>NC_064758.1:13533412-13845912 GCF_011397635.1 Epinephelus fuscoguttatus | reverse complement strand
AAACATTAACTGTCTCTGCCCCTCCCTCACACCACGGCTATCCTGGTCCACAGTCTCGTCACCTCCCGTACTGATTATTGTAACTCACTCCTCCTTGGTGCCCCTCACAAATCCCTCCGTAAGATTCAACTGGTCCAAAACTCTGCAGCCTGCATTATTACCAGAACCCCCTCCTTTCACCACATCACCCCTGTCCTCCAGCAGCTTCACTGGCTTCCAGTCAAATTCAGAATCCATTACAAAATCCTTCTGTATACTTTCAAGGCCATTCACACTGTGTCACTCTTGTCTGTATTTTTTATTTATTTTAATTGTGATTTTAATTGTGTTTTATTGCTCTGTAAGTGTCCTTGAGTGTTGAGAAAAGCGCTTTTTAAATAAAATGTATTATTATTATTACACGTGCTTCAAGTCTTGACCAATGGTGAATTCTTGAATAGTATTTTCAACATTTTTTTTCAACATTATCTGTTACAAGATTACAGAATGATGTTTACATCCTGCACCATTGACATTTTACAGTCTCGTAGTCCGTTTCATCTCATGATATGAAGCAGCCTACTTCATCTATAGTTCTGATGAACGCGCTCGTGGCTGGACAGGAAAACCCAGAGCTGACTGAACAAGCTGATAACCAGCTTTGTAGTATTGGTTATCCAGACGGCCAATGTTAGGATTAATCAAGCCAGATGACGAAAAGATATCCTGGGTAAGTTGAACTGGCTTTGTGGTACAGGCCTTAGGAGTCGCTAGGAAAACACATCAGGTAACGTTAGCTTTGGAACATAGCTAAGTTACCTAGCTAGCTGGGTGATGTAGGCGATGTACTTTTTGAGACAAGCAATGGAGTACACTGAACACATAACCAAACAGCACTATCACAAACTGACCTTTAAAAAGGGTCAAAATCTCGTTTTTCTCTCACTGCTAACAAACGTACTTATTTATTCTGAAATAAGGTCCCATGGGACCTGACGCCAGAAGGAGTGTGACTTTGCCTGTCTATAGCGCTAATTATCAGGTGATAATTACTTGTGATGTGAGTGGGACAACCTTTAATGCACATGTAATAATTTGATCCACTGTTAATATAAAAATATTCATCATAGCAGCTTTAAACTAATTCTACTGTATCTGAGAAATACTGTACTGAACACTTAATTAATATGTCTGTTAGCCGTTGTAAACCACAAGAACCGTTTAGAGCTGCTTCAGCTAGTGCAACATTTCCTGTCTAACTCTTGGGGAGTAAGTAATACATAAACATGTTGGTGTAATTAGCACGGATAATGAACACTGGTCATTCACAGATAAGTCTTGGCAAAGCTGTTTGGCACCAAAGAAGCAGCAAAAATGATCTCTGCCGAGACAATGACAGCAGACACTCATTTCACTCTAATACATTCGCTGATTGGTATTCACACAATGTCTCGACTGAGGCAGCCAGGTGTCAAGAGCTGACATATTTCTTTCCACAGCATATTTTCTCCACTTTTCCGAACGTTTCCTTGGGTTCCAAACAGCGAAATGGTGAACTGACAGCGGCGGGATAGGAGGAGAGCAGCGAGCATCCATTAGCGAGTGGAGGAGAGGTGTATTCACAGAGTTGCCATCATTACACCTGGCCTCTCCAGCCCAGATTAGGCAGGCAATTACAGCTGTCTGCCTATTGGGTTTGGCAGCACAAATACTGGCCATCAGCTGCCATTGTCTCTCTCCGCACCATCATGGAAACGCAAACAGGCATACATGCACACAGACACTCGCTCATCACTCTCTCGCTTACTCTGTACCTCATTCTTCCTCCTGCTCTCTCTTTCCAAGTGAACACCCTGCCTCTGTGTGTGAGACTGACCACTGAGATGCTCAGTGTGGCAGAGAGCCCGCTACTGGTCTTCACTGTGCTCTCATTGTGCCAAAGCCATCCAAATGCCAGTGATGCCTGCAGGGCATGCCCGCTGTGTGCGTATGCTTGTATAGTGTGCGCTTACGTGGTTTTATATCTCAGCGTGTGCGTATAGTTGAGTGTCCCTCTTCTCGCCCACGGGTGACACCATGCTGTGATCCTGCCTCGGCTCCTCAATGGGATGCTTCTTGTTGTTGTTTGTGTCTCAAAACACTGCGCCTATGTGTGCGCTTGTGTACTTTGCGGGGCTAAATTGGGACTGGACCTCCTTGTTTGGCCTCAGCAGTGCTGAACATCTCCTGGGCCTCAGCTGGAATGATCCTCCAAGTGTAGAGATTGATTGCTGGAGCCTTTCAGCAGAATCCAGCAGCGCCGCAGCAGACACACTGCAATGTGAGCTGACTGCAAACCGTGAAAAATATCTGGCACTTTGCATTTTCTTACAGCGTTGGGAGCCAGAGCGGTGCACACGGACATCTTTGAGAATAAACAACATTCCCGTTGCCCCCTTTTTCGGGTAAGTGCGGTGACATCACTCCCCGTCGCCATGGCAACATAGCGATCTCTACAACTGCAAGTCCTGCAGAGTGTGTGTCTGCATGTGTGAGAGTGTGTGTTTAGACAGCTTGAGGCCAATGAGTTGGTCACAATGTGACAGGACTCTCTGCTCCTCTGAGTCCTGGACCTCTGGGGACAGAGAGGAATCCCAAAGGTCCACTGTGGACATGTTAGTGGATCTGTGTGTGCTTGTGTGTGTGTGTGTGTGTGTGTGGCAGAGCTGCACCTATACCCAGAGTTGCTCAAGTGTAATAAATATCCACAGATGTGTTAAAATTGGCTTAGTGTTTTGATAGACTGCAGCGACACACCACTGACTACACATACTCCAGTGAGGGTTTTCAGCTCGGCGCTGTTCCCCTGATATCTTACAACTTACCTTGCAATCAATCACACAAACCCCTCATGAATTCTTGCAGTTGAGATTGTAGAGCAGCAGGTTTTCGATACCAAAGCCCTCACAGGTTACAGTTTGATTTGTGGCCCCACAAGCACTCCTGTTTGTTAGAATTTACCCAACCAGTCAGAGCTAAAGGAATGCCCACTGGTTTAAAAACGCACAAACACACAGCTGCAGCACCTCCACGTTTTCTGCTGCTCAGTAGTGAACAACTCCCTGGAAGGACCAGAGTTTATGTACATCGCTCAAGGGGCCTCGACAGTAGTTAATGAGGAAGGAAGAGCGTTTTCTATCCATGTTTCCCTGCAGGTTTTCCCAGCTGGACAGGGAGGTGATTTCCCAGATGGCCACCTCCATAAAGCATGACTTCAGGTGGTGCAGCTGATGCTATATGCAGGTACACTGGGGATAATGTGCTGAGTTATCTAGTCTTATTAACATATTTTATGGACTCACTTAAGGGAAAACTGGTCACAGTGTAACTACGAACGCTACCACCACACTGCTGCCTGCCACACTTGCTTTCCCACACCTCCATGAATGCACATACTAGTGTTTGAAAACCACAGAGTTGCTTTGCACTGACAGGTTCCAGTGTTTGAGACAAACATCACAGCTGACATATGCTGCCAGGTGGTTATATGCCTCTCACAGCAGAAGTGGCATGACCGTGGCATCTACTGTTATCATATGGCAGATTTCAGAGGACAGCATCCCAGCTCTGGGACAGCTGTTAGGCCCCTTCATCCCAGTTCACAGCTCACTGGGCCTGTTTCTGGATCTCTGTTGGCTTTATAATCCAATACTGGGATTTACTGCTCTCAGATGTCATTATGTGAGTCCAGTTCACAGATCCTGACCTAATTCTGTATCATATAGCTATCAGAGACATTTAGTTTCAGGATTTTAGCTCTGATTGCACACACACAATTCACACTGTCTGCATCGTTTTTCACTCATTTCAATGAATGGACTGGACCATTTTTTTCATGTAGTGTGGTGTTATAAGTCGTGTCACAGTTTCAGGTCTATTATTACAGACACATGTGTCCTAACTGACCTCTGGCTACCCTGAACAGCGACTGTCCAATCATAGCTTTAAGGGCAAAACTGGACACGGCGGAGTCTGGTGGGTTTGGGGCTGTTTCTGGCTAAACAAAATCATCTTAAGGTCTGTCTCTCTGGGGATAATTTCTAAACTGTCAGACAATTAAAATAATAATCATGTCAGCAGCAAAAAAAAAAAAAGCGCCCTTTTCGTGGCCATAAATTAAAGGTGCAAACATGTCCTGAGTATTTACGCTGCAGCTGTTTTCCCATTTGCTGCTTCGACAAGACGAAAATAGGAAAATAGGATCCAGGTTACAAAACACCACACTTACTCTTTAAAGTGTTTGTAGGGCCTTTTTGGCCGTTCCAAAGGCAGAGAATGAATCAAACTGTGCGTTTGGTCTAACATAAGCTTAACATACTTAACATACTTAACATACAGCAGCAACAACAGGTTAAAAAGACAAAGATAGTTAGAAGCTAAAGCCGAACTATAGGCTACAGATCACAGTGTAAAAGTGAACCACCACATCACTGCTGATCGCCACACAACACAATGAATATAAAGGGAAACTTTGCTCATATTGAACTGGACCTCTGGCACTGGACAGGCGAACCCAAACACCGTTCATCTGCACACACTGTGATGACACACAGCTGGTTGAATATGAGCAAAGTTTCCCTGCTTCCCTTCACTGGTTCCTGTACAGCAGGGTCGCTCTTTGTTTCACTGTTATAATCATTACAAAGCAAAAGCAGCATGTGTATACATTCAGTAGGCTATATCTTCAGTAGCTAGCTAACGTTAGCTAACCCTACACTTTTCAGGGTCTGATTTTGGTTTTGGAACAGGGAAGAAACGTATATCTTTTTCCAACCTCTCCAGGTAGCGAGTATCATTAATACACGACGTGCCCCAGGCTGCATTTGGCGATGGCACTTAGTGAAGGGTCAATTGTTTTAAAAATGACGAAGAACGTTGGGTGGTAAATCTGTCTGAGTTACTATAAACAGCAACAGTAACTAAACGGGCTGGGCTTATCCAGTGGTCGACTGAAAACCAGATTAATGCTTTAAAAATGATCCTAACTGGATGTACCCTGCCTTGACACATTGCAAAAGTAAAATACACCTCTAGAATTTTTTCCATATTATTCATTGTGTGTTGTTGCAACAGCTGAATTTTCTACTGTCCAAATAAAATACACACACCAAAGAAAAAGCCATGAAGAGACTGGACATGTGGCCACCAACGACAAACACCCACATTCTGTGAAAACTGCTCACATCCAAACATGATGGCAAACAGCAGCGAACAAGATGTTTCCATCCACAGTGACCAAACAGCAGTTGAACCTTTGCACCCTGTAGGTGAGTCAGGACGCAGACCAGGTTCCTCTTTATCAGGGTCAGTGAATTTCAGCTGAAACAAGCACATCAGTGCGGTCAACAGCCAGCGGTCATGCTGTCCCTGTTAGAGTCACATGTGGCTCGGCTACTCGGATGATGGCAGCTCATGACGAATCAGAGTCAAAGAGACAACAGGACAGTTGAAAGGAGGACAGACGGAGAGGGGGTGGCCCGCTGCAAGCTTTTAGATGACTCAAATTCATTTCGGTGAAGACAAAAAAAAAAGAGCTTGTGTTTTGTGTTTATTAAACTGGCTCATTTTTTAATCAACTGAGCACTTAATTGATTTGCTTAATTCATTAACTGCAGTGATTCTTTAGATTGACAGAAACACTGGGTGGTGCCAGAGTTTCAGGTGTGAGCGGGTGCTAATTGAGGGACTCATCATGGAGGGATTTATCTCCCTCACAAGAAGAGAGAGGTGACTTTCAATCCTAATACTTACTTTGTGATCATCAATCAGACTGAGGATGAGCTGATGCGAAGACGTATCAACACAGGCGATTCTCCCTGCAGTGATGTAGTTTTCTTGAAGTCGGCTGCATCCAGTGTTTGTAGTAATTTTATAACACAGAGAGTGCAGTGAGCGGGTATCAGCTTTAAATGTCAAGAATCCATGCGCAGTAACATGCTATTAAAAAGTGATCTCTAAGATGGTCCCGATGGTGGTTCCAATCCGAAGTCAAATAACATTTCAGAGTCAGAGCCACAGAATGGCAATAATTACATCATCCAGCAATAATCCAGCAAGACACACCCACTAAACACACATTTAACATGCAGACTAATGAGAGGATTAATCAGCTAGTTCCTGTTAGAAGTTTATGGGATGTTTTACACTAATGCTCGTAACTCTTTTCAGCTGTTCCTGTGTCTTGCAATTCTTAATCCTGACAGTATCCAAAGGGAGGTCTGTGTCCTCGTTTCCGGACCGCGCTCATGAATAAGCATTAGCCTCGCAATCTCCGGGAGCCCCCCCGACGAGCAGGAGAAGTTGCTTATTTAATGAGTGTGTCACGATAGTAAATATTAGCGCTGTTCTGTGAAGGGGAGACATCATGAAGGCTGCTGAAATCTGTGCTCATAGAAGTTGAAAGAATGGAAAGACGATAAATATTCTCTTTTATAAAGCGGTGCTGTGGGGCTGGGGCTAAATCCGGGTTTGGAATCTGGAAGCGGAGCCAACGCCGGAGCAGCCAGCGAGCTCCAAAGTATTCAGACTAGAGACACTTTAGGCTCAATCGCTTTCCAACCACTTCCCCAGCACGAAACCCTGGCAGACCTGCAGCGTAATCTCCTCTAAACGCTTTTATTAAGACTTCTAATTGCGGCTCGGGCTTTCTCCCTTCAGGAGAACAGGCAGAGGAACAAAAACAGGGCTTATTCACCCCAAAACAGGCTGCAGGCGGATGGCACGGCAGAGGCACAGGGCGCTTTAGTACACAAGAGCTATACTGTGCGGCTCAGTGAAGACGCTTCTCTGATTTGTGGCATCAATCTGACTGAAAGAAACGCAGCACATGACAAGCATTCTGTGGGAAAACAGCCCAGTCGCATCCAGGTAAAGCGGTGGTGATTGTTACTGGCAAAAGCAAGAATTCAATATATTATTTCCTATGACAGGAACAGCTTTATGACAATGCAACACTTTCATAATATTTCATACCCACACATCTGACTGGAACAATGAAAGCTTAGGAAGCAATCACATAGAAGCCTTAAGGAAACCTTTCATTGCACACGATCACAACGCAGTCAGTCATTTCCTCGGTTATTTCCTCAGTCAGACGGCAGTGGTTTTTTTTAACACATTAAAGGATCTGTGTTAATGCATCGCCATCGCCCAGGCACTCCAAAAGAAGAGACTGCACTACTTAAAAGATAATGAGGAAACAATCTTGGCAGGTGTGATTGATCCCACTGTTTTATAGCGAAGGGATTATCAAAGGATTATCTGACAATAATTATGCACCCAAGGTCGACACGCCGCTTTCATGTTCACACTGTGAGCGAGGTGTGTGTGCGATGGAAGACGGTGAGAGGAGGTAAAGGTGTGCAAGTGTGAAGGGTGCCTGTCGATGTGCTTTAAACAGGGAAATGAAGCTTGTTGTGAACCCGATCGCAAAATATCACACAATACCAAAAGTCACTTATCAGCGCCGAACACACGGCAGTGGATTCAAAGCACAAACAGACGTCTCCTGTGCCAGTGGCAACACCAACTCCTGGGAATCCCCGGCATGGAGAATCTTAAAATCTGAGTGGCAAGGAGACTCGAAATCGTGGCGTCTCTGAGGCTTTGAGGAGATCAGGTCACACCCCTCGATGGAGCCTTTGGGCGATGAAGTGATGCCTGGTGACACCGGAGCATTACCACATTCTCTGCACATTGATTGACCTCACACTGGGAGATTACACATTAAGACCATCGCTTTGTCTCTCTAACCACCGCGTTTCACCATCATTGCAGAGCCTGCAGGAAGTGAGTAAGCACGAAACGTATTGTTAGCTGTACTCAGCGTGCCATGTAGCAATCTTCTAAAAGTCTCTTTTGTTGCCTGTGAAGCTGTTCCAGCCGTCTTTCTTAAACAGTCTGACAGGAGGGAGGGTGGACTGATGTTAAAATCTAAAACAAAAGATAGAAAAGTGGATGTTTGACAGCAGATTTTTCCTTTGATTATACTTTTAAAGACTGAATGATTTCATTATCTGAGCACCTACGCCGCCTTCAACTGATGTACAACACAGTATCTGAAAGACTCAGTGAACAGCTGCTGTAACTCTGCTCCGCTCCTATGGGACTTCTAAACATGCCACAGTTGAAACCAGAATGATGCAGCTTGGTAGACAAGGTGGACTGGTATGTTGTGTTATTAACATGCTGTATACATGTATACAAACGTTAGTCGGAACAGTGGTGGAAGCAGCCAATTAGATGACAGGACGATGGATGTTTAGTCTCTGATTAGTCGAACTGATGGAGTCAGCTTTGCTTTGCAGGAATCCAATTCAACAGTCGTTGGTGCTGATGCAATTGTGTGCAGTAACTAGGAATCTCAGTAGAGGACAGTGGTTCCTGGACATTTTCAGCCTGTGATGGATTACTGGAATTTATCAGGCAGTGACCAACAGTCTAAAGAAGACACACAAGCAGTCTTATCCTGTGGAGACGGTGGCTTTAAGGGTCGGCTCACCCAAATCACACACACACACACACACACACACACACACACACACACACACACACACACACAAAGTCCTGCAGAAAGTTTTGCTTTCATCTGCTTAAGGGGTAACTTTGGTATTTTTCAGTCTGGACCCTATTCTCCTCTGTATGAGTCCAAGTGACAATTTGGAACAACAATTTCTGAAGTTATTCCAGTATTGAGTGAGACTGCTGCAGCCAGCAGCTGTAATACAGACTGCAATGTAACCACTCAGGGCATGTTCACACATCAATTTACATCCACTTTAAGTGTCTGTTTTTGTCACTGACAGGCTCAGATTGTTGTGATAAATGTCTGATAACATTATAGAAAGGATCCCTGCAGAGACAGACCATTTTGTTCAAGAAAAAGATTGTTTTTGATTAACCAGAAACAGCCCCAAAATCTCTATCGCCAAACCCACCAGACTCCATTTAAATAAACAGTAATTTTAGCGTGTATAGAGGCAGCATGTTTTCACATCTAACTGGGTGAATTAATGGTTTATTTCAACCAATCCAGAGTTGATGATTGTTGGACCAGTGGGAAGACCAATCAACATTGTTTTGTGAGTTTTATTTTGTTTCCATCCACTTTGGATAAAGTGTATTTTACACTGGTAAAATTACTGTTTCTTTAAATGGAGTCTGGTGGGTTTGGCTATGGCTGTTTCTGGTATTTTAAAAAAGGTTGTTACTCTTTAACAAGAAGGTCTGTCTGTAGGGATCATCTCCATTTTGTTGTCAAACACCTGGAATAACACTCTGAGCCTATCAGTGGCAAAAACAAGTACTTTTATTGGACATACAGTGACCACGCACAAACCCCCAAGTGGTGGGGCAATAAAGTTGATTTGATTTGATTTGATTGGTTACATTGCAGCCTTTGTTATGGCTGCCAGCTGCAATGCTCTCGCTCATTATTGGACTAATTTAAAAAACTGGTTTCCCCATCAGTCACTCAAGAAACAAAAATATGGGCAAATAAAAGTCCAGGTGTAGAAATACCCTTTTACTTTTGATAATTTGAGTTTCTGAGGCTTCTGAGACTTAAGCTACCACGCCAGCACAATGGTGATGAAGTTTTGTCTACACCACTAAAGCAATAAAATACTTTAATTTGAAACAAAAAACAACCCAGAAAAATAAGTTTTTCCTTTCACCAAAAAATGTCCAGGTTTTGCGGGATTCATACTTCTGCATCGAATCAACACCATACCTGATGTGCACCTCCCCAGAAACATAATTATAGTCATGACAATGCAGACCTCCTGTCTATTTTTATAAGCTGAAACCATTTCCCTCAGTGGTAATGAAGCTTTTATTTAATTTCACAGATAAGAAACAATAAATTGTGAAGACAATAAAGCCTCCACTAAAATAGCACTTTAAGTCTTGTGTGTGATTTATCCTGGCTTCATATGAGCAGAGAAAATCTCTGCTAGTCGCTAGGCTAATTTATACAATGTAAAATGCCATAGGCTTGTGCTAATAACGTTAGCATGTTGCATGTGTTTGGAAAACGTGTTTAGTATAAGACAGTTGTTTTGTCAGTGAACCTTGTGAGCTGTAATGGAGTCAATTTTTATAACGTTACCTTTGTTAAATGTTGCTGTTGTCCCTGGCTTCATAAGAGTAGAGGAAGTCTGCTAGCTGCTAGGCTAATTTATACAATGTAAAATGCCATAGGCTTGTGCTAATAACGTTAGCATGTTGTATTTGTGGGGAAAATGTGTCCAGATAAAGACAAGTGTTTGTCAAGTGTTTGTCTGTGAATGCTGCGAGTTATAGTGAAGCTGATTTGTGTACTTGTGTTTGAAACAGTCTCTATTAAGCCATGTTTAATGAGTGTTTAATGTGTGTTTAATGTGTGTTTAAATCAACTAAACTTTACAGCACTTCACAGAAACCTCCGTCGCCAACTAGTGTTTTGGACATAGAGCTGACGCACAAGTATAAATCCCGTTTTAGTCTTGATAATCCAAAGACCTCACTGTCTTATTGAGTTACTGATGCTTTAAATATCACAGACAAAACTCAGTTCACCACCATTGTGTTGGGATGCAGAATCCTCAGCTGCAGATAAGAGAACGTTTCTCCATTGCTTTATACCACACAAGCTAGGTTGAAAACATGATTTGGGTGAACCTACCATTTAAAGGAGAGATTGTTTTAATTATTGCCACTATTCCTATCAGTCAAAAACCAACTGGTTAAAAATAAGTCCTGAGCCCCTCAGTCTAAGAAACACTGCCACAGTTTTTTCCTTCCCTTTGTCACTTGGCATTGCCAGTCTCTCATGATCTTAGAAAGCACGTGTGTATGACTAAAGTGGGTACAAGATGTCGAACGTGTCGAATGTGTTGGGGGAGGTGTGTAGATGCGTCACTGACACAAAGGGGTGTGAGGCTCACCAGTTGTGGAAGAGATGTTGACGTCAATGCTGATCTCTGGGATGCCGCCTCCCTTCAGCGCCGCCACACAGGTGTATGTGCCGAAGTCAGTGAACTTGAGGTCTATGATGTCCAGGTTGGTGGTCCCGGGGGAGATGTCGGGGTCCGTCTGGGTGATGACCATACGCTCGGAGCTCCGCAGGGCACGGCCATTCTTCAGCCAGCTGAAAGTCAGCTCCTCTGGAGGGGTGGCCTCCACCTGCAACGCTCAGCATGTCGTTATTTGTGACTTATTAAAATCTGTCATTATATCATACTGTCACTGTGGGGCTCCCTAATCTGCTACGTAAATACCAACCCCCTGGAATACATGACATCGCGATGGGGTCTAATCATCAAAGACTTTTCACATTTCTCATACTTATGTGCTCATGTAGATAAATATTCTTTTCTCTCAGAATGAGTCTCTCCCGATTGAAATAACGTTACGTGGGATCTGCCGGTCGACCAACGTGTCCCGGTGGCGCAATAAATGTCACAAATCTATCAATCAACCAGTCTTAGATTGTCACTGCACACATCCGTCAACAGTTTGGGTGATCTCAGCTTGCCTCCAGCTCAAGGATGGATTAGGCCTGAAGTTGTGAGCTGCAGTCTATCTGCAGAATTTGTAATAGTGTTACGGTTAAAGGATAAACCTCCGTGTGTTTATGTTTCTGTACTGTTTTATCACTTTTATTTCATTAGGCCTGTCGTAATATCTGAGAAACAGTTATTTTATTTTACTCTCACAACAGAGGGAAAACCGACTCGTGCTGCCTGATCTCAAGTCCTGTCGAGGCTGCATTAAATGCACTTATCAAAATGTATCTATTGTGTTTCATTGTTGCACCACTTACTTATATCACAGCGGTACAATCATAGATAAAATCTGACAGTCGTCTTGTCCCACACCTTGCCACAGCAACACTAATATAATGCAGCTATGTGCGCATTAAAAAGAGAACTGAAGCAGATATTTAAAGGTAAGGCAGAAGTTAATGTCCCCAGTAACTAATTACTAACAGTGGGGGAAAAAATCGATACAGCAAAGTGTCGCGATATTTATGTGTGGCAATATCGTATCATCACAAAGCTGAGGTCGCCTCCTTGAATAATAAAATCAATTGCTTTTTCATTCCACTAGATACATTTTGCCGCAAATAAAATGACTCAAGTGAGATGAACACACTGAAAATCTCTTATTAGGGGCCTTAAACATGCCACATTTTTCCTCCGCTCAAATTCATTGTTTTCAATGTAGACACACAGCAGGCACACTCCAACGCCAGAGCAACGCTGTCACTTGCGTAGCCTGAGATAAACCGAGTTCAACTCTTGGAACGCAACAGCGTACACTAGGGTTGGGTCGGTATGAGAAGAAAAAAAAAACAGTCCGGTTTTTGGAAAAAAAAACCGCATCAAGTTGGTAATACTGGATTTTCGCCACTTGGGGGCGCAATTGACTCATTTAAAATTAAAAACGACCTTAGAACAACAGAGTGACAGTAACACGTTGTTTCTTTTATTCCTTACAAATAAATTTTGCAGCTTACTCAATCAGTGTAAACAAGGGTTGCCTCCTTCGTCTGGCTCAAAGCCAAAGTGTTGCCATAGTGGAGCATTCTTTGATTTCACGAGACTAAATTGTCCGCCATTATCGACTCCCGTCACTATTAAACAAACTCCAGGCTACAGTAGAGACACCTGCGCACTCGCACCTCCTAGCTCAGTCCCCGCCCCACCCCTCTCTCTCTCCTCCTGCTTGCTGTGCACTTGGCAAAGAGGCAGACACAGGTGCTCACAGACTCGGGCGTACTATAAGTGGAGTGGACTCCATGTAAAAATGTCCATGAAAAATCCCCACGATGTGAAAAATACATGCCGAACAGTCTTTTGTGTGACACTGGTGCGCAGAGCGGAGTCCGCGCAGTCGTGCTTTGTGCGCACAGGGCTTGCGGACGTCCACTTTACCAGGCGGACCTCCGTGGCGTCCACTCCGTGTCGTTCCGCCCGAATATGCCGTCGGTTGGTGTCAAAAACCCGTCCAAGGCGGAGTACCGAACCAATTGGTATTACTGAGAGCCGACCCAACCCAAGCGCACAGCATGTCATGTGACAAGGACCAACCAATCACAGCCAACAGATATCTTCCTTCTTCCGTAAATATCAATCTGTGATAAATGTGTAAAAGTTGGTCATTTTGGTGCAGGGCTGGACGACAGGCCCACTCCTGTATCAACAGCTCCTGGAGGAAGATCAGCTCTGCACTCAAGATTTCAGGTAAACAGGCCATGATATGGTGCTTGTTAAGGTTGCTTAGCAACCTCACACGCAGCCTGCCTCCAAGGCACAAAAGTAGCACCCAGCGCCTGACCTCATGTTTTCCAGGCAGTTAATAATGCGGCATGTGTACAACCCCTTTGATAAAACAAGTTTTCTTTCAGGGACATAATTTACAGTTGAAAAAAGTTAATTAATCGCAGTATATTTTATCGCAATACTCAGCGTATCGTAACATATCGCTGTTGTATTGTATACTTAAGTATCATGATAATATCGTATTGTGGAGCCTCTGATAATTCCCAGCCATACAAACTACCTTTATACGCAGTAATTCAATTACTTTTGAGAGAAGTAACTGGTATTTGCAACTAACTTGCACAACGCTGATGATAACATAACGCAGTACAGCTTCTGCTTCAGACGTGACCGTTGTAATCAATGATGACAAAACACACATCTTGATATTCTTGACATTCGCTGGTCAAGAGTCTCGTAACTCCATTTGAGTTTGATTTCAGTAAAATAATAATAACATATGCAAGTATCTCACCAGATACTGAAACACAACAACAGCACAGTGATCAATGATTTTAAAAACAGATTTTTTACATTCCCTGAAGAACAAGGTTTCTGCCCCACAGTGACAATGGATGTGTGTGTGTTTACTTTGCCAGTGCAACAATACCTGACATGATATCTTGACCTCACGTCCGATCTGGATGTTGTCGTCATTGTGGTAGGGTCAGGAGTGATCCAGAACCGCCCTTTTTCAAAGCTGCGAAGACAGAATCCATTTCATTAGAACACGAGTTACATTTGTTTCTCCTGCAAAGTCTGCCGCACGACGCTGCAACAAACCCCGAGACACTTACTGCAGGTTATGGCTCTGCTTGTCATATTGATATGATTTCCGAGATGTAATCCCAAAGACAGGAGTTTATGGATTTTTAAATAGATTTTTTACTTTGCTCAACGTCCACACTCGGGCTGTAAGTTGCTGTTATGCATCTCCAGTGAATGAACTGTAAACCTGACTGTTGTTACTCAGCCTTTGAGGACTTTGTTCAAATGCAGAGGAAGACTGGGTAGTGTCACAGCTTCTTAACGTGAGCGCAGCACCGTGAGCAAAACATTTTTCTTGCTCATCCAGATGTGTCACTTCAGTAGTGGGGTCGTGGATTCATAAAAAGTAGTATTAAACTGGGAGTGTAAGAGTAGACATGAATATGACAACTGTAACTGTTCTTCTAAAACAACAACTGAAGGTTTAGCTTTTGATGGCGCCGACGGGTCAAACAGAGAACTCAACAGATGAAGCAGAATCATATGTTTGTGTTTGAAGACGAAAGCTTTGAATCAACATTAATATTGATGGCTATGGGCCGAAGAATCCTACAGCATTCGAGCAGGTTCACACAAACTCACACACACACTCGTAAACCCACGCGCAAACACACACACTGTGAAATTGGAGAGATACCTAACAAAATATCCACCATTTCTAATCCAATTTGGTTTGCAAACTCCATTTTCAAAGCGTAGCTCCTCGGAACACAAAAAAAGAAGATGATTTCATTATAATGCATGCTGTATTGGTTCCAAACCCTGCACCTACTGTTCATCTCCTCAGCATAAAAAAAAAAAAAAAAAAGCTGACGGCACCATGGAAATCTTTTCATCTAGCAATTCCCGAGTGACATTATCATATTCAGTTTGGTAAAGGGAAAACGAAACAAAACCTGCGTGTCAGATTTAAACACAGGAAATTGAATGTGCAAAACATTGTGATGCCTGAGCTGCGCACTGAGGGGAGAGACGAGTGACACACGCCTCTTGACATGATCTTCCTCCTCGCGTTTGAAATCAGCGTCGCGCAGGCAAAGAATCCTATTTCTGACGATGTCAGATACAAATATTACAAATCGTGGTCGATGACACACAAAGTCTCGCATAAACACCGCTCTGCATTTGCATTCTTTCTGAATGCCATATATTCTTATTCTGCCTATCAATCAAGTTGTATATATACCAGTGGAAGTAGCATGGAAACTGTGGCAATTAACATAATATGGTAAGCAGCATATGTCTGTGACTCTTAAGAATGTGGAGGATAATACAGGCATTACCTACAACCCACGCTCATTTCCCATTTGGGCTCTGCTCTGCATCGCAGCGTACACCTCCTACATACACGGCAAGATTCAATTTCCTTTAAGCCAACAAACCCAGTATAAGGTTAATGAGTCCAACACGAAGTCAGTGGTGGAAGCCATTACTGTAAGGAAAGAGATTTCCTTCAATCACACGTCAGCCAGCGAAAACACCCCGACAGAGTTGTAGTTCTATCATGACAGTTTGAAAAGGCTTTAGTGTCTCCGCGACATCCTCACCAGAGTTGGGAGCTGTCTCTTAAGAAAGCATTATCTCATCCACAAACACACACATATGGATTTCCACGAGCCATTGTGCTGTCACAGGTGACAGCGGATAAACATGCCGATTCTTTCAGCTCAGGTATATTCTTCACTCAATTTAAAGAAGCGTGGCACAAGCAGGCGCTACACAATCAGCGACCCGGCTCTGCTTCGCTGTGGGGCCAGATTTCATCTTGTTTGTGAAACCATCCTCTTCAGTTGGTTTTTGCTGGTATGAACAGCCACACGGGGAGCGTAAAGCAGCCAAACAAATAATTGTCTGGAAAAAAATGTTGGCACAGTAAGGCTAAATAAAGAGCTTCCCACATCACTGATGGTCTGTCCTTTACTACAAGGACTGCACACTGCCATGTCTGTAAATGGTACATGTGATTGCCTTCTTGCACAAACGCCAATTACAGAGTGATTGCTTGTTCAAAGCAGCGACTGCACTGTATATATTTATATATGGGTGGTTGGTTGGCTTACTTTGAGATAGATCTGGTCAGTAGCCAGGTGCAGACTGGCCTTTGCAGGGTTTTTCCTGGCTTAAAATAAGGCGGAGGTGGTGCCATCCTGATTATGTGCACACAAGTGCATGTGACTCAAGGAAACATTTTTACAAGCAATGCGTTGTAGGAGTTTTATTAAATCTGTGACTGAAAGAATATTTTACTTCCTATTTTAAATCATTTGCTTTAATCAGAAGGTGCAGTTATCTTCTCATGTAAGTAATAGTCTGTTTGAACTTTTGCACTGATAAAAAAAATAGTCTATTTCCTTACATTCGACTAGTGTAAACAGTATAAGACAGCGTTCGGTGAGACACATAGAGGCACATGGAGAAGCACTCACAAATGGAGTTCGACTGCCTTTTGATAGAAAACTATCATCGAACTGCAAGAAAGAAACCTTTTGTTTTATTAAGTGATTTTCTAACAGGTTGTGTTTGGACCCAAATGCAGCAAACAGGAAGCCAGGAACAGTTGGAATGACACTCAATGCCACAACTCAGCAGGTACAGGGCAGGGCAGGGCAGGTAATCAGCACATTACAGTTCAAGACTCCAGCGAAGTCTCTCTACAAAGTCTCTGGCAGCCTGGCTGGGTTGGCAGGCCAAACTGGCCGGGAAACAGGTGAGTGGGTGGTGAGGTTTGCCCAAACACACACGCTGCTCAGTTCAATGTCAGGCAACAGTACCGTGTAGGAGCAGGCGGAAGACGTAGCCGTGGTGGAACCAGGTAAGACCACAGTCCAAGCAGATGAAGCAGTAGGGGAGAGGTAGAAGGCAGGTTGAAGCCAGGCAGAAGATTGAGAAGCCAGCAGGTAGGTGCTCACAAGACGCCCACACAGTGGTGAGTGTGGGGACACTGTGAAAGTCTCTTGACCACAGGAAACCATGCTTAAGGCCCATTTCCACTGAAAAAGTTCCTGGTACTATTTGGGGGGCAGGAACTTTACGGGAACGTCCTCTCACTCGGCCCTCTCAACCGCCGTGTCTCCGCTGTGCGGCGGAGTAGGAGGAAGGTTCCTGTAAAGTTACCGGGCTCTGGATGTGACGTAATCATTGCCCGACCATTTTGACCGGGGCGACACGGCAAAGAAACAAACAAAGAAGAAGAACAACAAAGAAGAAAAGCAGAAGTAAGAAGATGAAGAAAGCAGGCATAAGAAAGACGATTATCAACATGAAAGGAGCTGAGGTGGTTGCTGGGTTTCTGGCGTGTCTCTTCGTTTACATGGCGGTGGAAGCTATGAACGAGAGGAGAGGACGTCTGCTGAGTTTTAACAATGCCGGCTATTTTGTCACTTTCTGTTGACGTCACATCCCGCCTTGAGTATATCCAATTGGCACCAAATAAACCCCAAGCCCCAGCCAGGAGTTTTTTGGGCCATTCTGAGTACCTACATCGAGGCTGGGACTTCTTTAGCCCCTGCAAAAGTTCTAGAACTCTGTCCTTCGGGGGAAGTTCCTGCGGTGGAAACGGGCCTTTAGACTGTTGCGCTGTCGTTGAATGGAAACGCCAAGCAGCCACAGGCAAAAAGGAACCGAGGATGTGGAAGCAGATCTCAAGGTTGGGGAAAGAGGGCTGGTGCGTTTACCAGGAATTAGACAGGAAGGTCAGAGACTGGAAATCAGTCTGGAGTATAGCGCTCGAGAGCCCTTCATGAGTGGCAAAGAACAATCTGGCAAAGAGTGTCTTTGAAGCTGGGGTATATGTACCGTTTGTGAGTAATAAGGAACAGGTGAACTGAGTTGCCTTGATGAGATCGGCATAAGAAGGCAGAAGTGAGCAGGTGACTACTAATGCAGGACTGTGACAGATTTTTGGGCGTGGTGGCAAAGAACTAACGATACAAATAAACAGACTGTGTTAGGTTTTTTTTTATTAATGATTTAATTTTGCTGTGCCAGTTCGAATTTGGTAAATCACATTGGAGCCACTTGACAGCAAATTCTAGATCTGCCTTCTGTCGCCCGCTCATGTCAGCGGGTTCAAACAATCTGCAGATATTTAGCTGTGGAGTCTCAAGTAAAATAAACGGAGACATGAAACATGATGTTCTTGCTGGTGGCTGAAACACTTCTAAAGTCAGCAGATAATATTTGAAGTTCTATTAATATTTGTATTGTTGCTGACAGTTTTAGTTCTTTGAGATACATTTTATTTGCCTAAATTAAATTTAAAATCACAGTCACACATTTAGAGTGACACTTCTATAATCTCAATACAATTATCTTTCTACTTTTGCATAATGTGTAACACATCTCCCTCTGTCGATGTGTTTACTCTGTATCAGCACTTTCCACTCACCACCATGACTGATAAACTTAAACTGACATACATATGCTCATTAAGGAGGTCACAGCTCCAGGTAGGCATGAATTTTGAGTTTGCTTCAGAGGTAAATATCAATATTTTTAACAGCACATTCATGTTTTCAGCAGAAAACACAAAGAGGAGCTGGCTTAAAGAGAACTTTACTGATTTTCAATAAACTCTGTATCATAACAATTTGCCAGATGACGCAAAACACTTCACTTGGTGGAGTCTCCCTGGCTCTCAGGCTGTTGCTTGAACTATAGGCTGTATTTTTGTATTACTTGCCACACCTGCTGCCACCACGGACACAAAGAGTATAGAAATGGAACATGAGATAGACTCGCCCCTTTCTCTCAAACTCAGACCAAACTCTGATCAAACGTTAAAACTAGGCAGTGCTGATAAAACAGAAACCAAGATGTTACTGCACTGCGTATTTCTCACTCAGAACATTCAGAAACACATTTTAGTGCTCTGTATAGCTGCATTAGTCAGAGTTAGTGAAGAGGAAATGGACGCCACACTGTTTCCTGCATAGTTAAAAACAGAGGCTGAAAAAAACTGACATCAATTAAGCGGCACCGATCAAATATAAATCAAGATTCTGTTACTGAGTTGCCTATTTCTTGCCTTATGTTTTCAGACAAGTTCCAGCTTACCATTTAACTGTGACAGAAGATTGTTTGTTACTAGCCAACCAGCATTGTGTCAAACAGACAAGTTTGCATTACGTTACCTACCTGCCACAGCCCTTTACGTCCGTTGTCCCTGATCATGTAGCTCCAATTTCAAAAGTATTCTACTTCACAGACAGCCCAGTTTTATGAAAACACTATCTCTCTGGTGGTGAAATACATCTTTAAGAATGTTTTAAGAAGGGACTTAAAAGAGACTGCCGACTCGGCCGACCTGATTTCCTTAGGCAGACTGTTCCAGAGCCTCAGGGCCCTGACAGCAAACACTCCGTCCCCTTTAGTTTTCAGCCGAGCCTCTGGAACAGACAATAGACCTCTGGCTGAGGACATCCTGGCGTGTGTGGTACTAAGAGATCAGAGATATAGCTGAGAGAGAGAGACCATGAAGAGCCTTAAAAGTAATCAGTAAAATCTTAAACTCTATTCTAAAACAGACTGGGAGTCAGTGTAAAGAGGCTGAATCTGGAGCGATGTGATCACGTCTCTGGCAGCTGAATTCTCAACAGTCTGGAGTCGATTAATACATTTTTGATTCAGGCAAGAAAAGAGGTTATTGCAGTGATCCAGGCATGATGGTAGAAGGCGTGTGAAATCGTCTCAGTGTCTTTAAAAGTTAAAATGGATTGTATATTTGAAATATTTCTAAAATGATAAAAACATGATTGCGCAGGCTCTGTGATGTGCTGCTCAAAAATAAACCAGACTCCAAGATTTCTTGCAACATTGAAATTCTGGTGCTGTGTATGTACACTTCACTGATCACTGGATGTGATGAATAAAACTTTGATGTCACCTAGAGCTTTGATCCTCCGCCCAAACCCAACTGGACCCAACTCAACCTACCAGGTTCTGGCTGGACTGGGCCGTGATTTCTCTGAATTCTTTGGACTGAGTTTGTGGTTTCTACCACAACCCTTTATTTCAGTTGAGCAAGAATGCTTCGTGCTACAATCAATGCATAAATTGAATATTCACATTTGACTATTGTCTCAGTGCTGTCTGAATCATGTCACCGGCAGCAGTTGCCTAGAGAAGTCCTGACTCCTTCCTGTCTTTAGTGAGGAGAGATATCATAAAATTTCTGTTTAATATAAATGGCATTTGACAGTTTTTGGGCTGTGCTGAACATTCAATAGGAGAAGGCACATCGGAGATTGTGTCACAAATGTCTGTTACCGCACTGATAAGACTTTAGTTGACTTGAGATTGCAATAAATATTTTAACTTAACATTTTTATTATATTTTACAATGGAAATTTGGTTTGTAATTGGGCTAGGGCCGTGGTTCAGGCTTGGGCTTGGACAGAAACTGTGTGGGTTCACGCAGGATTGGGCCTGATTTTTTGGGGCTGATCAAAACTCTAATATCACCCATGGTCCCTTCAGTCCTATCACAACATAGTATGGACCACCTGCACTTGATTTAATGGCTGAGCCGATGAGTATATATGCACAAATCATGGATTAGGGCTTCATTCATGAAGTGGGAATTGTCTCTCAAACAGCAGCACATGTGAGCTCCATCTAAAGACAACTTGACTCAGAAGTGTTACATCATTTGCCCTTTTAAAAATCTCTTTATTACCATCCACTTCACATCCCTGAACTTTAACTGACGACTGACTGGTCTGGTTGATGTGAGTGAAAAGAGTGAAAGGAGGAAACAGGGCACAGTCACTGGCTTATGTTTTATACTCCCAGTTAGTAATGTGTTTCAAGGTTTTTTTCACAACAAAAGTATGAGTAGTTATGTCAAAAACACCTGCTGCTGCAAAATAACCTTAGAAAAGTCAATTAGTGTGGCTTTCATTGCTCACATTCATGAAGAACTGTGCGTTATCTCACTGTTTAACTATTTAAAATGGAGAGAACCCGAATGCATACAGACCTTCATAGTGTAGACATTGATAAATACAAGTCCAGCTTAAAGAGCTGCAAGCTCTCAGTGATATAAAGGATCTTGC
This sequence comes from Epinephelus fuscoguttatus, assembly GCF_011397635.1. Taxonomy (NCBI): domain Eukaryota; kingdom Metazoa; phylum Chordata; class Actinopteri; order Perciformes; family Serranidae; genus Epinephelus; species Epinephelus fuscoguttatus. Next base: position 13,824,767 of record NC_064758.1, on the reverse strand, counting down.
TGCTGGCATCTGTGTTCCTGGTTGGCTTTACATATAAGATGCTGGTGCTGATTGATCTGGGTTTTGGATCAAACTGGAACTAAAACAATCACAGCGATCAAAGTTGCAGGTGTATGCTTTGTGTTGCTTTTCTGTATCCTTTACTGTCCAATGCTGTGTTCACACTACAAGCAACAAAGCAACAGGCTACAAGTCATTTTCAGTGGAAGCTGGTGAGACATGAAGCTACAAACTGACGCCTGACACTTGTTGCTGCGGACAGGCATGACGCTACAAACAAAAGTTGAGCTGGCCTCAACCTTTTCAGCGCACCAATGATGCAGTGAAGCATCAACCAATCATGTTTTTGTTTCTAGCTGTGGTCCTGTCTTATTTAGCTTAGTTAGCTGATGCTATGCTAGCTTTACGCAATGGGGCGGCAAAATGTGATGTCAAAATGGGGCTAAGAGATTGATCAAACACATACATTATATATGACATTCAATCAAGTTACTTCTTTGTGAGTAGCAGACACACACAAACCCGTGACGGTGTAACTACATTAACAAGTGCAACACTTCACCAGCAGCTCTGCAATTATGTGGCTGATTATGCTGTTGCATTGTTGCTCGTAGTGTAAACACAGTGTATGTCACAATGGTATGGCTCCATGTTATGTTACTGACAGATTTTACTTACTGATGTACACCTGTAAACCATGTGGATTTTTAAAAACAAACAGCAGAATAACTGCATCACGTTTGTGTGCGTACATGAACCCGTCAAGTTGTAGTTACAGTTTACGTCCATGTCTGCCCAGAGTCATCTGTAGCCGTGACAACTGATAATGTTTCAAATATGGATGTTGCTTCAAAGAAGCTAATTGTCTGAAACATGGATGAGAGAGTAATAAATTCATTATCTGATCAAACGTCTCTGCTTCTGTTCCTGAGTTATGATGTCACAGTGAAGTTGACCTTTGACCTTTTGGATGTTAAATGTCATCATAATCTTATCCTTTTAGACATTTATGTTAAATTTTGTCACAATTAATGTATGAATTCTCGAGTTATGGCCAAAAACATGTTTTGAGGTCACAGTGACCTTTGACCACCAACTTCTAAGCAGCTCATCGCTTAGTCCAAGTGGACGCTTGTGCCAAAATCAAGAAATTTCCTCAAGGTTTTAGGGATATCATGTTCACGAGAATGAGACGGATGGACTGACAATCTGAAATAAAAATGGAAATGGAAAACATAAAACTGAAGAGAGTAGGAGCATATCATTAAAAACATACTTAGTCCAGCCAAGAAAGGCAAAATGAGGAGGTCCACAAAACCTGAAACCCCAGTGTCATGTGTAAAGTACGTCTCCTCCAGAGTGCATTCTCATATATTTCGAGGTGCATGCTCAGTAAACTACTCAACTTACATATATAGTATTCTCCATCTAGTTGCATATTTATAATGAACAAGCTGTGGACTCATCACTGACATAAGGCAGGAACAGATTACAGTCCACACTGACCTGGCTGCTCATGCTCCACTTTTTAATATCTATGATAATACCAGCACACCAAGGAGACTCGCTATATTATCATACTGATCAGAACATGTCACCGCCAAGCATCAGAGCTAACAGCAATTTTACTTTCATTTCTTTTTAAAACCCAGTGTCTGAATATCTGCAACCGCCTCTTTCTCACTGTGTTTAAGGTTGTGAAAAAATGTAGGCTTTGGAAAGGTCATTCGCAGAAAATTACAGGAAAGTAATGTTTCACTTCCTGAGCGTCAGCTTTGTTGAGGAAAATAGTCTACCGTGCAAGGTGCAAAGGTGCATTTGCACACAGATTTTGATTAAGAAACCACAACCGCAGATTTTACCTACTCGGTAAACCAGGAGTAGAAATGTCTGGTTAAATCTCGATGGTCACCTTTCTGTTCCCTACTTTTCACACACTTCCTGTCGCAGTGACTCAGCCTCCCTTCATTTCCGCACAGAGCTGCAGTGCACGTCAAAATAGCCAGTGCTGCATATGCGCGCTCATGCATATTTCAGAATCGGTTCCCTCCCTGCCTTCTCCACATCCAAACCTCCTTTCCTGCAATTTTATCTGACCATAAATATTGAATAGCAAGTAGGCATTGCTGTAAATCGACTACATTTGTGTACACGAGAGATAAGTGGGCATTACTTCACCTGGTTGTAGTAAATTTTGCTGGACAGCTGCAGCGACTAAAATGGTGCCTGTTCCCTTATGCATGGAGGGAATCTAAAACTGGAGGTGTTTTAAGGGGGACTCTGGCGAGTGTGTGAGGTGAGAAGTGCAGAGTTGGTAGACTTTATCGGGTGACAGCGCACTGTCACTCTTCCTTCCCTGCTTCAGATAACCGATTCATGGCAGGAGTCGCATGAATCTTTAACGAGGGCTCTGCTCCGAAACAGAACTTTCCCATTTGCTCTGGAGGTAAACTGTGCCTCCGACTATTGTTTCACAATTTCCACAAGATCATTAATATCTTACAAGAGTGCGTGTGTATACAGTAGGAGTTACTGAGTCAGTATGTTCATAAGTATGCAACACTGCATGAAGGGTAGACACAATATCATGAGCACCTCTTCTGTACAATACAACAGCCCTGTAATAAACAGTAAGGCATGTTTATGAAGTTCATTTCTTGGAGCTTTCAGTTGTACCATACGGTTTTCATTAGTGGATCGAGTTTACTCAGTTGTAATCGAGATGGATCTGTTGAGCTCAGACTCAACTCCATGACAGCTGCGTAGGGGTGTGTATCTCTCCTTCTGAGACAACTTGACAGGTACCTAAATACACAGTTCACAATTGACAGTAAAAGCTTTGTTATCACTAGGCCTGTTACGAATACCATATTAAGGGATCCGAAGCCTCAGTGATATTCACCCATGAATTATCGAAGCTTTGACGGTATGCAATGTGACCTGGTCAGGGTGGGGAGGTAACAGTAACCAGTCATATTCACATGCTAATCAGACACTTGCACCCAGGCTGACATTAGCAGGACTTCATGCCGCTGTGAAACAGAGTGATAGAAAGAAGGAAAGAGAAGGTGGACTATTGCAAGCACCGTTTGTGTAAGATACTAATTACTGGGTTGCATCATCAGATGTAAAGCAAGTGCTTCACTACAGTTGCCAGCCACTGCTTACCATCCACAATTTGTCTCAACTGTTCCTTATCCTTGTCGGACTGCCAATTTAACCTCTCTAACTCCGCCAGGATGCCGACGTCCTCGCACCACCCCCCCCTCCTCTGTTAAATGGTATCTCCCAGGCGCACTACGTCATCAAACCATGTGATGTTTGGTATTGCCGGATTCTCGACTCTCGACTTTTCAAAAATAACATTGTTTTTCTTTTATTTATTATGTATTTGGCACCAGAGCAGCCTAAACACACAAAGTCCAAAATTGCGATGAGAGGTGACAAGTCATGTCATGCCGACAGGAAAAGTTACAGGATTACTCACAATCTTATGTGGAGCTTTTATAAAAGGTAAGAGTCTCACTCCTACCACTATTTTTGGCTGAGATATACCATCTTGAAAGTGGGATCATAACTTTCACGTTTCATATGGCTTTATTTGGTGATATTTTATGGTGTTTCTGTGTCATAAACATCAGCTATCATAATCACACCTGATTTCAATAAGGTACAATGTTTGAAGCCAGCTGAGTGTTGTTTGATCACTGATAGTACTGTTTTGAAGCCGAGCTCCGCCTGGATCTTTTCATGGTAAAAACACTGTAGAATGGTCATACTTTGAGCAGTCTTCTTCAAATTTGAAACAAGTGTTCATTGATAGTGTGCCTACAGCCCCACAGTGTCATTTACCTGCTCAGATGAAGCCACAGACAGTTATTCATCCTGAAAAACATTTTTTATTTTATTTTAGGCACAATCTTCAATTTTTTACTGACTTCAGAGGCCCATTACTCTGGCTCTGCATCACCTAGAGTGTTTCTGACACTTTCACAAGAAACCTCAGGGAGTTTTCTTTCTGGCAAGACCTCATGCGTGCATGTAGTCAGAGCGGTTCAGAAGCTACAGTCATTTTAATTTAGGTATGTCATTTTAGGCGTTTTTGCTACAAAATGGGGGTGGAGTACAAGAGGTTTAATGCTTAGAGCAGGGGTTGATGACTGCGCTGAGGACACTTGCAGCCTCCATTCAGTTTCCTCCACCATTTCACAAAAATCTAAGCATTCAAAAACTTTTTTGAACATCAATTACGTTGGCTTATTCCCCAATTGAAATGTTATATTTGAAGTGACCCCCAGTTTTATTTCAAACACTGAATAGTCCAGAAAATTATGTTTTCTGTCACACCGACAGTGATAATCACATGGTTAGGGTCGAATCTAGCTTGACGTCAGAAAGCCTAATGTCAATCGTCTCACCTCCTTTGAAGAGAATGAACCTCTTGTGGCTATCACAGTCACATGCTTGGCACTGCTGTTAACAGAACGTTATTTTTCATCAATGTAGATGCTCACAATAATTAGGGACCAACCGGAAGAAGTATTAGCTGCTAAATAGGGATGTACCCAAATCATAATTTTTCATTACATGCCAACTCTCAGGTATAACCTTCAAGCGTTGGAGCGTTAAACAACAATGATGATGTGAAAACACATTTCCACACAGTAAAAGAAATATTAAGTGTGGATTCAGGTTTTAGTTCAGTGCTGAAATCCTTGGTGTCTTTTGCTTGCTTCCTGAAAGCACGCAGAATGGCAGCCTAATATTTGTAAAATTGAATTTAAGACTTTTTAAGGACCTGCAGACACCCTGAAGATTCATTTACGACCTACTAGGACTTGTTAGCAAGGCCGCTCCAGCTGCAGCTCCTTCATTAGTTGCAAACTAAAGCGAGGAGTCATCAGCAGAATAAGCAAATTTTAAAACACACATCTCAGGCACCGGTGCAGAAAAATCTAGCGTTATTTTTAAAAAGCATTGCCAGTATCACAGGCGCCGGGGCACAAAACACAAGTCAACCTACGCACAAACAAATTCTACATGAATTATTGATGAATTTTGGAAGCGGGTTTCCTTTTATCATCATCACAGCTTCCTGTCATTGAACCTTGATTACATGCCAAGCAGTAAAACATCCACTATATAGGGACACTTACAGGAGCTACTTTCTTCACGGTAATATCAAGAGAAGAGATGGAGGCTTGCATTTGCATAACATGTCTCCTGTATCCTGTTTGGCCCTGAGAGATTGCATGCAGTTCAATGGTGATTCAGTGGATATTCAAGGTATTCTTTGGGATCATTACCCAACATATTATAGTGTTCCCTTTACTGCAAACTGAAGTGCTTTCCTGCAGCGAGCCTGTATGATTCTCCATAGCTTTAATAGCCTGTGGGAATAATGGGTGGCCTGAACATGAAAAGCGCAGATAATCACACAAAGAGAAAAGCCCCGGTTGAGGCCTTCTTCTACAGAGAGCTCATGTCACACGGCAGGATTACAATACCACCTCAGGGGAGCTTCTTAGCAGGGCAAAAGTACACACAGCCCTGACATACTGATTATGACATGCACGTATGTAGGCACAAAACGACAAAGACACAATGGCATCACTTAGGTGCACACACACATGCGAGAAAAAAGATGTTTGAATGTCCTCCACACACACACACACACACTCTCCCCAGTGCACTCTCCCCGCCTTTGTCTGGTCGAGAAGAAAAACGTGTCTCACTCCGTTCGCACTCTGAATCATTATCCTCCTGTCTACCCATCTCATTTTTCAGTCACTCTCCTGTCTGCCCGTCCCTCAGCAGGCATCACACTGTGCTCTCCATTCACTCTCGCAGTGAATATCAGCATGTGAAGCTGAACTCATCTCTCGGAGCCAGATGGATGTCTCTCTAACTGCCACACTCCTCTGCCTCCCCTCATCCGCTCAAGGTTATAACACAAAAAAGGACAACGGGCATTAAGCACGGTTCAAAGCAAGGCACTCGCTCACAAACACATTCGTAGCGACCATTCCAAACACCTTTCATTTTCCTATTATCGCTCCATCTTCAAATTAGCCGACACATCCACCACCCTCGTGCATCAGCACCTTTACAGTATCAAGGCCAGTCACACGCGTCCATTCTTTGGCGGGAAGAAAATGGGTCCTAAATGCTGCTCTCAACCTTCAAGACTGACCTCCGGCTTTAATTTATGTCGAAAGAGGCACAGGCGCTGAATGCACAAACAAAACAGGGCATGTGCACAAGTACAGGAGCACTCACACACATACAAATACACACAGACGGTCCTTAGGGCTGGAGCCCAAGAGACCGGCCCGCCTGTGCCAGTTCTGGCCATCCAGCCATTAAATCTGGCATTCATGAATGGAAATGTATTCAGCTTTCGACCAGAATTTATTCCAAAGCAAATTTGATAAGGGTCATTCACATGTTGATTCACATGCTGACAGCCAGGTTTTTACAAGGCACGTCATGATTGTTTTCTCCCCACCAAACAGTCTAAATATAAACAGTGGGGCGCCCACGCTGAAAAAGATTGCATTTTTGCTTCTCTATAAATAACAGCAAGCTTCCAATCAGAGTTACAAAGTGTGGATGGTAGCTAGTGTGTTTATGCTCGAGTGTGTGTACGTGTGGAATTAGTCGTGTCTACGTGAGCAGGTCGGAATGATGGATGTCTTGGGTGGAAAAGCTTCATACCTGAATTTGTCAGGAACCCCTGGAGGAATGGTTGGGAAAATCCGGCGACAACACAGCTGCGTTTGATTTTGAATCTTTGATAGCTACAGCAATGCTCATTTCTCTACATCACACAGAGGGGGAAGCACATTGCTTTAGTGAGAAAGACGGGAAACACATGCACAGAGTCGGCGTCTGTGTGGAGGGGAGACATGAAAACAAAATGCCAGGCCAGCTGCCCATTTCAACACCATCCACAGACAGTCCTGTCTCAATTCACCAACTCGCCATTTGAGAGCTGCCTACTCATATTTAAGCAACAGAAGAAAAGAAGAAACAACCAGCGCCGAGTATCTTTGCATTGTCGCAGCAGATACATCACAAACTGGTGTGTTTGTGGAGCGCAGAGTGGACTGAAGTGGCCGGGGAAGACAGGGTATTGACCTGCATTTGAAGACGTGTTGCGCACCCTTAATCCATAAAAAGGATCTTGTCAGCAGGGTGATGTGATGCCAGTAGCCTGCTAGGCCGGCTGTGGAGATGGCCAAGCCCTGGAAGGCAGTCTGGCTGGTGGGACAGTATGGCCAGAGAAACGACCATCTGCTGGGGAGAGATGTGTTTTCACACACAGCCCCTTTGGCAACAGCAGTTTGAGAGGGCTTCTGAAGGACTGGAGAGGGGAGCGAACGAGCTGAGATAGGCAACGATGAGGCCACAGGGTGACCCTGCGAAACACGCACAATGAACTCAGCGTAGCAGAAGCAAATCAATTGGTATTTCATTCATACGTGCAGTATATGTACATGAATATCAGCGCAAACACACACATGCACAGATGACTAGCATTTCTTGCAGGTGATGCCAAACATTTCAGCCTCTGCATGACCACCCACACACACACACACACACACACTATTTCTTGTACTTCTATCTTTGTGAAGACCCTCATTGACATAATGCACTCCCTAGCCCCTAACCATAACCTTTACCATTGCAACTAAAGCCCCATTTCCACCCAGCACTACAGTACAGTTCAGTTGTGGATGGTACCAACAGAAGCGTTCCTTAGCGTCCCCATGTTTGGTCCCCCTCTGTTGGGGTACCTAGCACACAGATCTGGTACTAAAAGGTGGAGCTGTGAACACTGCAGTCTGATTGGTCAGTAGAGGACGCTCACTCTGCTCAGGGCTGAGTTGTGGCTGGTTTTGAGGCTCATGTAACCACTGTTCATACTGTGGAGAGTTTTATATATATTAGTGAACTTGTCGGTGAAGATTCTCAGTCATCCAAGTCATGGTAATCATAAGTACTATATCGTAGGCAACTTGACTTGCTTGTGTTTCTTGAAGACGTTTGGCCTCTCATCCAAGAAGCTTCTTCAGTTCTAAATGACTGGTCGTTTCTTGAAGGCAAAATGTCTTCAAAAAATGCAAGCAAGTCCAGTTGCCTACGATATAGCAAGTATGATATTAGTGAACTGTAACTATAAAATGAAAGGATGTTTTGCTGAGAAAAAATAACTTCATTCACTTCGACTGCCGGCAACTTTTAAGGTGGAGCGTTAACTTGTAATGTTACTCAGTGTATGAGTTGATGACGTGAATCCATCAGCACACCTTAAATTTCAATATGACAACACTGGCTGTTTAGTTTTTATTGTCTCTCTTGGATGACATACACTTTTAGTACCAGATTATATGCATATATTCTAATCTTCACTCTGAGAAAAAAAAGTGTCATGGAGCGTCGTTCCTGTGGGCTCCAGCAACAATATACCCCTGAGCTTGCCTGAGAAGGACTAAATGCTAAACCACGATAAACCAGGTGCAGACTTCCATCTGTGTCACCGCTGATGAGGAAATACAGCGAGTGCTGGACGGAGCAGTGAGTGACAACAACCCCGCCCACATTTAAGAGGACTGTCTGAACAGACCGAGGGTCTAGGTACCATGTTTGAAGGCTTACTGCTGGTTCCAGAGGTACCGTACTGAAAGTGTTTGGTGGAAATGGGGCTTAAAAGCCTAACCCTACCCCAAACTTAATCCTGAAAGTCTTAACCCTCAAACAGGCCTTTGAAAAAGTGAGGATTGGCCAAAATGTCCTCACTTTGTTGCTAAGATATCTTTTTTGGTCCTCATTGTGTAACATGTACAGGTACGCGGACACACACACACACACACACACACACACACACATCCTTGTCTTTGTCACATTGTAAGGACCCAAGACCAGACCATGCATCGTGGGGTCCACCCTTTCTGAAGGTTATACAGCACTGAAAAAAATCAGGCAGGATCCTGGAGTGGATATAAACACAGATGTCACTTCAAATTATCAATCAGACAAAGTAAGTTCCCTCATCTGACTAGAACCAGCCTCCTGGGGACTTGTCAGGTTTTTAGTGACAAGTGGGGTCAATATATACACACTGTCAGGTATCTAGATATGAGTGGGGTCAATATATACACACTGTCAGGTATCTAGATATAAGTGGGATCAATATATACACAGTCAGGTATATAGATATGAGTGGGGTCAATATATACACACTGTCAGGTATCTAGATATGAGTGGGGTCAATATATACACACTGTCAGGTATCTAGATATGAGTGGGGTCAATAAATACACACTGTCAGGTATCTAGATATAAGTGGAATCAATATATACACACTGTCAGGTACCTAGATATGAGTGGGGTCAATATATACACACTGTCAGGTATCTAGATATAAGTGGGGTCAATATATACACACTGTCAGGTATCTAGATATAAGTGGGATCAATATATACACACTGTCAGGTATCTAGATATAAGTGGGGTCAATATACACACTGTCTGGTTTTTCTTCATTCCTGGGTACCATTTAACACACATTCAGGTTAAACATCTTTGACTATCAAGTTTCACTTTCTTGTCATTATGACTTGAGCAATAAAAACTTCTCATTATAGATTAGAGCTCTCTTGTCAATCAGTCGGGATATTATTTATGATTAGAGCTTGCTATCATATGAAACCTTGTATTAAGGACACACAAAGGTATTACTATTTTAAGTCAATATTATCACAGTCCCAAGACTGAGTAACAACATCAGACTGATAGAAGTATCATGAATAAAAACTATCAGACCAAGGTCCTTCTGACTATCTCTACACCTGGTGCTGTATTACCAGTGCAATCCTGTATTTTCATTTTGTTGGCTGAATATAACAGATGTTGCTCCACATGAGAGACTTAGGTTGTTGGATGAATTTTAAACATTTATTAAAATGTTAAATGTAGTAGTCTGCAGTAGTTTTGTAGTCACAGACTACTCCAAAAAAGTAATTGACTAGCCAACACCTTTTAGCCAACATGACCTTTTTCACCCAATAACAATGATGAACTGCAGGACCAACCTGCAGGTAGGTGATGGTGTCCTTGATTGGCTCTAAGAGTCTCAAATGAGCTGTGATCTGACTGGACTAAACCTCCAGCAAGCTTATCTAAGATGGAGATAATGTGGCAGCTATTTGAAGGGATTACAGGATAAATTCTGTTACAACCACAAATGAACAACCAATGCAATGATTCATAGAGTCAAGTAGTGATTTTCATCATTGACTGTTCTGTCAAACCCCTTGTGAGGTTACAGGGGATGACATGAGGCAGGACAAGATGAGGTGAAACTATATAAGTTGTAAGATATCTCCAGAACAGGAGACAGCTTTGCACACACATTAGTCTTGGATGGATTACTCGTGAATGCAGACTCGCACAGAAATGCCACGCATATCACATTAAAGTGCAGAAGCAGAGCTTTCCAGTGATACCACACACATCATTGTGCTGTCATCCCATCATGCTATAAATCCAGATCAATTGTCTACAAAATAAAAACCTGACGAATTTCTTTACAACCCATTATACAGATCTTGTTATCAGTCACTTCATATAGTGAGGAATATCGTATCTTACCACGTCTTAGGCTTGTGTGTTTTTCCCTGTCTATCCACATTTGTAGTCCGGCTTTCAAGATGCAAATATCTCCATATTGTCCAGTTGACACTCCATCAAACTTTGTATGACAAGACCAGCCACTTCACCTTTGTGCACCCAGACAACTGCAGCCTAATTATGCATGCTGACAGGGCAGTAGTCACCATATACACTGAGGGGCACACGTGCCCCCCCCCACCAATGCCCAAAATGTTCCCCTAGTATATAACTGAAAGTGAAAAACAACAACAAACTTTGTTTACTGCAAACAAAGTGGCAAATATTATCTTGGAAGACATCATTGCACTTGGTTGACTAATTTTCTATGATCTTAGATATAAATATTGCATGTTTCTTTCAGATAAAACACATTTTTGACTTGTGAATGAGTCAGTGGAATTTCTTGCAATAATGAAAAAATACTGCCAATCATGTCCGCCTGGCACAAACCACATGTTTTGGACAACTGTGAAGTGACAGAATGTCCTAGCATCATGGTTCTTATATTGCCAGATTCCAGAGAGTCTCCCCTCTTCATATATGGCAGAATATGTCATCTTCCAACTTGCTATGCTGACGTACATGTAAAAATGTAAGAATTTAGTAACAGGAATTTGTTTGTTTTTTTTTCATTAATATAAAAATTAATATAAAATACAAGCACATAGAAGGACATGTAGTGATGGCAAATCTGGATAGCCCACACTGTCCTCAAAAAAAACAAGATATAGCATGTGTATGTAGCCTTTATAATGACTGTGATATGAGCTTAAAAGTAAAGGCAGTAAAAATATCCCAAAAACGCCTAGGGCCCATAGGGTTAAAGGAGCTACATGTATGAAATCTAAAGCAAATAGTTGTAAAATCCTTCTAATATGTCACAGAGACTAAGGAATAATGTTCACATAACATACTGATCTCACCGACAACAATAGTACAGCCAGAATATTCATATTTAAAAAACATTTTTACAGTCTGCAAATCATGTTTATGTTTTGAATTTGCGTTTTGGCCTGTTGTGCCACCCACCGCGCCTACCAGTCACGCAGTTAGTAGAGTCTCAGCATCAGTTACAGTTATGACTGAGCTACAGCAGCACGACAAGCAGCATTAGCAGTGTCACGGTACATAGCATTAGCAGCCAGCTTCTCTTCAGCTGTATCCCAGCAGCAACGTTAGCAGCAGAGAAGCCGGACTTGCTTGAACGGTCCGCTGGAAAACCAAAGATCAAGGACGCAGCGACACGGCCCTGCCACGGCAGCTGCCCATGGGCAAACAAATCAGCCTCCAGCGTGCCGCTGTCCAGCAACCTCGAATCTGTAGGGGAGGAGGGGTGGACACGACTCGCGGCAGTATTTTGAATTTGAGTGCAGTAACCGTTTTGGCCACATTCTTACATACAGCGCCTTTAACAATCCAATTACGTCGATGCAAAATGAAAACATCGATCCATATCGTCATCTTAAAAGATACACCTTTATTTTGAAATTCATGCAGCACGTCTGTGTCACCATTTCTGGGCAAGCGCCTCTGCTCAAACAACAAACAGAGCTCAAATAAAATGGTCAAATCATATGATATCGTCATATCGATCGCAGGCTGATGAATCGTATCGAATCGTATTGTGACAGACTTTGTGAAATCGGCAAACATCGTAACGTCATTAAACAATAACAAACAAATTGATACACAGTAATATCGTATTGTGATGAAGCTGGTGATTTACACCCCTAACTATTGTTGTACAACAATAATTCATCTAGCAGAACACTGAACAGTATCCAAATATTGTTGCATTGCAAACAAAGCAACGTATGAAGGAAACAACTGAACGTATTGCTGACATTAAATGATAATTTTAAACTTTGTTCTTGAGAGCTGTGATTCGATTCTTAATGTAGAACTTTATGGCTAACCAATCTCTGTTTTTGAGAGCTACTTTTTCGAGTTCAAGGCACTTATCACAGTCGCTTTTCCCAGGAACACGACATGAAGTGATGAAGGACATCATGTGCGTCTCGACAGCACGGATCTCCTCTTTGTCCCACATCCTTCTCTTTAAAGGTCGAGACCTGTTAAACAATCAACACAAATAGATATCAACATTTCTGTGTTTCTCTGTGAGAGCATTTTTTGAGGAACAAAGGCCATGGATAAATTAGCAGGTGCTTGTGTGGGTGCAATGCTGTCCATAGTATTAAAACAGAGTGGAAGAGATCCATAGACAGAAAGAAAATTTTCGGTTTTGTGTTTGTAAATGGTATTTTAACCTAATTCCACTTCCCCACATTGTGCAATCCACTGACAGAACTAAAACAAGTGGAGTGAGGAGCAATCAACGAGAGAGAGCTTGCAAACTATAAACAGCTGTTTTTACACACCTCCCCTGTTGATTTTGATGCTCTGACCAAGAAAAGTAAATAACTAACTTTGCACTTGAAGGTTGCCCTTTCACTTACGTTTTAACAGGTCTGACACTACTATGCGCCCCGGCTGTATCTAGGCTAACGGCTAACATGCAAACTATTATTTTTATGTCACTAGTCACTTGAAACAAATTTAGGACGATAGGAGACAGGTTGAACTAAACCGAAATTTCCCTTTAAACACATTTAATGTATCAGATACTTTACTTAGTGGGACAGTTCACCACAAAATCAAAATACATATTTTTCTCTGGCATTTAGTGTCATTTATCAATCTAGATTACCTTAGAGTGAACAGCTGGAGATATCGGTTACAGAGATGTCTGTCTTCTCTTCAACTCTGGAACGGCCGATATCTCCAAAACTCTGCACCACACTCCAAAATAACAGTGATGGATTAACAGCACTATCGGCCAGGGGAAATATGTCTTTTGATTTTGGGGTGAATTGCGCCACTGAGTAAAGGATCTGAGTACTTGCTCAAACGATGTTGGTTGCAAGATCTGGTGGGTAATCAAATATGATGCAACACTGACCTGCAGCCCCTCGCATCTCCAAAACACTTTCAGCTTTCTTAACAGACATCATTTGGATAAACTGACTACATATGGAGAATCTCATGGTTAATCTCTTAACTGGTTCTAAATTAGAGTGGCTCTGAACCAGCCCTGGACCTGCCTCAGTTGAAAAGGAGTAAATGAAAACGAGTTGATCATTGTCACTCAATATTTTTGAGTTGAGCTCTCATTTCACAGTACAGCACCATAAAGCACACTGACTCTCAAACAGTACACCAACCATACAGTAAGAAGTTTGACCTAAAAACTTTACCTCTGTCTTTTTTTGGTGATTGGCTGCAACGGGCTTGTGGAGGTGTCATGGTGTCCTGCTTTGGTGCTGCATCCAGGTGGCTCACATCTGGAATTGTTGTTTCATTCTCTTCCCCCTCATTAAATGAGACCTGACTCTCTGAAAACCAGAAGAAAAAACAAATTATAAAAAATTATAAATTATGAAGTATTAATCACACCCCAGTGAATCTTGTGCTGTCCTGAGCTTGACCTAGGGAACAATCAGGACCAAGTCGGACATATATTAAAGGATTGGAATTGGTTAAATTGAATCTAATCCGAATCAGATCCTGATTATACTGTATTCTAATTTGTACAGGGCACAGTGGTTACTGAATTTTGATTTCTGACACGGAGGGCTCTAGTTTTGCAGACCGGGCGCAGCGAACCTGCGCTTTGCCAATTGGGTGTGGCCAGGTGGATTTTGTAAGTTTGGCACACCGTGCGCCTGGCGCAGCTACTCCTCTATCCCACCTCCGTCCCTCCTACCGGCGCAAGTCGGCAATAGGGAGGAGAGAAGGCGTGGAGTGGGTTTAACACACATCACACCAATCAAATGAGCCCCTCTCCTCGCCCTTAAATGCGCCTTGCGAAGGCGTAATGAGAGTTTACTCAATTCGCCATGGCAGAAGAGAGCAGCAGTGTCAGACAGCCAAACTTCTCCCAGGAGGAAACTGATGTTTTGGTCCGGGAGGTCCAAGCTCCAGACCTCCACGAGCTGATGATGCAAAGGTAGCCTGGGAAGAGGTCACCACAATTGTAAATCAATGTTGCGTTTCTCTCGTGCGTGCGCGCGCGCTCTCTCTTTCTCTCTTGCAGTCTCACTCTGTTTCTTTTCTTTTGACTTTTCTAAGATGACAGACGCTGAATATATACTCCCTATCTGATGCTGTGGCTGTTTGTGGTTGGCTGAGAGGGATGTGAACTCATTAGTTTGCAGCTGTGTTAATCAAATCAGGTTGGGTTTCCATTACGCGTGCCAAACGTGCCAAACGGTTCCAATCCCCTTTGATCTAACATAAGATGTGACGGGACAGTCGATACAGAGATACATTTATGTGCTGACTGCAGATAGTTGCGTTGAATAGTGTTTTTGTGGGTATTTATTGCATCGTTAATGTGCCTGATATTCTGGAAACCTGCCTGTGAGGTTTTGGTGACGTGTGCGCACTGTCCGCCTGTCAGCCAAACTTCGGTTTACACTCGCTGTGCTCCCCCTGCGCTGACAGCAGACCTGGTTTCAGATGACGAAGCCTTTTGGCACGAAACTGTCACTGCGCCAAGCTGGATCTGTCGACACCTCCCCCTGCTGCGCTGCCACACCCATCTTAGCGCACCTCGGTCTGCCAAACTACCAAACTGAGTGTGCCTCGGGTTGCGCTGCTCAAAACTAGCTCTGCGTGGGGTTCGCCACCCTGCGCCACCTGCGATGCGCCGGGAAACTAGAGCCCTGAGGCTGCACTAATTTGCCTAACTCCGAAGGCACTTATCATTAGCACAGCAATATACAAACGATCAGCAAGCAGGTTCTGATGTTTAGCCATATCATATCAGTAAGTCAACTTACTCCAGGACCTCCAGTATCTCAATAGTAGTTTATGAAAAATAAAATCTGTCAGATACATATTGAATAAACATTCAGGAAAATATAAAATTCGGATGCTATATCTGCAGATACCCAATGGGCAAGGACTCAGATTGAGATCAGAGCTAATAAACTTGATCAGGACATTCCTACAGTAAATGGACTTCCCTTGAATAAGCATGGTCACCTTTAAGACCATATGAGAATTCTTACCTTGTGAATCTGACTCACACACCACGTCAGTATCGCTGTCCAGGTGCACATTCTCTGTGAGTTTGGGGAAAGGGGTGCGAGGCGAGAATGACTTAAGTGG
Organism: Epinephelus fuscoguttatus; assembly: GCF_011397635.1. Lineage (NCBI taxonomy): Eukaryota > Metazoa > Chordata > Actinopteri > Perciformes > Serranidae > Epinephelus > Epinephelus fuscoguttatus. The sequence goes on along the minus strand of NC_064758.1, from coordinate 13,808,915 downwards.
ATGCAAACAGTATTTCATTTAGGGATGTACAATATGATTTTTTTTCAGCCAATACTGATAATAGATATTTACCTGCTTCTCAGGGCTGATAAAGATAACTGATAATTTCATATTTTTGTAATTTAAAAAGAAGTTCCCATAACCTGTGGTTTATGTAGACCTGAGGGTCAGAGAGGCTCAGATGTAGTGACCAAAGATGGATGATTTCATATTTCACAGCTCTGACTGAATCAAATCTAACGGTACTATTACAACAAAAACAAAAAACAGTTTGGACTAGTCAGATGGTCATTTATTTTCTTAAGTAAAGTTCATCAAAAACTTAAACATACTTTGGTTTTGATAGAGAATCTTACCCAAGAAATATAATTAAATGTTTCGATATGATCTGATATTTATTGGCTGATATACACTAATACCCATACAGACTGATTAGCTGTGACAGGCCATTATTAGGGCCCATAATTTATCAGCCCAAATATTTATCGTACATCCCTAAATTCCTTTAATTCTGATATGGTCCAATATGGCCCAAGAGAAACACATAAATTTTCTTTTATGTAGAAAAATGTTAAATAATTAGTACCTTCAGGATCAATGCTGATGTCATCCAGGGTCTTGCCCTTGAACTCTGACAGGCGTCCCTGCTCCAGAGCCATGAGAACTTTGCTAATTTTAGCAAGCTGGAGGGTGCCCTCAGGAAGCCTGTAGAACTGCCGATGCACTCTAATGTCATGGCCAAGGAAATCAGCCAACTGATCCAGCTCAGTGTTACTGAGGTTGAGAACTTGAGACAGAGTTCCTGTTTGTTTGCGCAGTTTGGTAGAGGTGAGACTTTCAGGACTTTTTGCACCACAGATCTTGGCAAACTGTCGAAGGCAATCAGACCCACGGTAGCAGGTAAAAGCGGATGGTCTTGCAAATAAGTATATGTTGTCCTGAGGAACCCCACATTTCTGTCGTTTGCTGACAAGCAGATCCAATGATTCCTGCATTGCTGGGGTCAAAAGCACAGGAACCTTTCTTCCTCTTTTCCTCTTATCTCTATCCTCCTGAAGTGTTGACAGAGCTTCTTTTCTAGGTCTGAAAGGGCTACATTCACATCTTCTTGAGGATCAGATGCATTTTGAGACAAATATGCAGAGAGGGGCATTTTTGACACCTCCCCTGCTCTCCGGCGGTTGAACAAAATGACTTGTGTCAAAGTGATCTTTGCCAACTGTGTCCATGTCTGTGGGGATGTCTCTGTGGACAACTTACTGTGACTACGTTGTTGTTGCACATCTAAATACGAATGGAGAGTCTGGACATCTTTTGTGAATGGAAGTAACCGAGGGGCATTCCACTTGGATTCCTGAAGTGTTCTCAGTGATGCAGCTGATATCTGTTCATTCCATCTGGTTTCATACACTCTACGGAATGTACGGGCATCTTTCGCCACAGGGTAGTTGTTCTGTATATTTGCACGGCTTTCAACAAGCTGTGAAATCTTTGTCAAGCTATGTCCAATTTTGAGGGCAAGACTTGGACACTTGTATGTGTCAGTTTCACTGTCATGGCCTGCCACACGCTTCACTGCTTGCACAACGTGCATGAAATTTACAGGTCTGATGTGGTCTTCAATGGTCTTCAAAGGAGTAGTTTTCCTTGAGCATACCAGAAGCCTTCCCAGCTCTCTCAATTTCTGCCGAATGTATTCGTGTTTGCCAACATCATATCCAAGCCTGTTATACAGATGCTCACCAAACTCCATGATACACACATCAGATTTGACTGCAGAATAAACTTCATCTTGAACCATGTTGTTCAATAGCTTCCAAAATTCTTCTTTGACACCAGGTGGTGCAGGCAAAGCAAATGCACAGAGGGCCTGGACACGCGTTTTTCCAGGTTTTTGTGGCCCACCAGGCTTGAACTTGCAGATCATCATGTGCCGCCAGAGGATTTTCTTTGTGAAAAACCTTGACAATATATACAATGCAGATAATCCTGTGCTTCAGAGTTCTGCTTTGGTTGCTTCGAGGAACAAGACTTCCAACACCAACATTTAATACGTCAACATTGTGCGCAAAGTTGCCCCTATTTCTCAGATGCTCCAGATGCAGTCGTCTTTCTTTGGATCCTTTTGGGAAGGACAAAGCCTGTGCAACCTCTGGCTTATCATGATGAGCACGCTCCAAATGCCTTGCCATTTTTCCAACTCTAACTTACAGTACAAACAATATTGTTTTTTGTTGTACATTCTTGACCCATTCTCCTTTTTACGAACGGCAGGTATGTTGAGTGAACCATCAAACAATCCATCTTCTACATGGAGAGAAGAGGCAGAGTCAGGAAGATTTTGTTCCAAAACCGGTGTTAGGTCCTCTAAACATGTATCTTTGATGTCATTGATATTCTTCAAGTTTAGACACCTGGGAGTACTCAGTTTGTGGTCAGACGACTCCATAACCTCACTTGTGTCTGTATCATCAGAATGATCTGTACTAGTTTCAGGGATATATTCCTCTCCACTATCATCTGAGGGACTGTAAAGCTCATCTGACTCGAAATGAATCTGGTTGTTCATCTTCAGGGGAACAAAAATAAATTAAAGTCAGTAATCTCATTAAATATTTGCTATGCACACTTTACTTCACACAAGATGTAAGTCAGTTATGAATGTAAATCACATACATTAATCTTGTCTCTACAATGTGTGATGCTCACCTGTATGCTTTTAGTCCTCCTCAGCCTTGGGGCAGAATATTCATCCTGTTCTGGGAGGCTACATTGAGGCTCAGAACTTGGATGTGATGTCTAGAGTGTCAGAAAGAAAAGTATGTAACTGGAATTTAGAACAACAGCTGTCAAGAAAAAAAGATGAATACATGACAATGCTCAAATGCATTAACATCACAATACCTGAGATTCATCAGAATCCGTGTAGTTTACAAGGGAAATAGGCATTTGAAAATTTTTCTTCGGAGATTGGGGTTCTGGGTAATCTGAGCCCTTTAGGAAAAAGAAAGATAATGAAAAATATGTTTAACACACATTCACGAATGTATACATGTGCACATAAACAAGCATTTGAAAAGCATTTGAACTTTAACATTAACTTTATTTAGCCATGTAGGCAAAACATTATTTTATCTGAAAATTGGTACTACAACTTAAATTAAACATTAATGATTAATTATTGAAAGAAAAGTGCAATGTCCCATTTCAACAGCCATTACTTGACTGTTCTGAAGATAAAATGAGTTGGCTCACGTTTAACTGCTCATGTTGAAATGGTCTGAAGTAGTCAAATTAATTGCTTTTGTGGAGATGAAATCTATCAGTCTAAACAACATACAAATTTCTCAGTGATTTCAAACTTTCTAAAAATATTGTACATTAATCAGTTGAGACAAACAATAATCCAATTGTGTGCTCTCTCTCCCTCATAATTAAATGTGCACAACATTATTCACTTGGCATGGACCCAACAACTACACGAGACCTGAAAAGTGTGTGTGAGTGAAGTGTGTTTGATTGGTAGGAGACAAATTGACCTCAAGTTCAGATGTGTCATACATGGAGTTTAAGTTTATGGACAGAAACGTAGATATTTTGTAAAAAAATGTATCCCAAATGTGATCCCAACAACTACAGTAGACCTGAAAAGTGTGTGGTGTGTCAAAAAGCACAGAGACCAGACCCCACAACAACAACAGACCTGACAAGTGTGTGGTATGTCTAAAAGCACAGAGACCAGACCCACAACAACAACACACCTGACAAGTGTGTGTGAGATTTGGGAGTGGTTACACCTTAAGACCACAATTCTATGAGCACCAAGACTGGACACCATTAAATCACCAAAACCTGAGTGTGCTTATATTGATCTTAAGAAAGCTAAATGCATCTTCAACTGCAAACACTTCAACAATTAATTACAGACAGAAAGCTTAAAAACTAAAATCTGAACAACTGAAAGACAAGTAAAACAATCAGGTCAAAAGATTACCTGCATCTGGGAGCATGGAAATCCCTGGGGAATCTGTTCTGTAGTTCTGGACATTTCAGTCTCAGTGGAGTCACTGGCAAGAGGTTGTCCTTCAACCTGAAGAATGAGTTCAATATCATAACTGAGAAGTTGGCCAGCAGTAACATCATTTCAACAACAATGACTGGAGACAGATACAATGGACAACATGTTCAAATGTTTCCTGTATCTGACTCAGAAACATTCTTACTTCAAGTTGGTTCTCAGAGCTGTCATAAATATGTCTCCTGCTCTAATTGTTTCAGTTGAGAACAAGTAACAGTGAAATCTGACAGATAAACTACCCTGTGACCAACTGCTGCTTTGACTAGTAGTAGGCAAACTGAGCTCAAGTTCAAGGACATGTGTGACACATGGAGTTTGTTTAAGTTTATGGACAGAAAAGTGAAAAAAAAGTAATTAAATGTGTACAATATTATTTACTTGGCGCGGACCCCACAAATACAACACACCTGACAAGTGTGTGTTATTCTAAAAGCACCGAGACCAGACCCCACAAATACAAGAGACCTGACAAGTGTGTGTTATTCTAAAAGCACCAAGACTGGATACCATTAAATCACCAAAACCTAAGTGTGCTTATATTGATCTTAAGAAAGCTAAAATGTACCTTCAACTGCAAACACTTCAACAATTAATTACAGACAGAAAGCTTAAAAACTAAAATCTGAACAACTGAAAGACAAGTAAAACAATCAGGACAAAAGATTACCTGCATCTGGGAGCATGGAGATCCCTGGGGAATCTGTTCTGTAGTTCTGGACATCTCAGTCTCAGAGGAGTCACTGGCAAGAGGTTGTCCTTCAACCTGAAGAATGAGTTCAGTGTTATAACTGAGAAGTTGGCCAGCAGTAACATCATTTCAGTTCAACAACAATGACTGGAGGCAGATACAATGGACAACATGTTCAAATGTTTCCTGTATCTGACTCAGAAACACTCTTACTTCAAGTTGGTTCTCAGAGCTGTCATAAATATGTCTCCTGCTCTAATTGTTTCAGTTGAGAACAAGTAACAGTGAAGTCTGACAGATAAACTACCCTGTGACCAACTGCTGCTTTGACTCATAGAAGGCAAACTAACCTCAAGTTCAAGGACACGTGTGATACATGAAGTTTGTTCAAGTTTATGGACAAAAAAGTGAAAATAAAGTAATTAAATGTGTACAATATTATTTACTTGGCGGACCCCACAAATACAACACAGACCTGACAAGTGTGTGTTATTCTAAAAGCACCGAAACCAGACCCCACAAATACAAGAGACCTGACAAGTGTGTGTTATTCTAAAAGCACCGAGACTGGATACCATTAAATCACCAAAACCCAAGTGTGCTTATATTGATCTTAAGAAAGCTAAAATGTACCTTCAACTGCAAACACTTCAACAATTAATTACAGACAGAAAGCTTAAAAACTAAAATCTGAACAACTGAAAGACAAGTAAAACAATCAGGACAAAAGATTACCTGCATCTGGGAGCATGGAGATCCCTGGGGAATCTGTTCTGTAGTTCTGGACATCTCAGTCTCAGAGGAGTCACTGGCAAGAGGCTGTCCTTCAACCTGAAAAATGAGTTCAATATCATAACTGAGAAGTTGGCCAGCAGTAACATCATTTCAGTTCAACAACAATGACTGGAGGCAGATACAATGGACAACATGTTCAAATGTTTCCTGTATCTGACTCAGAAACACTCTTACTTCAAGTTGGTTCTCAGAGCTGTCATAAATATGTCTCCTGCTCTAATTGTTTCAGTTGAGAACAGGTAAAAGTGAAGTCCGACATATTAACTACCCTGTGACCAACTGCTGCTTTGACTCATAGAAGGCAAACTAACCTCAAGTTCAAGGACACGTGTGATACATGAAGTTTGTTCAAGTTTATGGACAAAAAAGTGAAAATAAAGTAATTAAATGTGTACAATATTATTTACTTCGCGCGGACCCCACAACAACGAGATACCTGACAAGTGTGTGTTATTCTAAAAGCACCGAGACCAGACCCCACAAATACAAGAGACCTGACAAGTGTGTGTTATTCTAAAAGCACCGAGACTGGACACCATTAAATCACCAAAACCTAAGTGTGCTTATATTGATCTTAAGAAAGCTAAAATGTACCTTCAACTGCAAACACTTCAACAATTAATTACAGACAGAAAGCTTAAAAACTAAAATCTGAACAACTGAAAGACAAGTAAAACAATCAGGACAAAAGATTACCTGCATCTGGGAGCATGGAGATCCTGGGGAATCTGTTCTGTAGTTCTGGACATCTCAGTCTCAGAGGAGTCACTGGCAAGAGGTTGTCCTTCAACCTGAAGAATAAGTTCAATATCATAACTGAGAAGTTGGCCAGCAGTAACATCATTTCAGTTCAACAACAATGACTGGAGGCAGATACAATGGACAACATGTTCAAATGTTTCCTGTATCTGACTCAGAAACACTCTTACTTCAAGTTGGTTCTCAGAGCTGTCATAAATATGTCTCCTGCTCTAATTGTTTCAGTTGAGAACAAGTAACAGTGAAGTCTGACAGATAAACTACCCTGTGACCAACTGCTGCTTTGACTCATAGAAGGCAAACTAACCTCAAGTTCAAGGACACGTGTGATACATGAAGTTTGTTCAAGTTTATGGACAAAAAAGTGAAAATAAAGTAATTAAATGTGTACAATATTATTTACTTGGCGCGGACCCCACAAATACAACACACCTGACAAGTGTGTGTTATTCTAAGAGCAACGAGACCAGACCCCACAACAACAACACACCTGACAAGTGTGTGTTATTCTAAAAGTAACGAGACTGGATACCATTAAATCACCAAAACCTAAGTGTGCTTATATTGATCTTAAGAAAGCTAAAATGTACCTTCAACTGCAAACACATCAACAATTAATTACACAGAGAAACCTTGAAAACTAAAATCTGAACAACTCAAAGACAAGTAAAATAATCAGGTCAAAAGATTACCTGCATCTGGGAGCATGGAGATCCCTGGGGAATCTGTTCTGTAGTTCTGGACATTTCAGTCTCAGTGGAGTCATTGGCAAGAGGTTGTCCTTCAACCTGAAAAATGAGTTCAATATCATAACTGAGAAGTTGGCCAGCAGTAACATCATTTCAGTTCAACAACAATGACTGGAGGCAGATACAATGGACAACATGTTCAAATGTTTCCTGTATCTGACTCAGAAACACTCTTACTTCAAGTTGGTTCTCAGAGCTGTCATAAATATGTCTCCTGCTCTAATTGTTTCAGTTGAGAACAAGTAACAGTGAAGTCTGACAGATAAACTACCCTGTGACCAACTGCTGCTTTGACTCATAGAAGGCAAACTAACCTCAAGTTCAAGGACACGTGTGATACATGAAGTTTGTTCAAGTTTATGGACAAAAAAGTGAAAATAAAGTAATTAAATGTGTACAATATTATTTACTTGGCGCGGACCCCACAACAATGAGATACCTGACAAGTGTGTGTTATTCTAAAAGCACCGAGACCAGACCCCACAAATACAAGAGACCTGACAAGTGTGTATTATTCTAAAAGCAACAAGACTGGACACCATTAAATCACCAAAACCTGAGTGTGCTTATACTGATCTTAAGAAAGCTAAAATGTACCTTCAACTGCAAACACTTCAACAATTAATTACAGACAGAAAGCTTAAAAACTAAAATCTGAACAACTGAAAGACAAGTAAAACAATCAGGTCAAAAGATTACCTGCATCTGGGAGCATGGAAATCCCGGGGGAATCTGTTCTGTAGTTCTGGACATTTCAGTCTCAGTGGAGTCATTGGCAAGAGGTTGTCCTTCAACCTGAAAAATGAGTTCAATATCATAACTGAGAAGTTGGCCAGCAGTAACATCATTTCAGTTCAACAACAATGACTGGAGGCAGATACAATGGACAACATGTTCAAATGTTTCCTGTATCTGACTTAGAAACATTCTTACTTCAAGTTGGTTCTCAGAGCTGTCATACACATGTCTCCTGCTCTAATCATTTCAGTTGAGAACAAGTAAAAGTGAAGTCTGACAGATAAACTACCCTGTGACCAACTGCTGCTTTGACTGGTAGAAGGCAAACTAACCTCAGGTTCAAGGACACATGTGATACATGGAGTTTGTTCAAGTTTATGGACAAAAAAGTGAAAATAAAGTAATTAAATGTGTACAATATTATTTACTTGGCGCGGACCCCACAACAACGAGATACCTGACAAGTGTGTGTTATTCTAAAAGCACCGAGACCAGACCCCACAAATACAAGAGACCTGACAAGTGTGTGTTATTCTAAAAGCACCGAGACCGGACACCATTAAATCACCAAAACCTAAGTGTGCTTATATTGATCTTAAGAAAGCTAAAATGTACCTTCAACTGCAAACACTTCAACAATTAATTACAGACAGAAAGCTTAAAAACTAAAATCTGAACAACTGAAAGACAAGTAAAATAATCAGGTCAAAAGATTACCTGCATCTGGGAGCATGGAGATCCCGGGGGAATCTGTTCTGTAGTTCTGGACATTTCAGTCTCAGTGGAGTCATTGGCAAGAGGTTGTCCTTCAACCTGAAAAATGAGTTCAATATCATAACTGAGAAGTTGGCCAGCAGTAACATCATTTCAGTTCAACAACAATGACTGGAGGCAGATACAATGGACAACATGTTCAAATGTTTCCTGTATCTGACTTAGAAACATTCTTACTTCAAGTTGGTTCTCAGAGCTGTCATACACATGTCTCCTGCTCTAATCATTTCAGTTGAGAACAAGTAAAAGTGAAGTCTGACAGATAAACTACCCTGTGACCAACTGCTGCTTTGACTGGTAGAAGGCAAACTAACCTCAGGTTCAAGGACACATGTGATACATGGAGTTTGTTCAAGTTTATGGACAGAAAAGTGAAAATAAAGTAATTAAATGTGTACAATATTATTTACTTGGCGCGGACCCCACAAATACAACACACCTGGCAAGTGTGTGTTATTCTAAAAGCACCGAGACCAGACCCCACAAATACAAGAGACCTGACAAGTGTGTGTTATTCTAAAAGCACCGAGACTGGACACCATTAAATCACCAAAACCTAAGTGTGCTTATATTGATCTTAAGAAAGCTAAAATGTACCTTCAACTGCAAACACTTCAACAATTAATTACAGACAGAAAGCTTAAAAGCTAAAATCTGAACAACTGAAAGACAAGTAAAACAATCAGGACAAAAGATTACCTGCATCTGGGAGCATGGAGATCCCTGGGGAATCTGTTCTGTAGTTCTGGACATCTCAGTCTCAGAGGAGTCACTGGCAAGAGGCTGTCCTTCAACCTGAAGAATGAGTTCAGTGTTATAACTGAGAAGTTGGCCAGCAGTAACATCATTTCAGTTCAACAACAATGATTGGAGGCAGATACAATGGACAACATGTTCAAATGTTTCCTGTATCTGACTCAGAAACACTCTTACTTCAAGTTGGTTCTCAGAGCTGTCATAAATATGTCTCCTGCTCTAATCGTTTCAGCTGAGAACAATTAAAAGTGAAGTCTGACAGATAAACTGACCTGTGACCAACTCCTGCTTTGACTGGTAGAAGGCAAACTAACCGCAAGTTCAAGGACATGTATGATACATGGAGTTAGTTCAAGTTTATGGACAGAAAAGTGAAAATAAAGTAATTAAATGTGTACAGTATTATTTACTTGGCGCGGACCCCACAAATACAACACACCTGACAAGTGTGTGTTATTCTAAGAGCAACGAGACCAGACCCCACAACAACAACACACCTGACAAGTGTGTGTTATTCTAGAAGCACCAAGACTGGACACCATTAAATCACCAAAACCTGAGTGTGCTTATATTGATCTTAAGAAAGCTAAAATATACCTTCAAGTGCAAACTCTTCAACAATTAATTACAGAGAGAAAGCTTGAAAACTAAAATCTGAACAACTCAGAGACAAGTAAAATAATCAGGTCAAAAGATTACCTGCATCTGGGAGCATGGAGATCCCTGGGGAATCTGTTCTGTAGTTCTGGACATCTCAGTCCCAGAGGAGTCACTGGCAAGAGCTTGTCCTCCAACCTGAAGAATGAGTTGCAGTATATGCATGTAATTTAAATGTAATTTATGGACAGAAAATTGAAAGTAATGTAATTGAATGAGCCAGACTGCAATGCTACCCCAAACCATGCAAAATTTAATATAATCACACGGAGAAAAAACAGTATTTGCTTTTGTCTGAGCAAAGAACGAATTCTTTATCATTCTGGTGTCCACATTTATGTCAATATGCACAATGAATCTCTTTTCAATTGAGAACTGACATTCAGCAACTCCATTTTGACAAACCTGTTTTCTCCAAGGCCAGTCAGTTCCTCCATAGTCGTACGTTATCTCTTCTCCAGGAATAATATCCCTCAGAGCAAAGAGAAAGAGGTGAGGCTTGCCTTCTGTATCAACCTTCTTCATCTTGCAGTTTGGACTGCAGTGGTCATCATTGACAAGCCTTCCAAGACTGCCATTTTCTTGAGCTGCATCAATACTTCAAAAATACAATAAATCACTCATTAGGCTCCATACAATTACATTATTGATTATCGTAATCAACAATTTACCATCACTCCTTAAAAGAGAAATTCAGATAAGATTATCAAATTGTTTTGAGCAACACAGCTCTTAATAGTGAAATTACCTTCCATAAACATGCTAGAATTTGAAATAACCTAACTAATCTGTGCAACACAGACTACATTACTAATACTTATAGTTGCTGTGTTCATTATTCACTATTATTCCTTAATGTCACACAGTTGTCTGAGACATGCAAAACAAACTGTTCAGAAATGTAAAATTCAGTTTCAACCTTACCACCACACTCTTTCTCTCCAGAAGAAATCAAACATGAAGACAGCACAATGACTGTGATATATCCTCCTCCTCCTTTGTGATTCTTCGAAATGTATTAATTCCCCTCTGTACTCAACCACAAAGTCTCCTTTTTGGAAAATGGCCTTGGCAAACACCCCTCGACCTGGTACACACATACAGATACCATTACACTGTTCAAAGTTCTATTCAGTTCTACTCTTTAATTTCCCCAGCAGCTACAAGTACGAGAAATTCCTGTCACAGGGTTCAACGCCAAGGTTTTTTTTCACTTGCCCGGTCGGGCAAGTTGGTCAGAGATCTACTTGCCCGAAGTCAGTTTTTACTTGCCCTATAAAAATTGTTTCATTTAAGCGGCTATCAAATAACAAAGACTGCAGTTATTTTTATGTTATATAATCTTTATTCACACTATTTATTAATTAAAACAACATATGTCATGTATTGTAGCTTAATTCCTACACAAAAATGACTGTCAGGGCTTAAAGTGAAAAATTTGTCAATCGTTCTCCGTCTATAATTTTGCTCCCTACTTGAGCCATGCCCACCTCTATTTATTTTTCACCCCTCTCTCCAGTTCTGCTGTATTAACACCGGGTTTAATATATTTTGCTTCCATCTCTCTGTCCTGCTCTACTCTACTTCAGCGCTACTTAGCTCTCTCTCTACTCTACCAGTAGACTACCACATCCACCTGTTGCACAAAACGCACACAGCAGTGTTTCCCCTAGGATGGAGTTGTAGCGGAGGTGAAGCACATGCATGAAAAATAATTTTCAAATGCGTGAAACTTTTTTGTATGCTTGCTAAACACAGCCTGCTGGGATGTTTCTATGTATCTACTGGCACCAGAAGGGCTCTTGAGGACTAAGTACATACACTACATGCATGCACAGTAATGAGCAGGTGAAACGTCTGTCGAGCTTACATGTGAGGTGTCTCAAGATTTAGGAACATACAATTGTATTAAATATAATAAAAGTAAAAAGTCGCTAGACATGCTGCTGTTTTGTGCTATGACCTATTTAAGTGCTGGAAGTTGTTATTTAAGTGACAACGCCTGAACGCAACACAAGCTTAGCATGAGTGCCGCGCTATGCGCACAGACAAACACGCTGTTCTGTGCGTAACAGCAGTCTGTTGGTGGTTATTTACACACTGTCCATAACAATAACTTTGTCAGCTGACAAACTGCACTGGGCTCAGGGTCAGGTTTGGGTCAGGAAAATGCAGCCCGAGCCGAAGCGTGCTCACCTGTGTGTGGCTGAACTCTGCCGTGCGCTATACAGAGAGCAGAGGAGAATTGTTAACGCGTGACCATGTAGAGACAGAAATGACACGATGGCATAACACCTTAAATAGTATGTTGTTATGTTATTATATGAAGCGTCTGTCGCGCAAAATAATATCAATGGGGGCTGTGGGCAGCTGTGCCTGTGACTTCAGGCAGAGAGACTGCATCAGAGCCGAAGGAGCATGTTTTAAATACATTTATTTTATCAATTAGTTATTAACTTTTACTATTTTTAGCAACTTGCCCGATCGGGCAAGTGAGTTGTTAGTTTACATGCCTGACCGTGAGTTTTACTTGCCCCGGGCAATCCTTATTGTTGAGCCCTGTGTCATAACACATCAAAAATCACATGACAGGATAGCACCCCAAAAGTAAGTCACAACAAGGTATACTGAAAACACAAACACCATACCTTTAAAAGAGTTGATATATTTTACTTCCAGCTCAGCTGTCTTGTCCAGGCCTTTGACAGCATGGTCAATGGCATCTCTGATAGGTGGTTTCCTGCGTCTGGCAGGAGCCATAAGCCTACAATCAAATAAAGTTTTTAATCTAAATAATTTATATGTTAGACAACCAGTTTAGTACATTTGAGCAATAATAAGTGGTCCAGTGTACCTTCAAATGTAAGAAAAGTCATAGAATCATAAATGTTCATCCGTTATAAAAACTAAATTGGGAGGTAGCATGAGCCACTGGCGATGCCCCACCACACCCCGATAAACAATCAGCCTCCAAATTCTTACATGATTTGTGAATAAATTTAGCAAATGGTCTAATGTACTTAGAGGACTGTATACAAACTTTTTTGCACAAAGCACTGCTACAGAGGTTGAACATTTTGTAGCATGAGATTAAAAGAAACCCCGACTAGTTAGACATGTAGGCCTTACATCATCAATATTAGTGTCCGTTATATTAATTTGATATAAATAACATAGTGGAAGTCTTTGTTCTAAAAAAAAAAAAAAAAAAAAAGTATATAATTTCACTCGTAGGTCGCCATTGTTGTTTACGTCGCAATGCAGTGTGGGTAGTGACGTCAAATGGTTGCAACCACTGTTTCTGACAACTGATAACAGCGCAAAAATGTCAGCTATTCAGCCGTTTCAATTTGAACCCGAGAGACAAGCTAGCGAGGAGGACACGAGGACGTAGTAGACAAACAGAGACATGAGGTGCAAGTGGGACAAAACAGCTGGTGTCAGTGCGGAAACTGCATCTCCATGACAACCGAGCGAGAGAGCGTGTGTTGTCAGGAGCTTCAATTTTTGTCAGCAGCTGTTCAAGGTACCGTAAAATGTCATCCAATATCAATGATCTCAGAGATTAGCATCCACCACTGTCGTATGCTTTATATGTTGTGATACACAGTAAAACACACTTACAAGATGCTTACGAGTTTGATCATTGTTGAAGATATCCTGTGCATCACAGCACACGACACGCCACATCCGATGTGTCTTTAACATTATCCGTCTGAGTCTCTGCATCAGGCTTACTTGGAGAACACTGTACACTTACACTTACACTTACGGATTGAACGGGTTGAACGGGTGGACTGTCAGCTTCCTCCATAACCAGTGGTGTGTCCGATGGTTCACCTTCAGAAGCTACAGCAGCAGGAGCGGGTTCTTTGCGGCACAAGAGAGCATCCAGCGTCTCCTGTTTTTGGCATTTTGTTGCGCATTTCACTCCCCTCGAGGGCGTTTAGACTCCTTATGTGAGAAAATCGCTCGGCATGGCATTTTGTTTAAGTCGACGTTTATACCCAGCAGCACCCGTTAAGCTCCTTTAGCAGCTCTAGTCGACCAAAGGCCTCAAAATCATCTGGGGAGAAGTGGCGAGAACAGAGCCGCAGGTCTTTAGAAAGTTCTGTTCGTCCACAAGCACTTTCCCACTGCTTTCTCTTCTTCTTATCACTAGGAAACATGTGTAAACTTACATTAGTTCCCTTGTTGTCGACTGGAAATTACATCCGAATGCAGCGTAATGTGGCATTTTCTCTGGTGATAGCGTCAGGTAGCAGCAGCCGTCAGGTAAACCATATATGTCTATGAGGTAAACAACTCACAGAGCAACCATTCTACGTCATCACCCCGGCATGCATTGTGCGAGTAAAATAATGGCGGCCTCCTGTGGTAAAAATATGTTGTAAACATTGAAAAAATTTAAAGCAATGACAACATTTCATGTCTAACATATTTTAGTACAATAGAAAAATTGTGGCTTATTGAGCCCTACATGTCTAACTAGTCTGGGTTCCTTTTAAGAAGTCTGCTGCCACCTCTAAAAACCACCATCAGTAGTGCAGTTCATCACTTTAACAGGCATGTGACTGGTAAATAAACTGATTATTAATCAACTAGTAAATTAATCACAAATTATTCTGGTAATCAATTACTCATTTTGAGATACATTGTAGATGTCCAAATTCTCTGATTTCAGCTCAGCTCTCAAATGTGAATATTTTCTGGTTTCTTTACTCCTCTCTGACAGTAAACTGAATATCTGGACAAAACAAGATATTTAAATGAATAATATTATGAATAATAATATAAAATAATATTATTATCTGATTTATTATCTATCTTTTTACCATTTTATGGACTAATAAATTAATCTAGTAAGGAGCGCACAAAGAACTTTAGGGGCACAATGTAAATTGATCAAATAATGTGTTTTCCATAATAAACGTGATGCAAATAGACATTTACAAGCAAAATTATTAAATGAATTTGTATACAAAATGTACAGAAAGGTAAAATCATCAAGTTTTGAAAAAGTATGTTATTATCTTATATATATTATCTTTGAAATAATGATTATCTTATATAATGTTATTACTATCCTAAAACATTCTCCAGGTCCTCTGAAACTCTGCAGGACTTATTTCCACCCTGCCCAGCAACGGTACCGTGACGAACGGTCCCTAACTGCAGGGAGAACAGAGCAGGCTTCCCCGGAGGTCCGCTGCTTTTCCCGGTCCCTCTTCTCCGCCACTCTTTGACTTATTTCCACCCAGCCGACAGCCTGGCCGCGGAGAACGGTGCCTAACTGCGGGGAGAACGGAGCAGGCTTCCCCGTAGGTCCGCCACTTCCTCCACACTTTGACTTATTTCCACACTGCCGACAGTGGGACTTATATTCATTGTGCTGACAGTGGCTTGGAAAACCATAGACATATATACATAGACGCCGCATCGAGTGGGTTTGCCTGCTGCTGCGATACGTCAACGTCACCACCATGTTGGATGTGGCAAGGCTGCGCTGTAAACTAATACAAGTGAATGGACTTAATTTCATAAAGCGCCTTTCTACAAAGAAACTTACGTTAATGCTTCTCGTTTATTCATTCACACACACACTAAACAAGAACTTAGCTGTAACTCCAACTGTGCACTCCTCTCTCCTCCAGCTCGCTCATACACCAGCACCCTCACACATTGCCCTCATTCCCATCACACTCGCACCCTGCCCCCCTACCTATACTCATTCAATCCCAAACATGCCATTAACTCACAGAACACTGACATTATAACAGAACATTTACTGCAGGGTCGCTACAATACACACACACACACAGACACACATACATACACACACACATATATATATATATATATATGTGTGTGTATGTATGTGTACTGTGTATTGTTTTTCGGCACTACCTTGTTCTCTATAGCTGATGTAAGGTGAATTGCTCCCGTGTGGGATCAATAAAGTTCTTATCTTAGCCATCTGAGAAGATCAAATACATTGTTTTTGGTGCCTAACTGTTTCCCAAGTATATTAGTGTGTGTGTGAATGAATAAATGAGAGGCATTAACGTAAATTTCTTTGTAGAAAGACGCTTTATGAAATTAAGTCCATTCACTTGTATTAGTTTACAGCGCAGCCTACATCCAATATGGCGGCGACGTTGACGTACGGCTCAGCGCTCGATGCGGCGTCTATGTATATATGTCTATGTGGAAAACCGCCCATAACCGTGTCACACGGGGAGGAGGGAAAAGGGAAGGCTGCTGGATTTCCTCCAACATTTGCGGTTAGATTATCATATTTTTTTTATTGACAAAAATATAGGCTGCTTCGGCTGATTTTTTTATGCGCACATGTGCCCCTAAATATTTTTTACAGTTCGCACACACCTATTTTTAGTCGCAAATGCGACTGAAACGCTTGCACTGTCGAGCCCTGGGTCACCCTGACCGGAGAAAAACGTGGTACAGCGTGGACGTCAGCGCTAACAAATTAGCCCCGGGGCCCGTCTAATACCTGGTTTTGTTGCCTGTCCCTCACCATCGCTTCAGCACATAAACCCTCACCTCAAATAAACAAGCGGCCCTGTCTCGCTTTGTCAACCCAAACTATCACCATTAATTTCACGCACAATCATAAATAAACCCCTCCTTGAGTTTCATTAACCACACACTTTTGTGTTTTATTAATTCAAGTCACGATAAAACTCACCAACCACCGTTTTCAACCAAACGTGCCTGAAACAGCTAGCCACACTGTTAGCCAGTTAGCTAATTAGCTAACTTTACCTCGCTAGCATAATGTCGCTATCCGTCCGGTTGCTTTTCTAACTGTTTAAAAACAGAACTACTTCTGTTACTAACAAGAAATGATAACGTTCAAAAGCACTATGATAATCCACTACTATAAGTTATACATCTTAATATTAATGTAGCGTAACTTACCTTTTCACAAACGATCCGGTCAGCCATCCACCGACGTGACAACTACCTGCTCTCGGCGAGTGGAGTTAAGGTGCGCTTGTTAGGTGTACTGAGCACGTCCTGTAAGGGTGGTCATGCTGTAACACGTACGACTCCGCATTCCGCCCAACTGGCACGTCACTATAAATATATCCATGCAACCAAATTTGTCTTTTTAACCCTTTGGGCCCTAGGCCTTTTTGGGGTATTTTTACTGCCTTTACTTTTAAGCTCATATCACAGTCATTATAAAGGCTACATACACATGCTATATCTTATTTTTTTTCAGGACAATCTCGGCTATCCAGATTTGCCATCATTCCCTGTCCTTCTAAGTGCCTGTATTTTATATAATTTTTATATCAATGAAAAAATAACAATCTGTGTGACTATATTCTTATATTTTTAAATGTATCTCACCGTGCAAGTTGGAAGTTGACATATTCTGCCATATATGAAGAGGGGAGACTCTCTGGAATCTGGCAATATAAGAACCATGATGCTGGGACATTCTGTCACTTCACAGCTGTCCAAAACATGTGGTTTGTGCCAGGCGGACATGATTGGCAGTATTTTTTCATTATTGCAAGAAATTCCATTGACTCATTCACAAGTCAAAAATGTGTTTTATTTAAAAGAAACATGCAATATTTACATCTAAGATAATCATTTCTCACTATATGAAGTGACTGATAACAAGATCTGTATAATGGATTGTAAAGAAATTTGTCAGGTTTTTATTTTGTAGACAATTGATCTGTATTTAATGATGGGATTCCAGCACAATGATGTGTTTGTTATCATCGGAAAGCTCTGGTCCTGCGCTTTCATGTGATATGCGTAGCATTTCTGTGCTACCCTGCATTCGAGTAATCCATCCAACAGTAATGTGTGTGCAAAGCTGTATGAAAGCTCTGTTATACATAATTTTAGTGTAACTTTACCATTGTTTTTCCTTGTGAAAACATTGGACTGGCGGTTCTGCTTTTTCACGTGATATGAGTGACTTCTCTCTATGACGAACGGTTGCGGAGAAAATCCATAGAGAAGAACAGGTGTGAATTTGGACGCACTTTGCATCGTTAGGGCCCATAGGGTTAATCTAGACATTATATATTCAAACTATTTATTCAAAAATAGATTCTTATCATTTTTTGCTCTATTAATATAGGTTAACAAGATATCCTGTAACACATTTACATCTTCACTATTATTCATTATATTTATTTTTATACCTCATGTCTAGCCTCGCTTAGCAGCCAATCAGTGTAGTTAATGGCCAAATGTTTATCTTAGGATCTCTGATACACAGACACAAAAAGTAGATCAGATGACATATAACTAGTAATCTACTATAAAGTTTAGGTTTTTAAAAATCATTTATGTATGAATACTTTGGATATTGATATTGCCTTTACAATAAACCTATATTTAACCATTATCCAGTGCTAATAGTAAGCTGTCTTTACAATCAATTCATTAAATAACGAATTGGTTCAATTACAATAAAATTAGCTCTGTGTTAGCCGGTAATCAGAATTTTATCAATATTATGGGTATTATAACCATGATGTAGTGCTGATAGAAAGCTGTCTTGCAGTGAATTAATTTCTAGGTTCAGTTATCTTGTAAAAACAAGGAGCAAATCACTGCACTTATGACCAGAGTATGCCAAGGTGCCAGAAAACCATGTATAAACTTGTATAAAAATAGAATCTGCACACTTGGTATCAAGATACTTGCATTGATCCAAGTGTGCAGATCCTATTTTTACACAGGTTCAGTTACCTTAAAATAAGCTCTATTCTGTTTCACCCCTACTTACTGCCAGAGGTGGTGCTTAAGCACTGGATATCTCTGTCTTGCACATGCATGGGTCGAGTACATATATACAAAGTGCTAAAAGAATGACAAGGGGACAGGAGAAAGAAGAATCTGAGACTGTGCTAGTGGAGTTTAAAGGGAGGGTGCCACCTACTGAGCTGTACTTTGGATTTATTAGGTACAGGGCGAGAAAGTATGTGCCAAAACCCATGAGATGCTTTAACTGCCAAGAGTTTGGACATGTAGCTAAGGTGTGTAAGAAGAGGGTGAGGTGTGTGAGATGTGGAGGGGGACACCAGTATGGAAAGTGTGATGAGGGAGTGAGGGTGAAGTGCTGCAATTGTCGCGGAAGTCATAGTGCAGTTTACTGGGGGTGTGAAATTATGAGAAGGGAGGCAGAGGTGCAACAGACAAGAAGGAAGGAAAGAGTCTCATATGCTATTGCAGTTAAGATAACAGAACAGGAGAAGCAGGGGAAGGAGGCAGGATACAACAAAGAGCAACTGGCAGCGAAAGAAAAACTAGAAAGGGAAAAAGAATGGACAGAGAAGAAGAGATTGGTGATATTCATAACGGGAGTGGTAAATGCTACAGCGGATATCCCGTCAAAGACCAAAAGTATCCAGGTGATAGTGAAAGCTGCAGAACACCACCTAGGTATGAAAGGACTGAAATGGGAGGAAGTAAAGGATTAACTTGAACACAGTGGACAGGCAAGTAGTAGTAGTAACCAGCCAAGTAGCAGTCAGGAGCCAAGATGAGTGTGTGGGTAATATTAATAATAATGCTATTCCTTCAGTGGACTGCGAGGAACCTGATTGCAAACAGTCAGGACTTTATGCAGTTTATAGACAGTAGACACGAGACACCAGACATCACATGTATTCAGGAATCTTGGCTAAAGCCTAACCTTGATTTGTTATTTATGGATATGTGTCAGTAAGAAGAGATAGGAAGGAAGGTGTGGGTGGAGTTTGTGTAACTTTTGTAAAACAGGGAATCCCCTATAGAGTGATGGGTGTAGGACAGGAGCAGGAGTATGTGACAATAGAAATGTGGGGTGAGAATAAGAAATTTGCAGTTATAAATGATCATAATCCGTGTAAAAGATTGGAATTAAATAAGCTTGAGGAAGTAGAAGGGTAGGATAGGAATAATGTGATATGGTGTGGGGACTTTAATGCATACAACACATTGTGGGGATGTGAGAGCATGGATAATAATGGTCAAGTAATTGAAGAGCTGTTGGATGAGGGAAACCTTGTATGTTTGAATGATGGGAGTTAAACAAGGATAGATGTCAATACAGGGAGAGAGGCTGTATTGGATCTCACACTGGTGACTAATAGTATGGCAGCAATATGTGAGTGGAGTGTATATCGGCAGGGAACAATAGGAAGTGACCACTATCCAGTTTTGTGCAAAGTCATTACAGATGTAACAGTGACTGCAAACAATAGTGGAGGAAATTGGTGTTTGAGAAGGCGGACTGGGAGAAGTTTCAAAGGAAAAGTGATGTATACTTAAGTATGATTGCGGATGGCTTAGATGTAGAAACATTGGATAGAGAAGTAAGGAAAGGTATAATGCTAGCTGCAGAAGAGTCC
This sequence comes from Epinephelus fuscoguttatus, assembly GCF_011397635.1. NCBI lineage: Eukaryota > Metazoa > Chordata > Actinopteri > Perciformes > Serranidae > Epinephelus > Epinephelus fuscoguttatus. Next base: position 13,788,530 of record NC_064758.1, on the reverse strand, counting down.
ATTCCTAAAAGTAAGGGTAGAGGAAGAGAAAAGCAGTACCTTGGTGGGACGATAAATGCAAAGAGACAGTGAAGAAAAGGAATAAAGCGTTTAGATTAGTTAAAAGAATACGTAGTTTAAAGACAGTGTTGCAGTATAAGCATGCCCAGGCAGTGGTGAGGAGAACAATAAGGCAGACGAAAAGGACATACTGGAGGAAATACTGTGATTCTATTGGCAGCACCACTCAGGTAGGAGAGGTTTGGGGAATGATAAGGAAGATGGGTGGAGATAAGAGGAATGGAGCTATCCAGTGTTGAGTGATGGTGAGGGGTTGCAGTAACCAATAAGAAAAAGCTGAATTAATGGTCAAAACTTTTGTTAGTGTGCATAGTTCAAACAATCTGTCTGAAGAGCCCACAAGAGGTAGGGAGGACACTAAGGCAGAAAACCTGGAGGCACTGCAGAGGAAGGAAAGCGTTGAAGATGAGCAGAATGTACCATTCAGCATGGGAGAGCTTAACAGGGCCTTGGCCAAAACAAGAAAGACTGCATCAGGGAAAGATGGAATTTGTAAATAAAGAGACAGTGGCAGCAGTGTTCTTCGATGTAGAGAAGGCATATGACATGATGTGGAGAGAGGGCCTGATGATTAAGCTGCACAAGCTAGGAATAGGAGGGAGAATGTTTAACTGGCTCATGGACTTTTGAGGGGAAGATCCATACAGGTTAAAGTGGGATCTGAGATGTCTAGCCAGCATAGGGTAGAGAATGGGACACCCCAGGGGAGTGTGGTCAGCCCTACTCTGTTTTCTGTAATTATAGTGGCTTCCTTTGTCACTATCTGCGCACACTGGTCTGAAGGGCTTGTATGCTGCCAGTGTAGGCCCACAGGTGCTGGTGTAAGTGTACAACCATTTGCTTTTCTGTGTGTTGATTTATTGTATACAGTCGAGGCAAAGTATAGACTGCTTTACCCAGTACTCAATACATAATAACACGTTTCAATAATGACTTACGAGAAACAATACTCTGACCTGCGGCGTTACACGCCATGGCACGGTCAACAACCGTATGGCTTCCCCAGCGTGTGCACCTGCGCTGATTAACCCACCTGACTACAAAGACAGAAAACCACAAGCCTGAACAGATAGTGCCACCTACTGGCACAAACGTGCACAACACCCACAAGCAAAAACAAAATGAACAACCTGGCTCCTACAGTAATGATAAACGATATTTTTGTAACTGTAGCAGGGGACATGGGAAGATCTTTGTTCGCAGATGATGGAGCTCTATGGAAAAGAGGGCGGAATGAAAGGCATGTGGTCAGCAAAATACAAGATGGGATCCGGCAGGTGGAGGAATGGGGGTTGAAGTGGGGGTTTAAATATTCAGTTTAAAAGACAATATTATGCACAAATAAAAGAACCAGGGCAGAATATGTGGTGGAGATGTATGGAAGTAACCTTGAGAGGGTGGAGAGTTTCCGTTTTCTAGGAGTGCACTTTGACGCAAGACTGACATGGAGAGAGCATGTGAGACAGGTGGAGGGGAAATGCAGGAAAGTGATAAATATCATGAGATGCCGAGCAGGGGTGGAGTTGGCCAACGTTGCGTCACTGAGATATATATATGTAGCCCTAATAAGATCAAGAAAAGACTATGGGAGCATGGTGTATGGGTCAGCAGCAAAATCTGTGCTGGAGGGGCTGGACAGGATTCAAGTGCGGGCTCTGAGGGTGTGCTTAGGGGCAGTCAGAACATCTCCAGTATGTGCTCTTCAAGTTGAAGCAGGGGAAATGCCATTTGAGCTATGCCGGAAACAGTTGGCAGTAAACTATTGGATAAACTTGAAGAGGTATGAAGAGAGTCATCCAGCAAAAAAGATACTAGAGGCATGCTGGGAGAGAGAAAGGGCACAAAAACCAGGGCACAAAAACTTAGTTTTGCATGTCCTGTTGCATGTCCTGTCCAGCCAAAACTTAGTTTTGGCTGGACAGGACATGCAGCAGCAAGGGAGTTGGGCGTGTATGAAGATGAGTTTAGTCCAACTGTAATATGGCCTGTGATACCTGTATGGATGCTAGAGCCTATGGTGGTTGACCTGAAAATGCTCGAGCTCAAGAAGAGCAGTGAAAGAATGAGTTCTATGAGTATCGGGAGTTCTATGACTATGTGCAGGTCTATACCGGCTCACATTGGCAACCTGGGAAATGAAAGGTCAGATACAATAGCCAAACAAGCCACAAAGAAAGAAAACATACCGTATTTTTCCAAGTAGTAGCCCGGGCAAAAATCTCTCAACATTTAGAGTGGGTCATTTTTTTCGTGTACACAGGTAAACGGGTTTCACCACTGGGTGGTGCTATTGCATTATACCAGTAAAGCCCCAGTTATCCAAATACCAACTGAACGGGCCATTTAACCAACAGTTACAGGCTGCCACACCGAAATATCGCCATCCTGACGGTCCGCCATCCTGAATTCTGGTCCTTGAGTCCTGACAGTAAGCTATGGTGAGCCTGCAGAAGCTGTATTCCCCATGCATGTCGACGAATTTCACCGGGGACACTCGCGAGTAATTCAGGCTGACATTACCTGTTTTTCAGCAAACTCTTCTGGTAATTTCATTAAAAGGCATGGCATATAGGTCCACAGTAACTTATTATTATTATTATTATTATTATTATTATTATTGGGTCTTATAAAGTACCAGGCCATCAAATCACAGCATCCGCGGGGAGAGGACATGGAATTGTGTGCGCTTTTACGCACCCGGATGTAGGTGATCATGGATATTTGATGTGGGAAAGATATAGCCAGATGTATTACCTGTTTTAGATACGTGGCTGTCTGTCCATCCGTCCGTCCGTAGCACGAGTCATGTGCACCACTTCACCACCGACCCGTGCGTAAAAGCGCAAACAGTCCCTCAAGGAAGGACAGCCATGAGACAATGAATGAGGAAATAATCGCCCGTGCGTTTAATCTGACCGGCGTTTATTACGCAAAATGGGGTCAAACCCCCAGTGGCTACTAGGTGCCCAGCGAGGATTTAGGGATAGGGAAACATCCAACAGGACAATGTGACAGATGCCAAGAACCGGAGACAGTGGAGCATGTGATGGTCAGATGCAGAAAGTACACCGGAGAGAGAGCGGACATGGTGGAGGGAATGAAAGCAACAGGACTGACAACAGAGAGACTGAAGAACATACTGGAGTGTGGAGTGAATGGAGGGAAGGAAATTCTTAATCAGCTACCTAACAACAACTGGACTGATGAAAAGAATATAATAGAATGAAAGATGCAGGAGCAAGGTAGACACAGAAGATGGCGGTAATGCAACATAACGGATGCCAACCGCCGTAAAACTTCAAAGAAGAAGAAGAAGGATCTGTTTCTTTGCATCTTCTCGCTTACACGAGTGGTCGCATCCACTTCTTGGATCAGTGTGAAATTATTCTGTTCAGCAGTTTGTCGCTGGAAGCCTTGTGATCATAGTGATTGGAGTTGCGGACTCTTCATTCACCCTCCAAGGGGCTGTGACACGCTGACTTTCTTCATGGGAAGAGAAGGAAAAGACAACGCTGGAACTAGCGGTTAGTACACTTGTGTTGACAGCGGTGTTCACGCTCACGTCATCTTTCGACATTGTGTTCACAGCTTTGGCTGTTGTTTTCTGTTACTGTTGCCGGCTGTGGCGTTCACACACGCCGATGAGTAATATTAGGCCTACTTATGTGCAGCTTGTTGCTGTTGTTTTTTTGTTTAGCTGCTATTGCCTACAGTGCTCACTCTAACGCCATAGTCGCATCTTGAGCTGTATAATCTGTATACATTTACTGTATTTGTGTTCAGTTAAGCCCGTTAAGCTTGTGCTGTTGTTTTGTGTTTACTTTTCCAGCTGTGGCGTTCACGCTGTCGGGTGTATAAAAAAAAAAAGAAAAAAAAAGAGGATAACTAAATAAAAGGAAACGCAGCTTCTGCTGTCATTTTGTTTTTTTCTTTTTGCTTTGTCTGCTACTACTGGCTACAGTGCTCACGCTCACTCAATATTTTTGGCCCCCTGTGCTCCACGGATGTACAGGAGCGCTATGAAAGCTTTCAATTCAGCCACTGTCAGGTCCCACGAATTGTCGCCATGGTGCAGATGTGCCTCAGCCACAGTGCAGTCTTTGATGTGTTTCAGCATGCTGTCATCAAAGAGACACAAAAAAGCTGTGAGTGCATCTTCAATATTCCTCTTTGCGTGTGTTGTGGAGCCGCCAGCTTCAGTGAGGATATTATGGCTCTGCCTTCTTCCCAGATGCTCAGCTGGCTGAACGACCGTCCACACCGTGCCATCCTTCCCCTTTTCTACAGCCGCCTCTGGCCGAGATGACCCAAATGGCAGCAAGTTTTACAGTGGAAAGGCGCGAAATTCCGTGCGGTCATTATGACTGTTGTTGGCTGGAATAGGTAGAAATGATTATATCTTCTTTGTCTTTTGTTTAATTCATAAAAAAATATTTTAAATTAAAATACAGACACTTTTAGGAAAAGTCAGGTATAGACAGGATTTCATTTTTTTATTTAACAAAGTTATTGCATAATAACTTTTCAAACGGTCAAAATGACTGTCGTGGCTGTTCTAGTGTTAAGCCATAGTCGCATTCCAGACTGTACATTTTGTATTGTAATGCCTGACGAGGTGTCCATTATCAGGAATTACTGGACGACACAGAGGCGTGAACTGTCCATTAATTCCTGATAATGGACACCTCGAAGGACATTAACCCGCTTATACCATGGTCACTTACCAAAGAAATTAATATTAAATCAATTATTTATGCTTTCATGTGTTTTACAGTTAAAATCATGAGTTTTTCACAAGCCACAGCTGAGCTGACTATTTAATCTCTGTAGTTGACATGTGTTGCCATGGAAACCTGCTGTGACCGCAGCGTAGAGAGCATAGTGACTCTGATCAGTGAAGGGAAGTGAGATGATGGCTAAACGTTACAAGATATTATTCAGAAGATGATTATTTCAGAAAGCCTGTGCACTTCTTACCACTTGTGTGTTACAGACTCTGGTGGTCAGAGGATGACGTGCAAAAACTTGAGATATTACTTTCATGATTCACTGGCGTTCATTTAGCCTATAGGCTAGGCCTTAGAAAATTTGTTTCAAATAATCAACATCCAAATAGTTGTCAAAACCGTTTTTAATTGCAACAAATAATTCATAAGCATAATTCATATGATTAAATCATATGAACACATTAACAAATTAACGATTGTTTCCTATTTAAAATTAAATGCTACATTACCATTAATAGTGACATTTGAAAGTGATATGGGTATGTCCATCATAGTGGCATTTGAAGGACGGAGATTGACAGATTGAGCACTGCTTGTTGGGACATTTGGAGATGACAACATGTTGCTCCAGTCTCGTCTCTCCTGCGCTGACGGAGCCCAATAAGCCTGCAGACTGCTCTCACACTGATGCCCAGTCATGATCTGACGAGTTTCCAGGCCGGTGTCAGAGAGCCGACCTACAGCTGTGCTCCAGAGGCTGCCATCAAAATGATCAAATTCACTAAATAAATTAAATGAAACGATAAAATCACTCATGATGACCGTTGAAATCCGTTGCCTCTGCTCTGAGTCTCTGTTGCTATGGTTACAAACTAGCAGTTGAGCCAGCGCAATAATTTAGAACCTGTCATCAGGCAATTTGACGGAACATCTTTTTAGCTGTCCTATAACACCTTTTAACGGACACCCTGCAGCCAATCAGAATTGAGTATTCACCCAGACCATGGTATAATGTTGTTTAACTTAGGTGTTCACGCTGCTGAGTAATAATATTTAGGCGCAGCTTGTGCTGTTGTTTTTTGTTTAATTGCTATTGGCTGCAGTGCTCTTGCTCACGACATAGTCTCACCGCAGGCTGTTATTTTTTGTGTATTCATGTTCAGCGATAGCAGCAATGCCCACGCTCAGGCTATCTGTTGTTTTAGTGACAACTTCCCAGTGAAGGCAGTGCTCGCTCCCGGTGTGTGTTGCGCAAAGAGTGGCGCAGTTATGTCCCACTCTTGTGTGGACATTTATGTTCTTGGATTCCTCGTGACTCTGTTGGTATAGGTCATCCAGTGGTGACACAGGAAAGGAGCTTCTTGGGGTCACGTGAGGGTCACAGGTGACTTTGTTGGTATATGTACTCGACCCGTGCATGTGCAAGATGGAGATATCCAGTGCTTAAGCCTCTGGCGCTCATCCGGGATTCATAGAACCGTTGTTACATCCGTAACTTTCGTTTTAGCAGCTAATCAGTGTAGTTAGCATAAGAATGGCTAAATGTTTAGCTTAGCGTGTGCCTCTCTGACATACATATACTGACAGAAAAAATGGGTAAGATGATGTATTACTGGCCATGTATGATTAAATTTATGATCTTAAAAAGTATGAATATTATGGATATTTTTACTGCACTTACAGTAAACCTATGTTTAACCATTATTCAGTGCCAACAGTAAGCTGTCTTTACAGTTAATTTATTAAAATAATTAATTGGTTCAATGACCTTAAAATTAGCTCTATGTTAGCAGCTATGCAGTGTAGTTAGCATAACCATGACTAAATGTTTAGGTTAGAGTTAGCATCTCTGATATGCAGACAGAAAAAGTGGGTTAGATGATGTATTACTGGCCATCTACCATAAAGTTTAGGCTCTTAAAAGTATGAATATTATGGATATTGTTATTGCACTTACAGTAAACCTATTTTTAATCCTAATTCAGTGCCAAAAAAATTAAAACTAGCTCTATGTTAGCAGCTACTCAGTGTAGTTAGTATAACCATGGCTAAATGTTTAGGTTAGAGCAGCGTTTCCCAATCCTGGTCCTCAGGGACCCCTGCCCTGCATGTTTTAGATGTTTCCTGCTCCAACACACCTGATTCAAATGATCAAGGCAAGGCAAGGCAATTTTATTTATATAGCACCATTCATACACAAGGCAATTCAATGTGCTTTACAAGAGAAATACATTAAAAACAATAGATCATTAAAAACAAGAGCTAAAAGCAAGACAATAAATAGTTAAAAACAGTGCAGAAAATGCATTTAAAAAGCAAACATAAAGCAAAGGCAACAGCAGACAAATATAAAAACAATAGCTACAGATTATCCTAATAATAAATTACATATCTAGTTCGCTGCTAAGCTGCAGTAAATAGTAATGTTTTAAGCCCTGATTTAAATGAGCTGACAGTTTCAGCCGACCTCAGATATTCTGGAAGTGGGGGGGGGGGGTTTGATGTAAAATTATGACAACCTAAAAATTGAATGTTTGGTACACAGGTAGCAGGTGTCGCAAATTAATAAATGGCCCCCCCTTTACAGCACCACTGTGACAGGTGTGTGTCGGCTTCGTCAAGTGTACCAAGTGCAGCACAATGCTGGTATATGACAGCAAAAGACGGGGACCTCGACACTTAAGAGGTACATGACAAAGGCTTGCCATGGAAAGAAAGGCGGGAGTCAGCCTTCAATGTCCACGTTCGTATCCTTAAAAAAAATGTCGGGTTTAAATCGGGCTCGGGCTCATAAATACAGTTAAAGGGCCGGGCCGGGCTCGACAGAAGATGCACGGGCTCAGGTGGGGTCGGACTGGATCTTTTGGGCCCGATCTAAGCTCTACACAGCACTGAGGGATGCAGGAGAAACTTAAAGTGATGGCTTGTTAAAGGACAACTTATTTTTCAACCTGGGCTCTATTTCCCCATGTGTATGTGTGCATATGATTCATAGGTACAACTCGTTCTAAAATTGGTTCGGTATTGAGGGAGGCGGATGCAGCCGGAGCCGCGAAACGAGCTAGTGTCACTGGTGTCAGTGGAGATAGCCAATTTAAAGAAATGATCAGAAAAGGCAACAGTCACCACAGCCTCAGAAATGTTGAGCCCTTTGGAGATAATAAGATCTAAAATATGTCCCTTATTGTGTGTTGGCTCTGTTACATGCTGGGAAAGTTCAGAGTTCTTTCGCACTGCCATTTTTGGGATTATCAATATGAATATTAAAATCACCCACTATAACAACACAGTCAAAATCAATACAAACAACAGACAATAGTTTAGAAAAGTCATCAACAAAGTGTGCACTATATTTTGGGGGCCTGTAAATGGTTACTAATACTGCTTGACAGGAGGATCTCAACTGCAGTGCAACATATTCAAAAGACTCAAACTTCCCATATGACAGCTGTGTGCACTGGTAAACATCCTAAATAAAGTGGCTACTCCACCTCCTTTCCTGAGTTCTCTAACTGAGCTGAAAAAATGGAAGTTTGGGGGGGCTGATTCAATAAGTACTGCTGCACTGTTGTTTTCATTTAACCAAGTTTCAGTTAAAAACATAAAATCAAGGTTTCTCTTGATAATAAAATCATTAATTAATAGTAACTTGCCAGCCAGAGATCTGATATTTAATAAAGCTAAGTTTAGTGTACTAACATTGTCTGACACAGTCTGTGGCTGACGCATAACTGGAGTCAGATTAGACAGAGTAGCTGTGCGCCGAGTACACATTGTTTTCCTGATGCAAGTCAAAACAGGAATGACAGACCTTGGAGATGACTCTGGCTGATACTTTTCAATTTCAAGATGTGTTTGACCATGCCACCGGCTATTTAAGATCGCCGGTATGTTTAAGGAAGCGGCATAGGGTCTGACTCATCTCTGACAGGCACCTGAGTGATGATGTCTAGGGCTACTATTTAAGAGTTAATCAATTTGACTGAGCTTTAGTGTGGCAGCTTTACCTAACTTTTGTTATGGTATTCCAAGAGCATGACGTAGGTTGGCCCCGAGTAGTCTGCATCCAGTGATGTTCGGATGAATCCCATCACACTGAAATCAATCCTTACAGTTCCAAAAGATGTTAAAATTGTCAATGAACTTTATCCCATGAGTGAAGCACGCCGATGTCAGCCAAATATTCAGGACAAGGAGTCTGGTAAAAGACTCGATTCCTTTCCCCAGGGTTGGAATGGGGCCAGAAATGAACACATTTTGTGACTGACAGTCACTCTGTTTCTCCAGGAGCAGGGAAAAGTCTTTTTTCAGGATCTCAGAGTCAGTTTTTCTTCGTAGAATGTCAAAAGACCCAGCATGGATGATGATCCTCATGTTACTGGGGTGTGTAGAGAGGATCACTGGCAACAGCTCGGTTAGTTCCCTGACAGACATGTCAGACACTGTTAGATTTTCAGTCTTTGCCATTCTTATATGCTTGGTTATTGAGTCCCTGATCAGGATGGTGTCTGGCTGATCAGATGGGGGGGGATATTTCTGTTAGCTCTTGGTCTCTCAGGTGTGGTGTTAGCGATACTTCTCCTGGCCCTTGGCTTTTCAGGTGTGGAGTTAGCATATTTTTTTCTTGCCCTGGGTCTAGCCGTGGTTTTGGGGCTATTGTTTGCATTTTGGATAGCCTTAATACCACGAGTGTGATTGGCCTCCCTGGGCTCAGTGTAGATGGTATTGTCACACATTTCATTTGGAGCCAGTGCATCGTACCTGTTCTGTAGAGAGAGTTCAAGTGGAGGGGTGAGCATTGGGGCTCTCTTGACTGGTTTCCTGCTGGATTTGCCTTTGCGTCTAATGACGTCAGCCTAAGTCCTGGCTTGAGTTGATGCTTTTGGTCGAGCACCAGTCCTGTGCCAGTAGGAAGGGTCATTAGGGAGGGCCAGTTTGGGAGTCCCTGCAGCTGATCCAGTGGTGTTAGGACATATCCATGGGATTGTGTCAACCAAGTCAGCGATGGTATGCTGTATTTCCATACATAAAAGTCTGTCCATCAGCACCTTGTATGTTTGCTGCCAGAGTCAATGAATTGCTCACTCTTTGTTGTAGCGTTTCATTCTTCTTTTGAAGCTGCCTTATCGTCTCAGTTATTCACTCACATTCTGTGCAGCTCACAGATTTTGCCATCTTGTCCTTGTCCTAATCACAGGTTTCCAGTCACAGACACAGCAAAAGGCTTGCACTGTGCCTCAGCCCTGCTCACACAGTACTAAAGTGGTATCTTTCACAAATTAAAGTCCCGGTGCATTATAAGTATCCAGGATCTACTTTCTGTAGCTTTTAGCAGGAAAAAACAAGTATATCCACAAAAGAATGTAAGCAAAGTGGAGCGCAAGCAGCAGAGCATCTGCACTGTAAGAAAGCCAGAAGCAGCAGATCAGGTCGTTATCAGGCTTCTGCAGAGGATTGATGATGAGCTGATCATTTGAATCTGGTGTGTTGGAGCAGGGAAACATCTAAAACATGCAGGGCAGGGGTCCCTGAGGACCAGGGTTGGGAAACACTGGGTTAGAGTTAGCATCTCTGATATGCAGACAGAAAAAGTGGCTTAGATTATGTATTACTGGTCATCTACCATAAAGTTTAGACTCTTAAAAATGAATATTAATAACATTAAGAATAAAACTATCTTTAACCATTATTCAGTGCTGATGGTAAGCTGTCTTTACAATTAATTAATTAATTAATTAATTTATTGGTTCAGTTGCCTAAAATTAAATTAGTTCTATGTTAGCAGCTAATCAGTATGGTTAGAATAAGCATGGATAAATGTTTAGCATAGAGTTAGTATCTCTGATTTATAAACAGAAAAAGTGGGTTAGATACTGTAAAGTTTAGGCTCTTAAAGAGTATTAAGATTCTGGATATTGTTACTGCATTTACAGTAAACCTATGTTTAACCATTATTCAGTGCTGATAGTAAGCTGTCTATGCAGTTGATTTATTACATAAGTTATTGGTTTAATTACCTTAAAATTAGCTCTATGTTAGCAGCTAATCAATCCAGTTGGCATAAGCATGGTTAAATGCTTATCTTAGCATTAGCATCTCTGATTTACCCAAGTGTGTGTGAAAAGTGTGTGTTAGTGCAATACCAGTCCCCACCACTAGTGGCCGGTACTGAGTTACTTCTGCTAAGCACACCTAAGCACACTTGGTTGGTAAATGTGCATTGTGGGGTTCACCCTGAAAACTTCACAGGACATTATTTTGACCTTCTTTTCACTGAATTAGACATTATTTTTGTGGGGTCCAGGATTTGGGACCCCACAAAAATTTTGGGCCCCACACTGTGACTGTGCTGTCAGGCTCTGGACCCCACCATGTGATAAAGACAAACACACACACACACATACCTGCTAACTGTCCCTCCGTTGATGCCAACTGTTCTTCCTGCCATACTGCTCCTCCTTCTTGCTTTCTGTAGGCTGCTCCATCTGCTCCATCCTCTCCCCTGTATAATTTAATCCCTTTATTATTCATATATGGGCTAAATCCATTTATCCCTCTCAGGGATAACGGCAATGTCAGTGTGAAACCCCATAGAAGGCTTTCAGGTACTCATACTGGAGGTCTGTGACTCCAGGGTAATACTGGCTATGGACCACTGAGAGTTTTTTTTAAATGTATTTAATGCCTTAATTGTCTCTACAGATAAAACACAGATGTGATTAATTTTACTAGATTTGACTGATCATCGCCTCTAATTATGGAGCTGATTGTTTGGATAATGCACGTTTCCCAGCTAGTTAACTATGGTGTCAAGTCAGCTAGTAATCTTGTAGCAAACACAGCACACTAATTAATTCATCCAGTAGAGCTATTGCCAGTAGAACTCCTGTTTTATTTATAAATTAACCCTCTTGTCTACATGAACTTAATGAGGATGGGTTCTGCTCTTGTTTCCAGTGTTCCCACCCCACATTAGGGGCACACCATTGAGAGCTGGTCAGTAGGGTGAAAGATGGTCTCCTGTCAACCTCCTAGTGCTGGTGGTTCCTACTATTCATTTAATGATACAGATGTTTAAAGGGACAGTTCATCCCAAATTCAGGAATACATATTTTTCCTCTTACCTGTAGTGCTATTTATCAGTCTAGATTGTTTTGGTTTGAGGCGCCAAGTGTTGAAGATATAGGCCAGAGATGTCTGCCTTCTCTTGAGTATAACGGAACTAGATGGCACTCGGCCTTTGGTGCTCCAAGTGCCAAGAAAATACATTTCAGAAACTCAACAGCAATGTCTCTTTGCAGAAATCATGACCTAGTTACACAAGATCATCCAAAGACCTTGTTGTGAGCAGTTTCATGTAGGAACTATTTTCTCTCTGCTGAGGTACACCCTCCAACCGTTTCATTCTGCAGAAGCAAGCATAAATCTAGTGCTGGCTCACCTAGCACCCCTGAGCTAGCTAACATTACTGCTCAGCTGAGGAGGACACCATTAATATTTACATATTGTGCTATCATGAGCTTTACCCTCTCATCCATGAACCACATACATTTTTTTAAAGCTTTTTTAATGGCATGTTTTATGATAAGGTTTGGAAAACTGGGAAGAACAAGGCAGGTGATGGGTTGTGTGTTTGAAAATGCTTTACTGAACTGGAGCTGCTGGTGAAATAATCAATATACAGTAATACCTCCAGCTCTCACACCTCCCCCTCCATCTATGATAGCTCAAGCATGCTCAAGGGAGACAGTGTGAGAGAGCAGAATCCAGAGTCCAACCATGTATCTGTGTGTGTGCTCCTACATGCATTGATAAAAAAAGGCAGGATGAGTTTTCTCCCTATGAGAAGCTGATAAGATGAATAATGTAGGAACTACTGGTTGATCACTGTGTTGGATTAAAGGCCGTTCACACTGCTTTTCTTCTGCAGGATGGTTATGTATATACGTGTGATAGAGGAGGTGTGCATGCTTGTGTATGTATGCACATAGGAATCAGGGTTTCTTGAGAATTACAGTGTGTTATATAATATTTTGTAATCCACGAAGCCCTTAGGTGATGTGGCAGTGCAACTCTCTTCACAGCCTCCACAAATAATTGACTTATGAAAGTGAGTAACGCACACACACAAAGACCCACATTCACTATTTATAGCAGCACACTGGGATGCTCAGAACACTGTGATGTCTTGTTATTTTCTGCTAACAACAGTTTTGATATCACAGCATGCTATTTTCTATACTCATCTATCATCCGCTGTCTTTTTCAAATGCTCCTCAGGTACGCTTGGTGTTGACAGTGAGATGCATCTTATGAAAACAGCACTATCAATCAATCAGTTAATTCAGATATGACCTAGCAGATTGTTTCATATTTGCAGTCTTTGTATTTGTGCTCTTTCCATTTGTATTGCAACTGCTGCACAAAATCATTTCATGGTTTTTACCAGCTGACTGGGTAACTTAGAGAAAGTCTCTCTATAGCAACATGTGTTACATATTTTATCATCCCTTCATATTTTGAGCATGCACAGCAACTCATGATGCAATCAAAGAGCATTTGTGATGCCTAAGCCACAGATAGAGTCTTTTAAGTATAAATGAAGTGCCCTTGAAAACATGAGAACATAACAGAAGATGCACAGGATTTCTATACAAGAGGAAAAGGTGAAGCAAAACAGCTAGAGGTGAATGCTTAAAATAGCTGAAGGGCATTGTTTGATTTATTTAGCCTTGCGTTCATTCCTATGAAAGTTGTTCAGTGGCACATGAAGCCAAAAGCTCTGTTTCCATGGTATGAAAATACCTGGACTATAGGCACTGCTTCTGCACCATTGGGCCCATAGAGCAAGCATACTAGGGACTTCTTCTGGCCGAGCCTGCTACTTCCAGTTTAGCGCTCCGCTAACTTAAATAGGGATCAAATTATATCTTATGGCTCGTCTAGACTTTCCAAATGTTTTCGGACCGAATGGATTAAATCCTAATAGTGAAACGAATCATTTTGTCAGGGCTGTGTCAAAAAATGTATCCACAGATTTACAGACATCTCTTTCACAATGTAAGTCTACGGGGGAAAAAAAAGTCTTTTTGGGCCCAATGGGAGTACTTTAGGGGTACTTTGGAGAACTGCAGGGAGTAGGCGACATGAGACTTCTTTTAAATGTTAAATATATATAATTATACTGACCTATAATAGGGTGGCACGGTGCTGTGGTGGTGGCCTCACAGCAAGAAGGTTTCTGGTTCGATCCCAGGAGGGAGCCCTTCTGTGTGGAGTTTGCATGTTCTCCCCGTATCAGCGTGGGTTTTCTCCGGGTACTCCGGCTTCCTCTCACAGTACTCCGGCTTCCTCCCACAGTCCAAAGACATGCAGGTTGTACTCCGGCTTCCTCCCACAGTGCTCCGGCTTCCTCCCACAGTCCAAAGACATGCAGGTTGGGGACAGGTTAATTGGTGACTCTAAATTGTCTGTAGGTGTAAATGGTTGTCTCTATGTGTTAGCCCTGTGATAGTCTAACCTGTCCAGAGTGTACCCTGCCTCTCGCTCAATGTCAGCTGGCACAGGCTCCAGCCCCCCAGCCTGAATGAATAGGGCATATTGTTCTGACCATTTCATTTATGTAGTCTGTAGGCTCATTGACAAAATTAAAATTGTAATGAAGTGATTAGGGTATTGAAAAATGTGTTCGATTATGCACTGTTGTGTTATTTTAAATCATAAACATGGTATTTTCTCCTCACATTCATCGTGCATGCTGTTGTTATTTTATTTTGAAAATTGGCTGAATTCTCTGGTCTTTTCTGTGTCCAACTTCCTGTTTGGTACGATCCGCTCTATCGAAAATTAAAATGACCGGTAAAAATAGATTATGACCGGATTTTTACAACCCTGTCAGTCAAAAGGACCAGCGACGAAAAAGTCTAGCAAAACCTCTGCTTAGCAGTAAGTAGGAGAATGTTAGAAGTGTTGTTGTGTATGGATGTGGATAATGTTTGTTGATGTGTGTGAAATCCCATGCATTTTGTGCCCCCTAACTAGACTTGGCCTTAACACAGGTAGTGTTCACTTTTATTGTATTCACTTTTGTTTTTGCCAGTCTCATAAAGATTAGTGGTCATGAAGCTGAGCCAAACCCAAATAACTTGGATACAGTGTCTTTTAGCTGTTACAGAACCGAGGTATCGCTGAAAGCTTGGCTGAGCTCAAAGTATTTTCCGACAAGCTGAGACACAATAGTCAGTATCCAGTTCCTGAGCTGAAACTGTATGCGGCTGCTGCCAGCTGGATTTTCCTCAGTGAACCCATAAAAGCTGCTCCAAGTCCTTGTCTATCATGTTGTCAGACTCACTCTGTCAATGGGTGGTAAAGCGCCACACAAAGTTTTAGAAGACTTCAATAAGTTAAAGTTATTAAATGAGTTGCTTCTCCTGTCTCTTACTTTAAGATGGATGTTGGTGACCTGCCATAAGCATTCCACTATTCTAATGTAAAAATAGCAAACACCTGACAAGGCAATTCTTGTCTACTTAATTGCTCTGTCAGCTACTTATGGTGTTCATGGTGACCAAAAATAGATTTAGTGTCTTCTCCCTTATGCGCATTAATAATCCTCTCCTGTGATCTGCCCCGTCTTGTGCACTGGCTGGCTGACACATGCTTTCTCGTCAGTGTAGCACACACATACAGGCTGTTACTATTGTTGAACATGTCAGGTTGGTCCAGTTTGGACAGTAAAGACGCACCAACTGTGGCCAGTGTAACCTCTACAGCCTCCTATCAATATGATATATACAGCAGTTTGTGCCTTACCTGCCCTGTCACTTGGTGTGCATATGACCAATTAGTTTCCACAACCCAACCTGACCCGCAGCCCCATCCAAAACTGCAAATAATAACCACTTACCACTTCACTGCTTGCGAGTGTGAAGCAGTTGGGAGTCAGCACCCCAAAGTCTGAGGTCATTGTTTTCTGCCAGAAAACTATGGATTGCCTTTTCCTCAGTGAGTGTGAGATGAGTCAGCGGTTCAGTGTGGCGTCTGCAGTGATGTGGGCGCAGCGCCGGACTGTCATGGTGAAGAGAGAGCCGAGCCGGAAGGCGAACCTTTCGATTTACTGGTCCATCTATGTCCTAAACCTCACCCATTGCCATGAGCATTGGGTAGTGACCGATAGAATGAGATTGCAAATACAAGTGGCCGAAGTGAGTTTCCTCTGTCGGGTGGCTGGGCTCAGTCTTAGAGATAGGGTGAGGAGCACAGACATCCAGAGGGAGCTTGGAGTAGAGCTGCTGCTTCTTCATGTCAAAAGGGGTCAGTTGAGGTGGTTCAGGCATCTAATCAGGATGCTCCCTTGGCGCCTTCTGTTAGAGGTGTTCTGGGCATATTCCACTGGTAGGAGGCCCCAGGGTAGACCTAAAACAGGCTGGAGGGATTACATATCTTGTTTGGCTTGGGAATGCCTTAGGGTCCCCCAGGAGGAGCTGGAAAGAATCACTGGGGAGAGTGATGTCTGGGGTGCTTTGCTTGGCCTGCTGCCTGGCCCCAGATGAGCAGATGAAAATGGATGGATGGATGCTCAAATAATTCCGTTAGGCAGCATGTGTAAAGTGGTCATTTTGATGACCTTGCTCGAACCCTCTTGATGTTGCTTTTGCATGATAGGATTGTGGATGTATTATGCAGAAAACAATGAAAATTGCTCACTGGGTGCATACAGCAGGAATGTTCTTCATGCTCCTGTTTCTTTTTGGTCCTGTAGCACACTCACTAAAGTCATCGGAGTATATTTTAATACAGCTACTGGTGACTTCTTCATTTACAGTTGGCCTAAAGGTTAAATTGTAACAGTACAGCAACAGTGATGCTCTGTAAATGTTCCTCTTGCTTTTACATCAGTTTTGTTTCATGTGTATGGAAAAACCCTCTGGTCCAGAGTGCACAGTCATACATGAGTGAATGCAGGCAATATTCATGCTGAATGTGGGCAGTGCTGGGTGTGACACGCATGGAAAGATAGCTTCCTAACGATTAGCTAGCTTACTGATAAATACTGCAAAATATGATGTTATTGGTCTATTTTCCATTTTCTTACATTATATGCTGGTCTCTTGACTCACCGCCAGCCAGGGAGCATTTCTCATATGGGGCAGTTTGTATTTTAATGCCCAGTATCTTACAATATCAGCTGGCAACAATCAATGCATCATCCATACATAGCCTATACTCCAGTACTCTTTGTTGATGGCTCAAAGTTCACCAAAGTTCAGATCCTTATGATGTGAAGATGCAAATTGGCTTTGCCACCAGAAGCAACTGTTTTATTCTCCCTTTTGCTGGCACTGAATGGAAGTGAATGAGCGGCGAATATTTGCTCATGTTAATGTGAGTCATGAGTGGCCGTGTCCTTAAACCGCTGTTCTGTGAGGCTTGGCTAGAACAGGACAACATATCTTTCCCTCTTATTTATGGACCAATATGGAGTCTTGTGACCTCTTGTGTTTCCCAGCGGCACCACCTGAGCAGAGGTCTTAATCAGCCAGAGATGTGTTTGTGTGTATGTGTTTGTGTGTGAGCAGGGCAATAACATGGTTTCTCCCCCACTTAGTGTACACACTCTTAACTCACAAAAGGCAGAAATACATTATATAAGTGATGAAGGTTGAGCAAAGGTAAGTTTTTAAAATGTTATTTAAATTTGAAAATAGTCAACACTATATCTCTAATTGGAATCAAGTGAGCATAGTGACATTTAGCAGCACATTAGCCGACGGCAAAAAAACCCCCATCAAATGCTGCATTTTTTATTCACAAAAAAAGTTAGTTTTTAGCCCAGTTGATGCTAATGCAGCCAATTAGCACTGTTTTTGTTTTCATTTGAATACTTTGCTTGACAGCTGGCTTGAAATATAATTTGTGAAATATAATTGATGTAACACCGGATCACAGACCTGGCACAGAGACTCAGACTCAGGAGGCAGAACTTGTAAAAACAGTTTGTTCCAGATCAAAAGGCAATCAAAATAATACAGCGGGCTAAAGCAAGCAGATGGTCTTCAGATCAGATACAGGCGGGCAGAACACAATAACGGCTAGATTGCTCCGGCAACATAGACGATCTGGTAGAGTGTGACTGATAGATGCCTCTGACATATACTGAGGCGGATTGCGAATGAGGAGCAGCTGGGTGGGCAGATGACTGGGTCACATGAGAGGTTAGTATGTGCCGCACACATGCTGTGTCTCAATTTAGAAGTATCTGTAGCCCAGTACATCAAACCAGGCAGACATGACCCATCTTATTCCAGGCTTCTCAGAATGAGGAGTAGTCTAGTTTGGCCCAAAAATCTGTGTGATTTTGTTCTGTTCAAAAGCAAAATAAGCACACATTTTAGGTTTTTAGGGACTATAAAACTCACACCTTCTCTTTCTAGTATCACCTGCGGACCTTGTGTGATTTAGAAATTATCCTTATCATCTGTGTTTTGTGTAGTGCATTTGTGCTGGATAAGAAAAGTCTGCATTTTACCCAAATTTACTGACATTATTCACTGGATATTTTTCTTTTAAATGTGGGTTAAATGAAGAGAACCAATTCTGCCACACATTATCACATCATCCATTTTGTAATCTGCTGAGATTTCACTCTTCTGATTGATTTGAGCTTTTTCTGCGAATGGGTCTCCATGCTGAGTAGCAAGAGAAGCCTCCTGCAACCAAAATGCTGTCAAAATATTTCTTCCATTACGCTTCAGTAATGCTTGACAGGGAGAGAGGCAGAATGGAAAAACAAAACAGAAAACCTAAAGATGACCAAAATAACTGAGATGCCAATTTACATGGGACTAATACAACCACGTGACCTCAGTGTTTGGCGACATATGGTGGGTAATCTGCAGTGGAAAATTAACTAATTTTTACATCCCAGAGCAGGACAACTAGCTTCCTCTACCCACAAATAAACGTATACTGAGAAGCTTTCACCACACAGCCTGATTTTAGTGCTGTAGGTTGGCTTAAGTTTAGCTGTCTCAGACTGTTGAGGGCTGAAATGTAGTGACAAATCTGTCTATCACTTCCCCTGACAGACGATGTGTCTGACCACTCTGGAAAACTCAGAGAGCGTGTTCTTTGACAACTGGCATCACCGGACACTTAACTTGTTTTTTTATTCGATGATTGTCGTTATTCAAGGTTTTTGCTTGCGTCAACCTTTTTGCTAATTGTGAAAAAGCAATACAAAGATGTAGTTAATATAAATGTCGCCTTGTTTTTAATGTGACCAAATACTATTAAAAATGTACTGCAACAAAATGGAAATAAATCTTTAAGGAACAGCAGGGTGCTGTGATACTCACTTTGGGAACCACTGAATTAGAGGCAGAAGATGGAGGAGAGGAGGATTGTGCAGTTGTTGCCATGACAAATGAGTCTACCTAGAACCTGAAAACACTCAGGCAGCACTTGTCTTCTTGTGGTTTCTGACACATACTGAAACAAGGTCTGATTTACTCGCTGGATTGAAGAGACAACACGCACAGCTTTATTTTTCTATAGAGCTACTACATTTCAGTTTCAGTTGTTAAGATTGACAGATGAGAACTTTTCAACCCAACACTTAGTATGCTTGGCTCATGCTACAGCAGCCAGTCTGATAGTGTGATCTGCTCATGTTCATATATAGATCAGAGACTCTGTCTCCTTTTTATTTGAACTTATTCCCTAGATTGTATAGTGACAGCTGAGCTACGGGCTGAACGTTTGAAGACACACTGCACTTTTCACCGCAGCAGGTCAGAATACCCTATAACAGTGTTCATCCGTGTCATTTAGATCATTGCATGAAGATCACTGAATGCTAATGAGTTGTATTTTCTTTTTATCATTTGGGAGCAAGTTAAGGGTTAAGTCGACAGGGTGAGGAGCTCTTCTGTCCATTTTCCTCCTGCTATCATGCTGATTCCCCCAGCCTGCAGAGAAAATTCTTTTTTTGAACCCTATAACACATTTTTATGACACATTTTACAAACTTCAAGTGCTTTGTCAGTTAAACACGATCTGTGTATTTGAGCGGGTAACCAGCAGATAGGCAGCAGAGTGATGTTATGTTGTTTGAATGTTTGAATATAATTGAATTTTACGCAGGCTGTACACTTGAAAAAAATACTTTAAGTTGCCTTTTAATGTCAGAAAAGGGCACTGAGAAGCATGAATAGCTTAGTCACTATTTAAAGGTAAAAAAACCAGCATGTTTTTGGAGAATGTTTGCACCGACCAGTTCATTTAGCATGCATACTGTAAAATATACCATTTAATCACCCAGATCACAATAATGGCCAATAAATATGGTGGTATGCTGAAAATAACATCAACATTTTGCCACATTTAGCTTCAAACAATGTTTAAAAAAGTGTTGTGAATTTTTTAACGTCACCTTTTACCACATTTACAGCAGTATTTGTTAACTTAGAAATATATTAAATAGTTAAATCTAA
This sequence comes from Epinephelus fuscoguttatus, assembly GCF_011397635.1. Classification (NCBI taxonomy): domain Eukaryota; kingdom Metazoa; phylum Chordata; class Actinopteri; order Perciformes; family Serranidae; genus Epinephelus; species Epinephelus fuscoguttatus. Next base: position 13,768,249 of record NC_064758.1, on the reverse strand, counting down.
ATATTAAATGTGGTACCTAAATGTTAAATGTTAAATCTTAATATTAAATCTAAATCTAAATATTAAATCTAAATCTAAATGTTAAATCTAAATATTACATCTAAATCTAAATCAAAATGCTAAATCTAAATATTAAATCTAAATCTAAATGCTAAATCTAAATATAAATGTTAAATCTAAATATTACATCTAAATCTAAATCTAAATGCTAAATCTAAATCTAAATGTTAAATCTAAATCTAAATGCTAAATCTAAATCTAAATGTTAAATGTTAAATCTAAATGTTCTGGGTGAAACTAAATATTTAGCTAATATGCAAATTCACACTGCCGGTCACCGGAAGTACCAAAATAAAAGCTGAGATGGTCAGACTGTTTATAGAATCAAATAACGAATTAAAACCAACTTATCGGGGGAAATGGACACTTGAACATACATTAGTGTGATAATAACTACCTAAAATAACAAGAAACATGTTTGGAGAAATTTTATTTGATGTCCTACTTTGAGTTGTTAGGGAATCACCTTGTTGTTTACAAATACTTCCGGGTAGAAAACCAGCAGAGTTTAGTTACATATATATATGAATATTTCACATTTTTCATGTCACTATATCACCGTTTAGACTATGTTTGTAAAGTCTATAAACACAATAATTGAATGGTTATCGTAGATTAGCGGGGCTAACCGTTAGCTGTTAGCCCCGTTAGCGGTGTCTGTAATGACTCATTAACTCTAAACGGTCCGTGAAAAAAATATTTTTTTCTGGTGGATGTCTTAGTTACATGTTAGTCTTATCGTCTTAGTTCATGGAATCAAGTTTCTTGCTGTCTGACCAAAGCAGCACTATGTCACTCATGACAGGAATTTATTGATTTCACCCACAGATTTTAATAACCAGATACTGAATGCCAAGATGGTGCCTATTCATTCAAATCGAGTTGCTTGCCTGGCGCATATGCCAAAAAAAGTTTCTAACTTCCAGGTTTACCTTCATGCTGTGCAGCCCGTGAGTTCCCGCTTAGCTCATTGACTTTATATTTTGATGACTTCACAGATTTTTAAATTGCTAAAGGCTAGAGGATATGAAACCTGCATGGCTCAAAAATTTGTAATAGACAGAGACATAATTGACCTTGTTTGCAGTTTGAGGTGTTCTGCCAACAGTTTTATAGATGTCTCTTTTACAGTAGTGGTCTATGGGGATAATGCTGTCTTGGCTGCAGGGGATTTTTTTCATGAGTGACCACTGGGAAAAATTTGCTGTAAGGATGAGAGGCATTCCTGGGGGCCTGATTTCACCACGAAATCATTTAGCAGGTGTGATCAGGTATATTTAGAGAAGAGGTCAGCAAAGTGTGACTTTGCATGGGGGGCAGCTCTTCATTATAGCTCCTAGCAACAGTCTATGACAACGATCTGTCTGTAACCTTTTGTGTCTAAACTTAACTGAACCATAATCACAGAGATGGCAGATCAGAAAACAGTCATATGTAATGGTTTTGGAAGGGGTTGACAAATGATATTGTGTGTGATAGTTATGTGGGTCATTTTGGAACAAAATGACAAACAACCTTTTTTTTTCTTACAGGCTGGAGGAGTTGTTGAAAAGTTGATACTACACAAACTGTGGTACAATCCACACCAACACTGCTTAATGTTATAAACAAACAATGCAGTATTCAATGTCAGTGTCTGAAATAAACTTTTTCACTCACCAGGGGGTAGATGAAAATATCCCCCGGCCAAACCTATTTTTTACAGGCCAAAATAATGGTTGTGAGCAGCAAGTGATTGTTTAGATAAGTTTGTTTTAGGCATGTAGATTTTACTGGCTGAAATGTATGCATATTGCTATGACTTTAGTATTTGATTATTTAAAAATACTGCAATAAAACAACTTCAAAATGATCCCAGAGGTGCTTGGAGACATGTTAAGCATGAATATTACAGGGTTTGCTGGTAACAGTTTGATTTTTAAACTCTGCTTATGTAGAAATAAATGGGATATGTTATGATTTTAGCATCTAATTATTAAAAATTGTGCAGTGACACAACGACAAGAAGAAAATAGAAACCCTCCCATTTAAAAAAAAAAAATCAGTGGTCATTTTAGTGTAGAATAGAGTTTACAAGGTACACCTGAATGCACCATGGTTGGCGACCTTTAATGCTGGTAAAAAAAACAAAAAAAACAAACAAAAAAAAAAACCCAGCATCCAAACAGGCAGACAACAAAACAAACAAAACACAAAGTCCAAAAGTAAGGAGAACTGAAACTAAACTGAAACAAATCAGGGAAGCACAATGAACTCAGATGAACACAGACAAACTGACAAGATACAAAGGGAAACACACAGGTACACAACTAATCACAAGAACAAGACACAGCTGAAGTAGGAGGACACAGGAAAAGAAGGGACAACAAGGCTGACAACAAGGGTGTGGTGGGGAACACAAGGGTGGAGGAAATGAGACAGAACAGGTGTGAAAGGAAGCCTCTGGAACAGGGAAGGACTAACGAGACTGATGGAAGACAGGTGTGATAGAAAGCAGGCAGGAAAACACACAAAGACAAGAAGTCAAACTAGACATGACACATAAGGAGATAATTGACAAAATAAAACAGGAAACAGATTAAACATAAATGAATAACATGAAACAAAATAATATCACCATGAGGACCATTAGCAGCTGTATCTGGAGCTTTTGATCGTATCAGCAGAGTTTGTCCAGTTGTCATGTTTTGCCATTGCAAAGCTGGAAATGCTGTAATAACTCTAACTAACTTGGCTAGCATCATTTATCCACTAACAGTCCTTGACAGTGACCTTTGCACATGCAGCACAGAAACCAGAGAATAACAGACTGACATGAATATCTGGCGGCTAATAAAGAGTCGACTGAAGCTCAGAGTAGCTTCGTCGTCCTTGCCCTGCTGTCCTCAGCTGTTTCTAGTGTGATCATTACTGGGCCTTTCATCAAAAAGAAAGCCTCCACATCTTTTGAGGAATGACTCAGGTGGAACTTTACCAGCCACCTACAAGTCTTAATGATGTGTATGTGCTCACAAGGTACACAGAAGGAGTTTGACTTCATCCTTGTGTTCACTGTCAAACAACTCTTCAATTATTTTGGAGGAAGTCTATATAACATCAAAAGCAGATTAAAGCCGCATTGTCTCCATGCGGCTCTCAACATGGAGGTTATCAGCTAAGAATGGCAACAGTGCTGAAGAGCTAAAGTCGTTAATGTGGGGGGTAAGCATTGGCTGTGGTAACTTTTGTATGATCCCAGTGTAGAGCCATGATTAACTAGCTAGTGGGATACACATACAGGGACTCACACGCACTAACATGCATGTGCAGCCAGACCATCTACCACAACAAAGAACAGAGAAACTTGGATAACAACACACAAAGAGAGAGCATGACTTCATTCCCTGCTCAGGACACCATTACTCCACTATATCTTTGCATAACAAGTAGTGGTCTGCTGCACTATTAATGTGCTGAACGTTGCATACAGCTCCTTTAAGAAGTCTGTGTGAGGATGTAATCAATCACCCTCTCAACAGACGAGTGTAGACACTACTTGTTATTAAAAAAAGAATCATTTGACCTCCTGAACCTGCTTGTCCGCACTTAATCTCACCTGCATATCCAAAATCAATCCATCAGAATTAGCGTCCTCCTTTGCACCGAAGTGCCTAACGTTTGATGGAATGCTGACACACACATTCATCAGCTTGCCAGGTATCAGGTGTTGTCTTGCCTCTCTTGCCTCCCACTCATCTGAATTACAAATTTCCTGAAAGGTAGAAACTAAAGAGCAGTTGTAAGCCGCAGAGTGCCAGACTCCAGGCGAGAAAAGAGACGAGGGGCAGGACACAGCAGCCAGCTGGCTGGTGAAAAAATATATGACACACACATTTGAAGAAAAATAGTGGGGAAGAGAGAGAATCTGGGACTCAAAGTGCCCACGCAGTTCTCATATAGAGCACAGAAGGCACAAGGGCTCACATAAAGAACATGCATGTGCAATGACAACACACAGTCAAAGCTGCTGGATGTAGAAATGGAAGGATGGGGAACACTGGCAGAATTCCTGGTGTGCCTTCTTCACACAACTCCACTTTAATCCATCTGCAAACTAATAATCTGAATATTCATTGTACAACATGGTGCAGAGCGTAAGCTGTTGCAGGCAAGTCCTGAACTTAAAAGTAATCTTCTGTGAATAAGAACGTTGTTTCCTTCTTTCTATTGTGCCTTTGCAGACTGCCTGCAGAACTAGTGCAGCTGAAAACTGTGTGTGCATGTGTGTGTGTGTGCGGAGCATATGACTGCACTGCCACTGTCCTTAGGGAGATAAGTTTAGCCACTCTGACATGAGAGTGAAGGTGAGAACCAGGGCAACTCGGGGGGGGGAGTGAAAGGAGACAGGTGGAGGAAGGAAGGAGGGCTGTGAGGTGTAGGAAGTGACCAGCAGAGGATGGATGTACGTACTGTGTATGGGGAAGATAGGAAGTCAAACAAAGAGAGGGTAAGGAAAAATGAAGCAGGAGTGAGGGGATGCAGAGGACATGCAGTCACAGTATTTCACATTTTGCTGCATTGCCTGCTAACACTGCATCTCTACACTCATATTTTTACTGAATCAATTTTTAAATATCTGCGACTGGGCTAAAAGTGCTCAGCTTGTTTTTAGTACAAGTCAGCTTGTCTAAATATATTCTTGAATAGGTATCGTGTGTGTGTTTTACTGATAGGAATGGAGTGATCTGCTTTATTTTGCTAGCTCCCAGAGAATTTCTCATTGGAAAAAATGAAATATTTAGCTTTGAAGGGCATTTTTAAAGCAAACATTTTCAAACTGAGGCAGAGGGAGAGAAGTGAGACTAAGATACTGCGTGAGGTGAAAGGGACAGGTGTATGCTGCTGTTCTGGGTCCTAGGAAATAAGTTGTTGTAGGTTGGGTGCTCAACTGGCCCGCTCACAAACACGGACAGCAGTTGGAGCTTCAGCAGTGGTTGTGACATACAGCTCACGGAGGCAATTAAGGTGAGCCCTGAGCACCAGGTTGCTGCAATTTGCATCAGAAATCAAACTTCTTCTCTGAGTCGTCCTGTTCTACACATCTACCAAGTTTAGTAAAAATTAATATGGCGGTTAGGCTTAGATAAGACATTAGCTCTCTAGCTCCCCCATTTTGTTTGATGGGGTCAATAATGGAGGGGTCCCCTCAGATTATGTGTGGTCATGTGCCTACAAAGTTGCGTGGTCATCAGTGAAACCCTTGAGATGTTATACACCTTTATGTGATGAGCCACGCCCTCCGCAATATTCATTGCCTTATAGAAGCTCAGTTTTAGTAAGTTTTCCAACTTTTGCCAAAAGGGAACTTTAGATATTGAAACTGAACTGAACTGAGTTTCATGCAGATCGGTCAAACTTCCTAGGAAGAGATTGATTTGAAGTGTTTTTCAAAAAATTCAAAATGGCAGAAAATCTATATAACCGGAAGTTATAGGTTCTTGTTTCATGTCTCTACGACATACGGGGCATGAGATATGCCCATTCAAAGTTTGCAATTTCAATTGGTTGCTATAGCGCCCCCCTTTGGCCAATTCATGTAATATTGTTTCATTCACATCCTCCCATGTCCCTCTACCACTGTGCCAAATTTCACATGGACTGACCAAGTCAGTGAGGAGAAAAACGTGGAACAGACACACACACACACACACACACACACACACACACACACACACACACACAGCCATGAAAGCTGTTTCCCCCTGCATCCAGTCTTTATGCTATACTAAGCTAACTGCCTACTGTTGTGATCCTGGGTTTGTTTATATTCTGTTATCCTATGGACTTTGTTTTGGATGTTCCTTGTTTCATGTTATTCATTCATGTTTAATCTGCTTCCTGTTTTATTTTGTAGATTCTCTCCTCATTTGTTGTGTCTGGTTTTACTTCCTGTCTTTGTGTGTTTTCCCGCCTGTTTTCTGCCACACCTGTCTCGTTAGTCCCTCCTGTTCCCAGAGTCCCTCCTTTTGTCCATGTCCTCCTAATACAGCTGTGTCTTGTTTGCCCACAATGTCAGACTCTGAAAAGCCCCATTTTAAAGGAATGTAAAAAAAAAAGTAAAGTACGTCATGATTTTAGACACTTATGACTAGGGTTGGGTTCCGACCTTGGTACTTTTAATGGCACAGATCGAGCTACGTCAGTACTGCTAAGTACTAATTCATGTTAAATCCATCGGCGCCAAACATTTGGTATCTGAGAGTGCATCTGGGTTAGAGTGCAGAGTTTAGACAACAGCTGGAATTGCTGCAAAGAGCCCTAATACCTGGAAGCCAGCCACAGAGCTCTGAGGCCAGCAACGGAGCTTCATGGAGCTACTGTTTAACTTCAGACAGGAGGCTGAGGTGTCCTGAAGCCAGGAAGCAAAACACCGAGCTTTACAGCTGCACCATCAGCGTCACAGTGAGCTTTAAGTATCACTGCAATGCCGATCTGCCGTGATAGTGCTGACATCTGGTCCATTTTCTTTTCTATATTGTTTGAGTAATAGCCTGGTATCACTGCTGGGCAAGCAGACACATACACACAAGCAGATAGACAGCGACAGAAGATAACCTCTATGTGTGGTTATAAAAGAGCAGAGGAGCAGAAATGTGTTTAAGTCTACTATGTTATCCCTGGAGCTTTTTCAAAAATCACATTTTTCTAATTACAGAGGAAGTAAAGTACTGAAAATAGGTACCACTGGGTACTGGTACTGAATTCCAGGTACTGGAACCAGTACCCAACCCTACTGACTCATCATCTTACTGCATCATCAAGCTGTAGTGTGGAACAGCTGTAATTTAATTCTATAAAATGCAATTAATTACACTGGGCCATTGTTGTTTTTAGAAAGTAGTGTACTGTGCATGCCATGGAAACTTTTGTCATTCCACTGATTGTATTTTTGAGGACACTATACAGTATATACTTTGACATTCATGTCAAAAGGTGAACAGTGGGGTGTTCTAATAAATTGGTTGTGATTTCAGACACAGCTTACTTCTTGGCTAGGAAAAGTGGCTTCTTAATCTAAGAATGCAGGAAAGACCCTTGTACAATGAGAGACAGGAGACTGATGAACTGCTCATGAGTTTTATTCTCTTGCAAAAACAAAAAAAAAAAAAGATCAGTTAACAGGGCTAACTGAATCATCTGTGACTGTGGTCTATGGCATGGAAGCTACCCATGCATGAAAGGAAGTCCGAGATTCAGCAAACAGAAAACGTAAACAGGGAGCGTATACAGTATATGTTTGGAAGCAGGTGAAGGCAATGATTAAACTAGAAAGTTACTGGCTGGGAGTTCACGCTTGCAGAAGCCTTCCCACTGCGGTGGGTGAGGATGGTGTATAGTGCTGACACCAAGAGTCTTTGCCTGTTGCCTGTTGCCTGTTGCTTATCTCATGTTGACATCAAGACTTCATAAAAGCACTGCACTGCCAACAAGTAGTTCCAGCCTGTAACTCCCTGTGAAACCAAAAACAAGATGGAACATGTTCAGCATCACTGGTATTTAGAGGTTCTGGTGGATTCTGTTACCTTCAGACAGAGCCAGGCCAGCTGTTTCCTCCTGCTGACAGTCTTTATGCTAAAGCTAAGCTAACTGGCTGCTGGCTGTAGCTTCATACTGAATGAATAGACATGAGAGTAGTATCGTTATTTTCATCTAACTCTTGGCAGGAATTCCAGTAAGCATATTTCTCAAAATGTTTAACCATTCCTTTAGGGAAAATATTTCGAGACCAAACAAAATTGATTAACAGCTTTTTGATTTTGGAGTTGAGGAAAAACTTTCTGAATATTAAAGAGAGAAAACTGACTGTACAAATTTGTCTCATGTAAGCTGGCAGCAGTGCCTGAAAGGGAAATACAACATTGCAAATATGTTGCATCATCCTATCACTGGTTCTCCATGAATCCGTGTCCCTCTGTGAATTGCTAGAGACACACACAATGCTGGTTTTAAGGTGTTAGTTGTCAGTCATTCATGTTTGACGAACTTACTGCTTGAACTGCCGTCCATAAGGTATTACAGCAGTGATGTGAGGAGTGTAAGAATTTTAGCCCTTTTTAATACATAACCTACTCCCTCAGTTTTGTTTTGTTATATGTACAGGATCAGTGCACCGCTGTATTTCCCCCCAGATCAGGTGGGATTAAAAACAACAACAACAACTGAAACAACAACTGAAAGTCAGGACTTCAATATTTTAGTCATTCTTTCATTTCAAATTCAAAGCTGCAACACAGAGCTAAAACAACGGTGTCACTGTACAAACACTTATTGACTGCTCTGTGTTAAATTATTTTACTTTCATCCACAAAGGAACAGCAGTCTGAATTAGTAAATGTCAGACCCAATTTAATCGTATGAAGTAATTCATTTCTCTCAAGGCTGAAATTAGCAGTTAAACAGTCGTGAGTCTGTGTCTCCATTGTGATGCTCTGACAGTTAAATGCTTATTATACGGGGGAATGAGAGCTCAGTAATTCAGACTATTATTTCTTGATCTATCATTCTCCCTGTGCTGATCTCCATCTTACATTTGTCATCGATCATCACTGAATCACCCCCCAACAAACACACCCCCACCCCCACAACTGACCCACCACAAAAAGATTACGGTCATGGAAAAGGAGAAGTGTGCAACAGCATTGCAGCAAGACATTTTGCTTCATTTTCTCCTCTGGTAGGTGTTTTAAAGGATCAAAGACAGCCCACTTTTGATTTGATCACATTGGACATTTTTTTGTTTTGTGTCTCTTTGTAGACATTTCGTGTCATGTTATGCCTCCGTGCCGATGATAGTCGTGGCCGGAGGCATTTTGTTTTCGGATTGTTTGTGTGTCTGTCCTTCCATCCAGTTCTCGTGAGCACAATATTTCAAAAACACCTTGAGGGAATTTCTTCATATTTGGCACAAATGTCCACTTGGACTTAACAATGAAATGATTGGTTTTTGATGGTCAAAGGTCAAGGTCACTGTGACCTCATCTGTCTCATTCTTGTGAACATTATATCTCAAGAACACCTTGAGGGAACTTTTTCAAGTTGGGCACAAATGTCCACTCTGACTCATATATGAACTGCTTAGATTTTGGTGGTCAAAGGTCAGGGTAACTATGACCATTCATCCATCTTATTCTTGTGAACACTATCTCAACAACGCCTTGGTGGAATTTCTTCAAATGTAACACAAATGGTGGTAAAAGGTCAGGGTCACTGTGACCTCACAAAACCTGTTTTGGGTCAGAAGTCAGGAGTTACTTTTCTAATTATGACAAAATATCACACAAATGTAGAATAGGATAAAATGATGACACAATGACATTTTATATCCAAAAGGTCAAAGGTCAACTTTACTGTGACATCGTAATATTCTGCAAAAACACTTCTATGGCCATTATTCAAGGTCATAACTCAAGAACAGAAGGAAAGACATTTGGTAAGATACTGAATTGGTGACACTAATCTTGGGTATCTACCTTGAAACTGCATTGTAATAGACATCTGCTGTGCTGCCAGGGAGAAGGTATTCATGAAGCATCCATTGCAACTTGATGGGTTCGCCGAGGCAAACAACTGTGATGTGGCAATTCTAATTGTGGTTATTTTGTGTCTCTTTGTAGTTGTGGGTCCCCTTGAGGTTGTTATGAGGCTCTTTGTAGGTGTCTTTGTAGTTGTTTTGAGTCTGTTTGTAGTTATTTTGAGGTTTCTGTGGTCATTACATGTCTCTATGTGGCCAGTTTGTGTCTCACTGTAGTCATTTTGTCACTCTTTGTAGTTGTTTTGAGTGTCTTTGCTGTTGGTTTCAGTCTCTTTGTGCTCATTTTGTATTTCTTTGTGGTGAGTTTGTGTCTCTTGTTAGTCACATCAAACAGAGGCTCTAGATCAAGATACGCAAGAGGCCCCTGACACTCCAAGCCCCTGGGCCTGTACCTGGTGGGCCCAGTCAGTGATCCATAGACACATATACTATACGGTGGAATATGAAAAGATATAGCTCTGAGACAAGGATGAAGTATTCATTAATATTAAGAATTATATTATATTTTATTGTCCTGTATATCAGATCAGTCCTGGGCATTGGGTGTGACTGTGTGGCAAATGATGTAAAGTCAAGTTCTGTAGCCTTATTATCCTCTTTTTGCTCCCCCAGGGAGTCCAGAGGTTTCACTGCTCCCAACACTACCACGTCACGCACACCTCATATCTGCCTGTCTTTCTCCAGCTTCAATTTCTCTCTGCTGCCTTCCCTGTTACTCCCCTGTCTCTGGTGTGCTCCCTCCTTATCACCCTTCCCCTACCTCATCTCTCTCCCTCTGTCTCTAACTGTGTGTGTGTGTCTCTCTCCTCAGGTCTCACACAGGCATGTCAGTATTGATCATACAGCCCAGTGTGTTGCCTTTGGCTGCTTAGCTTTTCATGGAGCCAGTGTACACATAATGGTCTCCTACTGAACCCCTAAAAATGCCTAAGGCACTGAAAAAGAAGGGGGCAAGTGTGTGTGTGTGTGTGTGTGTGAGCTCAACAGTGTCTACTTGCCTGCACATTGTCTTATCTCCTCCTCCAACAAAGTCACATGTTTTGTTTGACATGCGAACAAACCACCCACCTTAAGTCAGTGTATTCGATGGCGGTCTGCATGCCTCCATTTTTAAGCCACCTAAAAAAGGCCCCCGTAAAACATTTATGTCAGTTTAAGTGTACGCTATATTTTTACTTCTTTATCTTGCCTTAAGACAGCCCATTCTGACAGAGAGCTGAAGCTGTTATCTGCGCTCCCTTCAAAGCCACCAGGCTCCTTTGACAAAAACAGAATGATTTTACCATGCAGACTGGGCCATGATGTACCCCTGCAACCCCCACAAGGAAAGAGGGGGCCCCGCAGTCTAGTGGTTCCCAACCCTACCTGTCAACAACTATTATGATAAGGATTTAATAAAGGTAAAAACAGGAGTGCTGATTATTTCTTAAGCTCTCTTTTCTATTTCTTTCTTCTACCTTATGGCCTTGAAGCATTACCGGTTCCACACAAGGCTTTTTTTTGTAATTATTTTCATACGAGCTCACTCCATTTGAACGCTTAGGGTCATTAGAGCGTTTCTTTAGGACTGTGAGAGCTTAGGATATGAAGATAAACAACTGTAATGTTCTGGATGGCTGGCGAAGAGATGTCTGCTTAAATAGGCAGGAGTGGAAAATTAAACACACTAATTTAGGCACAGGCGAAGCCACATGTTGGAGTGCACGTACACAAAGAGGGACACACACACACATATCTATGGATAAACAAACACACACACACACACAAGTGCATACGCACGTAAATACAGCTCAGATGGAGCAACATGATCTGTGTTTTGAAGATATATGTGGATGTGCTTAAGGCCTCATTACTGTGCTGCCAAATGTGGAGGTTGTCTTTGGGTGATAAGCATTCCCCTATTCATGGGGCGTTCATTCATTTGCGTGTGTATATGTGTCTCAGACTCTGGAATCAACATCACAGTAAATTCCTTTTGACATGAAAGTCCACTGTACAGACTGATTGTATTCCTCAATGGTGACATTCAGTATGCATAGCCTCTGCCTCATGTCTTCTAGATGTAGAGACGTCTGCTGGCTCTGGCAGTCAGGACAAATCTGTTGATAATGATGTTTTCATTGTGCACCGGACAATGCCAGTGATAAAATTTCTTGCGATATCATCAAGGCCTAATTGTAAATCAATCAATCAATCAATCAATCAATCAATCAATCAATCAATCAATCAATCAATCAGTCAGTCATTTTTTGCCACATGGAATTACACAAGGTACAACTCCAGTGAAATGTTAACCCATCAGCTCCTTTAACTTGTGCACTGTAATTAAGTCGTTTTTTTTGTTTGTTTGTTTTTTGGCATATTCTTACATTGTCGGCTGCTGCTTTATCATTACCCATGTTTCTGAATGGTTCTGGTTATTGAATGATTGAACTGTCCACACATCCCGACTCCAACAAGATGGCTGTATGGTCGCTCCTGGTAAACACCAGCTATTGCTGGTAGTTCTGTGTAGAGAGAGAAGTGGTTTTAGCCAGGAGAGGAGTCAGGAGTGGTGTGGCCATGATGTGGAGGGTTTCATGGAGGACCAGTTCTTCCACAGCTTAGCATGTTTGGTCTGTGTTCACAAAAACTCTGTCTCAGCATGTCGGCAAGCCGTCTCCATCAGAAAGTGTCTGGCAGTTGGCTTTGGTTGGTGACTGGGGAAGCCTACAACAGCAGTGGTACAGCTTCGGCAGCCTTCTGTAGTTTTACCAGACTGCTCCGACCACGTATGGTAAGTAATCTACTCCTGTACAGTGAAGTATAACATGGAAAAACCTTGGATGTGTGGGAAAAGCACACATGAATTTCAGTATGACCATTCTCATAGCGGTCGTATGACCAGTGATTGGATATATATTGGATTCAGGACCACACATGAAAGTGTCCTAGATCTGATTGGATAAAAATTGTATTTCTGTGTCTACGCTACTCTGAAAAAAACAGATCTTTGTCACATGAAAGCAAAGAAATTAGATTTGGACACATTTAATTGTAATGTGAATGTAGGATTTGGCACTATTTCTGTTGAACTTTCAGATTATCTCAAAGGAAAAGGCTGATGATGTTCTATATTTTTATCTATGGTCAATAAGTCCCATGAAAAGACCTCACAATGTCTTTGTCCGTCTCTTAATACTTTTTAGACTTCCCTTACCTGCCTGTGGCACCCACACAGAAGCTCATTCATTCCCGATGAAGAGTTGAATCTTTAGAAATGGGTTATGACTATTAATTTTCACTTTTCAGAAAGCAAAATAATTTCTTAAAACTGCTTAATGATGTAGTTTTAAGCAAACGTTACTGAAGGAAGAGTAGAACGTGTGACTCATTGATGTGTTGATGTGTGTTTTTAGGTGAAGTGAACAACACTGATCATCTTGTTACAGTGCAATGTTCTGTTGGGAAAATTTGGGTTCTGACATTCATGTGGCCACCAGACACGTTCCACCCTCCCAAACACCAGTGCAGACCAGGTACCCCCTATATGGCAGTGACACTCCCCAATAGCAGTGGCCCATCGACAAGTGCTGTTGCCATGACGGGGGTGTATTTTGTCTGCAATGGTGTTCGGGTGGGTGGAGCATGTCAAGTAGCATCCACATGAATGCGAGGACCAAAGGTTTCCCAGTGGGACATTGCACTGTAACAAAATGATCAGTGTTACTGACTTCACCCACCAGTGGTTTTAATGTTTTGGCTGATTGGTGTATGCAAGGCTGGGAGGAGTCCAGGAGGTAGTTGCTTGTTGAACCTGTAAAAATTTCCATTAAAAAAGTAAAGTAAGGGGCGCCGGTGGCTTAGTCGTAGAGCAGGCACCTTATGTACAAGGCTGTTGCCGCAGCAGCCCGGTTTCGACTCCAGCCTGTGGCCCTTTGCTGCATGTCACTTCCTCTCTCTCATGCTTGTCTGTCCTATACATTAAAGGCTAAAAAACCCCAAAAAATATCTTTAAAAAAAAGTAAAACAAAAAAAAGCCTTTCTCTGTCGATCGTTTGACCTCATTTGACGACAGCAGCTCTTTAAGGTAGGCGTAGGCGTAAGGTAGGTGTGACTCTTGAGCTGTCGCTTTCTGTGCTGACACAACGAGTCTCCTCAGAAGTGGCACTCATGTCATCAATCTAACTACCCACTTCAGACACTTAGACAACAGCATGTGACGCGTTTAGCTGCCAAGCAATCCCTTTGTGATAAGAGGTGGGCTGTCCATTCCTAAAAGACTGCCATATGATTGTTCAGAATCACCTCTATTCTGTGATTTGTCTGGCATTGTAACTTGTTAACAGTATATTGAAGTCTATAACTGTCAAATCGAGGCAACATTTCTACCCCGAAGCGGTGTTTATATTGTTTATATTGTCAACCTGAATTACAGTTTGGCTCTGTGAAAGACAGTGGAAATATCCAAATATGACACTTCATTTCCAAGAAAGTCTTATACAGATGAGACAGTTTTCACTGAAAATACTTTCTACTTTGATGTGCATGGAGTAACAGGGACACTGTGTCTGTAAAAAAGAGTGGGATAACCTATTGATTTTCTAAGAAACATTGGAGCAGAGTTGAGGTCTTGGGTTTAGTTGAGTCTGCAATGTTATGCTTGGCCCTGAGAAATACGGCCTTAGAGATTCTCCTTAAATGTTTGATAGAATAGTTAAAATGGCCCACCCCACCGTCCTGAGGACTGGTATCTACTCTAATGCAGAACATATATTAATACTGAAGACAATGTTCTCATTTCTCTGGATGAGAGATTACAAAAATAAAATTGAGTTCACAAAAAGCATACACATTTATAGGCTGATCTAATACGACTAATTAAATAGATATGCATCAGCAGTAAACACAGATTGCATAAGTGAACAAATTTTTCCTCTTGAATGACGCAGGAGTTAACTCCATCCACAAGTGGAAGTGAATCAAAAATCCTGATCTATATGATGCATGCACAGTTGGACTTTGAGAGGCTCGCTGAGTCAGAAGTTTACGTGCTCATTCTGCAAACACCACCCCTCAGCCAAAGAATGACTGAAAGCCATGGCTTAGTAAGCTCAGCCCCTGGTTCAGTGCGCTACCCAGCATGATGTGCTCACCCGCTGAAGTACGTATTGTTCTTCTGCACTTGGCCGTCGGAATTCTCTGAGTTGGAAATGAGCAATAACTCTAATGTAATGCAGGAGCGATGGCTGTCCTAGTATAAAGGATATGACAGAGATACTCTGCTATCATGTCAAGTTATTGTTGATTGTCAGTGTTTGCCGTTAAATCATGGCAATAAACCATCTTGTCTTACTAGATTATTGTTACCGAGTTTATCACCAAGCTCACTTGTGCAAAATGTACGTTCATTGTATCTTTTATCCGTCTATATGCTCTTCGACATCTGTTTTGCTTATTTATATAATGAAATTAAAGAATGGGGGGACGAGTGATTCATAAGTCAGTTTACTAATGGCGGGTGAACGGCACAAACCTGCTTACTTAAAAGAAGCGGTCTTCTCATCACTAGATTACACTGTTGCCCTGCTGCTGCAGCCCCGGGAAATGAGCTGCACCCATCTTCTATATTTGTCACACTCATTTTAGAACACACTTTCAAATGGAGAAGCCTGGGAGTCAGCGAAGCTTGTAATTGGCTTACAGCATCTGCAGGTCCTCATAGGAAACAGCGGAACCATGGGCTTTGTGCCGTAGCATAGAGCATGAGGGCTAGACAGATCAGAACTCGGCTCTTTCTGTGGGGATGAGAGAAATCCGTCTGAGGTCGATCTGAGTTGAAGGGAACGGAATTGACGAGCGAAGGGCTGCATTGTTCGGTTTGTGTGTCAGTATCGGGATTATCCGCGTGGGTACTGAATGTGTGTAGGTGTGTAGCAAGACAGGGTTGACCCTGAATCTCCTTGGCTATCAATATAGCTTTCTGTCAGTCTTTCACTTCAGGGGACTTCTCTGTATGTCTGAATTCCTTGCCGTGTCTTTTGTTCCTCCTCAACCCTCCATCCATACAGACCACAGAGATGTGGGTTATATAATGAAGTCGCTGCTGTCTTATGTGCATTAATGAGCCAACTTGTTTGCGGTAAAAGAGATGGAGAGAGCAGGGAAACAGGGAAATATGAAAGCAACAAACTCTGATCCCTGGAGACTCTCTCATATTCCTACCTGCATATGTTAATGGTCTGCCTCTGCAGTGCGCTCAGGACCAACTTCAGTGCCAGTCTTTGTGGGGGAGGTAGTCAGTGGTGCACATTAAAACATAACTCAAGGAAGATTTTGAAAAAGAAAATCAAACAATGAAATAAAGTGAAATAGTACACACTGTTATATTATGTTTGCATTTACATTGTCATCATTAACAACACTGAAACACTGACATGTAATTCACGTCTTCACTTTGTTTTCTGTGATGATTTTAATGTATGGCATGGATAATTCATGTCACAGTGAAAAACAATTCATCCAGTTATTGAATTAGGATTATTAGGATTCAGTTAGTATAGAAAAAGAAATATAAATAAAACTGCATATCTTACTATATAATGACAAAAACTCTGTCTGTGGGTGTGTCTGTGTCTGTGTCTCTGTTCCACGTTTTTCTCCTCACTGACTTGGTCAATCCATGTGAAATTTGGCACAGTGGTAGAGGGTCATGGGAGGATGCGAATGAAGCAATATTACATCAGTTGGCCAAAGGGGGGCGCCATAGCAACCGATTGAAATTGCAAACTTTGAATGGGCATATCTCATGCCCCGTATGTCGTAGAGACATGAAACTTTGCACAGAGATGCCTCTCCTCATGAGGAACACATTTGCCTCAAGAACCCATAACTTCTGGTTATATAGATTTTCCACCATTTTGAATTTTTTGAAAAACACTTCAAATCGATCTCTTCCTAGGAAGTTTGACCGATCTGCATGAAACTCTGTGAACATAATCTAGGGCCCAATATCTAAAGTTCCCTCTTGGCAAAAGTTGGAAAACTTACTAAAACTGAGCTTCTATAAGGCAATGAATATTGCGGAGGGCGTGGCTCATCACATAAAGGTGTATAACATCTCAAGGGTTTCACCGATCACCACGCAACTTTGTAGGCATATGACCACACATAATCTGAGGGGACCCCTCCATTATTGACCCCATCAAACAAAATGGGGGCGCTAGAGAGCTAATTTCTTATCTAGGCCTAACTGCCATATCAATTTTTACTAAACTTAGTAGATGTGTAGAACAGGACGCCTCAAGGTGACTGGAGAAATTTAACTCTAATTGGCAACTGGGTGGCGCTATAACAACAGAAAAATGCTTAAAAATGGCTAAAATGCGACCGATTGCTGTGGCTCCCCCTGTGGCCGAATATTTGTTTTGTTTTTTTTCTAATTTTTGGTATGACTAAGTCATGGTATGGTATGCTGTACATAATCATGGAAACTGTCAGTGTGTCATTCTGTCAGTCAGTCATTCTGTCTGTCCCACGTTTTTCTACTCACTGACATGGTCAATCTATGTGAAACTGCACATAGGCATTGAGGATTGGCATAGGTAGAAGGTGACAAAGCTACCAGTGGGTATGGACTAGTTAAATTTTATTTTAATTCTTTGTTTGACTTGTTTTTCTTCAGGCATTTTAAATCTTCTATATAAAGTGCACAGACATGATAATTACAGAGCACCAGGTGTGCTGGTCACTTATTCATTAATAATACCTTTATTACAAAGTTAGCTGTCCGCTACATGCATAAATTATCTGTCAGGAAACTCAGCATGGGATTGCATGTGTATTTAAATGATTTGCATTAAATATAAATGAGGCCTCCGGAGTGTTAGGTGCCTGGCATGAAATGTAGGCCAGCATACACAATACAGATGGAATAAACGTGTCATATACACTTAGTGCTATCTCTCCTTTCACTTGATTTCCTAACACCATCTCGGGGTGCTACATCAAGCTGCAGGCAACAGCTGAGAGAGGAAAGTGGAGGTACGAGCGCTCGTAAAGGAACAATGACATGCCACACTTCTTAAAGCTGTATAATCCTGACAAATATATGATACTCTTTTGAGGTGAGACTTGAGGTTGGGGGGGGGGGTGTCAAAAGGGAGAGAGAGAGAATGTTTATTCATAAGCTGGTACAGCTGTGCATGCTGCAACAAGCTGCTTACAGGAGAAAATAAAAACAGTCTCTGCTCGCAGTGCGGGCATGTTACACAGGTGCATACAGCATCAGAACTCACAGCTTCACTGCCTGTGTGCTCTTTTCCTGGCATGCCCCTGCTGATCATCACACACACTTTGAAAGAGATATAGTGTATATACCGTGGTTGACAGTTCATGGCCCTACAAAGGACATTTGATTGCAGCTGTGGCATGTGTGTCTGCTAGATCCATTACTAATTGCAGCCTAGTCTTGGACTTCTGCCGTGTGTGTGCCCAGCATGCTCCGTGTGTGAGTGTGATGTGTGACTGGTGAACATCCAGCTGGGTAGGTGTGGGTGTCTGTCAGCACCAGCGAGAGAGAGAGAGAGGGAGAGGGAGATCTCGGCTCTAATGAGGATTGTGATGTAAGATGTCCTATGAGACTCAATATGGCACTTCCACTCTCTTCCTTCCTGCACCATGTGCTAACAGATAACAGAACAGGAGGGAGGCTGGGGAGGGAGACAAGAGATGCTGGTTGCCGTTGGACTCACCAAGTTAATTGCTAAAGAGAAGTTGGACCGGGCAAGAACGTGAGCAGTCAGAAGATCAGAGCAGACTGTCACCAGCTGTAGGTATTTAACTGCAGTGTAAATACACAACTCTAATGTACCCATACTGTACTGTATGTGTCACTACAGGACTCAAGAGTGTAATTATCAGTTGCCAGTAAGCAGTAAATCAGACTCAACAACTAGAGCACATCTTCCACCTACAGCCATAACTGCACTACGCTATTTCTAAGAACTTAATTGGCACGGAAAAATTTTATATAGCCACGCAGAACCTGATGTTAGTTACCAGAGATCACAGCTAAATCAGCCATAAACATCAACACACAGTCACACTTGCCACTAATGTTTTGTTGTAACATCGCAGATACTTGTGCTTCCAGGTGATCTTGTGACAGTGTCAAGGCGCCCATATGACCTCTGTTCCTTAAATGCAATACGATTGTGCCTGTGCTGTTTTACTCTTACACTGTGTCAACATTCCTCTGTGACACTTTGAAGAACAACAGGTAGCTATGGTGGTGGGAACCTGGCGAATGTGACAGTTTTCGTGACAAGTGTCAGGGTCCTCTTGAGCTCTGTCACTCCTGTCCCATGAAAAATACACACAGACATGGCATATACAGTTTCAAGATTAACTAAAACCACCATTCTCCTTTGTTTAATCCACACTGGTGGATCTAAAATCCATTTCAATAGACATGGGTCAAATTTGAGCTGAAACAGCCGCAAAGTACAAACAATTGTAGCACATTAAGAGCTTCTTAATGGCTCCCAGCTTGTTAAATACAGATGCTTGGTCTGTGGCCCTCAGTGTCAGATACGGACGCACTTAGGCATTTAGCTGCAGTATGACACTCGCGGGGCAGCAGAATTTGTTGATGCTCTGAGCAACTGCTTTGGTATAAAGAATGAGAGCGTCCCCATAAGATGGGCAGGAGAGGAGGTGAATGGGTAAACAAACACATTTTCACCTGCTGTTTATTTTCCATGCAAAAACAAAAGTCAAACGAGTTATTTTAATAATAACGTAGTGTGGTAGTATGTCTAGCATACTATGAAAGTGTCATACGTCACTTGATGTATGTGACCTATGACATTATGTTACATTAGGAGCAAACGCACTAAAACCAAACTATAATGTTTTTTTTGTACTAAACTTAACCATGCACTTTTGTCACTTAAACAAAAGGAAGTAAACCGAAAAACAGACGGAAGTTTATTTTGAAAAGACACAATGCATGTAACAAGCATAAATTGAAACACTGTCCCTGAGCATACAAAACTGACGCTGGAGGCGGAACTAACTACAGTGCCATAGTTTGACATGCGGGGCTACTGATCAAGCACTAAATTGGGAGTGAGAATGTGCTGGTTTACAACAAGTAGCAACCTCTGAGGCTGAAAAAATAAAGCGAAGTGAGAAAAACTGCAGTTAATCAAATGGCCACTAGAGGCTGTGTCCAAAACAGAGTAAATTCCCATAGACATCCATGTTAAAAACTCCAGCTTTACAGCATTAATAAACATGTCTACAGCCCGGTACAAAAAAAGTTGTGGTCTCTAGAACTAATGTAAACATTCATGCAGCTGTACATGTTTTTTTTTGTTTTTTTAATGTCTCTAATGTCTCACTCAATGTCTACATTTTATTAAGACCCAAAGTTACGCATATTTTAGGGTTGGGCCACTTGAGTGACAGACTGTCTACCGTTAGTATCCTCAGCTTCTCAGTCAGATCCACCCCTCGCTCCTCCACAGCTCTAACCTCTCGTCCAAATATGATCACTTCTGCCTCTTCAAGGCTTCAAAAGGCCAGTCCACAAACCAGTGGGTGACTTAGTGGTAGCTAAGTTCATTATTTATATAGTCTGTGTTTACAACTTGTGTTTTATGCCTTGTTTGACCTTGTTGTGGTGATGCTGCTGGGTTCCCAGATCACATGAGTTATTTTGGTGAGCACAATGTTGTTATAACCTGTGGCCAAAACTACACTGAAAGAACACAAGAGACAGAAGAAGAGGAGTGATAGTGTGAGTGACTGGACAAAAGTGTCAAGAACAGCAAAATATATTGTCTATTGTTATGTTTGTGCTTGCTGTCATTCAGTCTTACGGTGGATTAAAGAGTTGTAGTCAGGTGTGACGCTCAGAGCAATGGTGTGAATGACAGCAGAATGTAGCAGGTTTCAGTAGGATTCGCACTGATACATCATGCACTCAGCTATTCACATTTGCTGTTAATTACTTATCACATAAACTCCTGGAACTCTGTGGAGTATGTGGAGTAACAGGTTTTTTTAACAGAAGTGTGGAGGTTAGCGAAGACCTGTTTTTAGAGGGGTGACATTTTTAATCATGTAACAGCAGAGATAAGATATGATAAAGGTTATTCCTTCTATTTTCAGATACCCCTGATGTGCCCTTTAGCAAGGCACCGAGCACTAGACAGCCCCGTAGAGGTCTTTGCTGCTGCCTTGTGAATGTGATGTAGCGTGTTGTAGCAACAGAGCCTGTCAGTGTAACCCCCTCTGGGTAAATTAAAGGTTAACAAATGCACAATATGGCCTATTCCATGAGCCAATTAAGCCATGGTTTAAACAACGGCTGCCACTCACTGTTGCTGTTATTAATCTTCCGTACAGCTACTCCAGTGTATCAAACACTGAAGTCTGTGTTTTTCAGCTGGAGTGTTCTTGCAAATGCTCAATAAAAGCTTGCAAAATATATAAAGGTTCAGGCTTGATACAGAAATCAAGGCTGAAATCAATAGATAAACCCACCATACAGGATAAAGTAGTTGCTCTCTCTATTTTATTTTTATTTATTTATTTTTTTTAAAAAAAGGCTTGTGTGTAATTCTGGATGTCGTCCCTGCGGACCTCTGGAGAAGCTTACAGAAGTCTTTCCTCTTTTAGTGCAGAAGGAGAAAAAAAGGAGTGTGCAAGCCTGTCTTTAAAGCTCTTTGTCAGCTTGTGGTATTGAGTTATCCATCAAGATAATATCTCAGGATCTATGTGATGCCTGAGCAGTTTTATCTTTCTCACCACGGCTCCCGTCTTTTACCTTCACGTTTGACCTGTCTCTTTGTTGAGCCAAAGGACTTTTCCCACGAGAACAAGCGACCTCCAGGGGGTGGGATTGAAGGATTATGGGCTCTGCCTGGTCATCGGACTATTCATCAGTAGCTATTCTGTTCTCCTTTACTCTGTGCTCAGTGGGAATAATTGAAGTGCTTCATTCAGTAATTCATCGTGATAATTTTGGAAAAACCTGATATTCATCTTTCTTACAACTGCAGTAGTAATATGTAATGTGTGTTACTTTGATGTTAGAGTCATTATTGTAGAATGAAAAAGGCTCAAATCTCATTTTGGAAAAGAACATGATTTGATTTTATGGGTAATCTTTTTATATGGTAATTATGGGCTATGTAAAATGTGACATCTGTTGACCTACAGCAGCTACAGTACCTGCCTGCCTATCTTCAAGAAAGCCCTTTCTAAGTTTGTGATCCTTAACAAAGATTAAAACCAAAGTAGGCGTCTTTCGCCCTATTATGCGAACATATGATTTAATGCCCCTTGAACATAGTAAGTCTATGGGTTGTTATGTAATAAAGTATTCCAAGATCAAAGGACCACTCAATAGCTAGGAGCTTTCAGCTGCATCTCACGTTTCTCACATGGTGGATTTATGGATTATAAAAAACAAACTGTGTGCCTACGGTAAAGTCATCTAGATCAGTGGTTCCTAACTCGTGGGTCGTGGTCCAAAAGTGGGTCGCAGGTCCATCCTGAATGGACTGCAAGTGACTCCCAAATGTGTCAAGTTTATATTTAAGTACAGAGAATTTCTGGCACAGAGCTTTTACTTTGAAGAGCCATTTCCTGCTGTAGAATTAGTGGCTAAGAGACAGCTACTCGAAAGAAACAACAACCTAGCTCGACAACAAGGCCAAACGCAAGTGTGATGCTTAATGTATTAAATTGTGTGGACCTTAAACTTCTGACTACGGAGAAATCCGGACCCTGTGGCTGAACCAGTTGTGAACCAATGATCTGGATGTTCATCATCAAAGAAAGCAAGTGTTTGAACAATTTTGCATGTAATAACTTTATTTATTTTGCACAAAGAAAAAAACAAGGAAGTCTTGCTGTTTGTAAAAAATGCAGACAACCAAGGAAAAAAAAAAGCTGAGGCACAAACAGCAAGACTTCCTTGGTTTTTTCTTTGTTCAATATCAATTCACCTAAAGAGCACCTGTCGAGTCAGAGCCTTGTTTATCCAAGCAGTGCTTCCTTCCTTCTTTCTTTTTCAGCTTCATTTATTTATCAGCTTTGGAAGAAGGTGAAGTATTTCGCAAAAACTTTGTACACCATCAACCACTGACCGGTGGGTCCACAGAATGCCAGCACTAGCCCACCAATAAACAAAACCTTTTGTTTAACTTTAAGCAGTGTCACCCAGAAGAAGGTTTTTTTTTTTTGTTATTTAAAGATATTTTTTGGGTATTTTTAACCTTTAATTGATAGGACAGACAAGTGTGAAAGGGGGAGAGAGAGAGGGAGTGACATGCAGCAAAGGGCCACAGGCTGGAGTCGAACCCGGACTGCTGCAGCAACAGCCTTGTGCATGGGGCGCCTGCTCTACCACTAAGCCACCGTTGTCCCCAGAAGAAGGTTTTGTCGCAATGTTATCCGGCAAGGTACTGCACTGGCCAATCACATAAATTCAACCGCACCTCCACATTGGATTGCTTTGTGACATAAACCAAGTATTTCCACTATTTTCTTTAAAGTCATTGTGATGGTCACCCAAACTCAACTTCCTGGATTCTACTGCATGTCTCACTGGTACCTGGAATCAGTCTTGACAATGATAAGCCTCAGGGGGTGAGGGCCAGTATTGTGGGCTCATTTGATATGGCCAGAAGGTGTCTGAGCCAAGACTTACTCTTCCATGTGCTGGTCATTTCAACTAATCTCTATAAACAGATACTTGCATATGAATGCATATATTTCAAGTATCTGAAGCTCAATCGTTGTCAAACAATAGCTGATAAGTTCCGAGACTGCTCACAGGCTGTTTACCTGCAATTCAAATGCGATTGGTAATAATACTACGATAATAAAAAACAGAAACCAGAACGCTCACCACACTAGACTCTTGTCCCGTCACCTACAGGCTCTGCACACATATGCAGAATTATGCAAACATATGCAGAATCTGTTTATAGAGATTAACACCCACACCAACGCAGCCACTTGTGCTGTTATAGCACAGGCCTGCTTACTCTGAAACAATAAAAGACATTAGTCAGCGGTGGTAGTTTATTGTTGGTCATATGGGGATCAAGACCAGTTAGCTTAACAGCTCCAGTTGCATTTCAGTGAAATATGATAGCATGGTGTTTTAGTTTAATTGAGAATAAGATCTAAATCAAATTGTGACAAAGTGAATTGAACACTGAGATTCTCAAAGGTCTTTGTCAATGACCTATGACCACTTTCCCAGTCGACACTGACTGCTTCATTACTGATTTCAATCCAATGTTTCAGTTTATTATCAATCAGGTTTTATAAATAACGCAGAAAAAGAAAGTTGTTTGTTTTCACAGGATTATGATCTAATGCAAGATGTTCACCCCTTTTGTGTGTTTGATTTTTGTCTTTTGTTTTTCTGCCTGTGAAGTTAGGATAGATCAGCTTCTCAATTACGACTGTGAAAACAGGTTTGCATCTTTATGTCCTCTCAGCAAGGATGGACTGGGCTCTGTTAAAATGTAGGAGGATAGATAAAATAGTTCTGCAATAAATCACATTCTATTAATTATGCCACACTCATCCTTACGTATGTGTACCCATAATTACACTGTTCTGTTAGCAGTAAATGAGAAATCTAAGCAAAAGCACATCAATGAGCCACACTGTTGCACTGGCAGACACACTCCCTCTTTACGATAAACATGGGCTCTGTAGTTTATTTTGAGTTAATCCCACATATACCGTTTCGCTGCTGTAAATACTCACTAAAGCACATAAAGTGCAGTTGAAAATGGTTCCCAAGATGTTCACTATTTATTCCTGTTTGAGTGACATTTGCAAAAACACTAAAGCGCCGAGCTGTTTCTGGAAATCACTGGGCCTGTTTTTAAATGAAAGTCAATATTCGTGACCTGTTTTAGAAGATTTGTGTCTTCAGACGGAAGATTGGGTTTGGGGCTGAGTGTGACGGGGCAGGGAAGTCAGAAAGTACTGAGAGATTATCCTTTAAAGGGACAATTCACGAGTTGCCAAGTGTTGGCAATATCTGCTGTAGAGGTATCTGCCTTCTCTCACATGTAATGGAACTAGATGGCACTCAGCTTTTGGCAATCAAAGCATCAAAAAAGTACATTTGAAAAACTCAACATCAGTGTCTCTTTCCAGAAATCATGACCAGGTTACTCAAGATAATCCACAGACCTTGTTGTGAGCAGCAAGTAGGAACTATTTTCTTTCACCTGCCAAACGTACCACTGCACAGAAGGAAGCGTGCATCTACTCATTGACGAGAGGCTCATGCTTATGACAGCGCTAGATAAAAACGTTAATGGTGTCCTCCTCAACTGAGCTGCAACGTTAGCTAGCTCAGTGGTGCTGGGTTAGCTAACAGTAGATGCACTCTTCCTTCTGCACAGTTGGCAGATGTAGTTCGGTAGAGAGAAAATAGTTCCTACGTGAAACTGCTCACAACAAGGTCTGTGGATTATCTTGAGTAACCGGATCATGACTTCTGGGAAAACAATGCTGTTGAGTTTTTCTAATGTAATTTTGAGTGCCATCTAATTCCATCATATTCGAGGGAAGTCAGACGTCTCTACAACTCATATGTCCAACACTCGGTAACTCACACCAAAACAATCTGGACTGGTAAAAGACGCCACCAGTGAGAGGAAAGATAATCATTCTGGATTGTTTTGGTGAACTGTCCCTTTAAGATTTCAAATGATCACACTTGATGACTTTAGCCCGATGCTGGGAAGCTCCTGGTGTATTTTTTTTTTTTAGTCTCATTACCTTCCCAAGCAAGCAGGGTTGGTTATTGTGTATACGTGAGCCTAAATGTCAATGCACAATCAAGCCTGGTAGGAGAGCGTAGGTGTACAGGCACAAAATGAACACTTACCTGGTGCTGTCAGCTCACTCTGGTAACATGTAAAAGATTTTGGTTAATGCAGTATTTAGCTTCCCTGGCCTTAGACACAGATGCAACATCATTTTCATGTGTTGATATAACAAAGCAGATTTGAAATTAAATCTCTAAATCTGCTCTTGCCTTCCTGTTCAGTGCCCCACACACAATCTGGTGTTATACAGCTACCCCGACAGGTAGAGCGACACATTTGTGGTGAAATTTGATTGAGTATTTTTGTTGCTGAAAAATACAGTTTGGGAGGTATTTTTCTTTTGGTTCGCCAGCTCTCTCTGGGAAAAGTCAGTGTCAGACACAACATTACAGGTGTACGGGGGAAGCCAGAATTCACCAGTATGAATTCTTTCAAGTGTCAGTGACAGCAGCTGCCCACTCGGCAACCTCAATAATGTAGAAGCTCTCACCCACCCTGCTTTCTTATGACAGCCAGTCCAGGCTTTACTATTGGATTTAAGTGCCATATAATCATCCTTCACTTTAAAGTGAGTTCATTTTCCTGAACACATCTCACCTCTGTGAGGCAGGTCATCTGCTCTTCTGAAATAGATTATGTGTGCAGGATGTACAAGGACATCCGAAAGTGGCTTTTTTATCGTCTCGCATACACATATGACTGACTCCTCAACCTTTCTGAGAGCGTGTCCTGTATTGAACTTGATCTATAAATAAAAGCACACTTGAGCCTGTGGAGAGACCAGTATGCCCCTGCTTTATTGTGTATCTCTGTCCTCATTCATTTGCAGTGAAACTCTGATCAGAACAGACTTAGCATTGTTGCTGATGGAGGTGAGCATTATGTGGGTGCTCAAGCTGGTTTTAGTAAACTAAGAGTATGAGCAATGTTGCCACATGCTTTCCTACCTGCCTTTTTTCTCTACCAGTTACATCCCTCAGTTATCTGCAGCCAGAGGGACCCAGTTTGTTGCATTTTTGAGAGCCTTTAGAATAGATTCCCTGTCATTGTTTTCTGTGTTAGCCTGCAAACACAAAGTACAGCTGTGGTGGATGGGAAACAGAGATAGGCAGTATTTCAATTAAATGCATTTAAAACATATTTAATTACTTTTGAGTATTTTGTAATTTGCATGTTGCTGGACTGAAAAAATTCATTAAAACAGAATATGTGTTTCTACCTTAATTCATATGTGTTACCTGCACTGCAGCGTTAGAGGCTACACAAAGGTGATTGATTATTTTAATGGTATTGTTTTGTGTCTTTTGTACTCATGTAATTGGTTGCTTGTGAAGTTGGGGATGTTAGAGATTTACTTATTGCACTGTGTTTATATTTTTTGCTCTAAAAGGCATCTGCTAAATTCATCCAGAACTGCTTATGCTATTCAGGATCACAGGACTCCGCAGCCTATCACAGCTGACAATGGTGAAGAGGCAGGGTACACCCTGGGCAGGTCGCCAGACTATCACAGGGCTGACACATAGAGACAGATAACCATTCACACTCACATTCACACCTAGGGGCAATTTCGAATCACCAATTAACTTCAACATGCATGTCTTTGGACTGTGGGAGGAAGCTGGAGAACCCAGAGAAAACCCACGCTGATGTGGGGAGATTGTGAAAACGCCACACAGAAGGACCCCAGCTGGCTGGGCAGCATTTTCTAAGAGTCCAGTCTTATTGTTATCTGAAAGAACAAGTGCATGACCATGACCATGACCATGGCCTAACTATTCAGTCCCACAGTTGCACATCAGTTGGCTGTTCATTCAGTCAGTCAGTGATCACTTTTGCTGCATTTCCACTGCTTGGATGGCATGACTCTACTCGACTTGCTATTTTTTGGTTTTCCATCAGTAGAATTTATGGATTGTACCCGCTATTTTTTGGTACCATCTTGGTTGCGGTTCCAATCAAGCTGAGCCAATACCTACTCGCCATTTTTACCAAGCTACCAACAATAGTGTGCACAATATTTTGTTCACCAACCAAAATTTTGAAAAATGGCAGCCAATAGAACTATGGCGTACATTACAGTGTACACTGCATACTGACAAAGTTCAGACATTGGATCCAGCAAATATGACAGTTTCTCTATGGCAATCGGCTGAGGATCCCACCTGCACTAAGGGGTGTACTATCTGCAGTGGAAAAGGTAATAGAGAAAAGGACCTGACATGAGAAGCAAGTTGAGCTGAACTGAACCATTCCATGAAAATGAGGCAGTTGACTGACAGAAACCACTCAGCATGCACCCCTGATATTCTAGCCTCCCATCTCCAAAATATCCTACTAAGTAACTTCAAATCTCCGATGTGGGAATTAAATGGACCTGCATGGTAAACAGACCTGCATTTGCATAGTGCCTTTCTAGTCATCAAACCACTCAAAGTGCTTTTTACACTATGAGTCACATTCACCTATCACACACACATTCATACACTGGTGGCCGAGGCTGCTGTACAAGGTGACACCTGCTACTCAGTTTTTAACACACTCACATATCAATGTAAGCATCATTGGGAGCAATTTGGGGTTCAGTATCTTGCTCAAGGATCCTTCGACATGCAGACTGGAGGAGCCGGGGATTGAACCGCTGATCATATGATTGGTGGACAACCCACTCTCCTTCTGAGCCACAGTCGCCCTTTAAGCAAAGCTCTTCTTTTTGGTGTAAGGGGACATCACGGTCAGACCCATATTGAGGCTACTAAATGCCTAAAATGTGATAAAATCAGTATGTATAGAATGCACATTTATGTATCAAATTACAAATGACTTGTATTTTAATTAAGTGCATTTTCACCAGTATTTTATATATTTTTGTTACATTTAATGAGTACGTATTTCTTAGATATTCTTTAATGTATTTGTGCCCATCCCTGATGGGAAAAGTAATTTGTTTTGCAAGTATCTGGTCATAAACCAGAGTACTGGACAAATAAAAATTTGGAACTGATGATAGAGCCACGGAAAAGTGAGGGGGCAAACAACAAAGTTGGAGTCAGAGGATTATCAGTTTCATTAGGATTCATTCTCTGGGCACCTTGAATATATGTGCCAGATTTCATGGCCATACAGCAAGTTGTTGTTGTGAAGACATTTCAGTTTGGAAATAGAAGGTGGTGACTGACTCAGTGGCAAAGCTGTTAAATGTTGCTTTTGTGGAACGAAAGAATAGGTAGAGTTGAAAAAAGAGGAGACTTGTGGGTAAAACTGCTGACTCTGAACCTTTACTGCCAGCGAACAGCTACCAATTAAGGCCAATGACAGGCTACTGCTGCACACACTGAAGAAATGGGTAATGGCTGGTTATGGATGCTAAACACTGGCCTGATGGTGCTCGGCATTGAGCTATCGGCCTGTTGTGTCAGAACCCTAATCTGGTTGATACTGAAAGATTACATTTGATTGATGGTAATTCAGGCACAGGAGCTGCTGGAACAAAACTTTTGACACCTGATTTAATGCAATCCGAAAATGAATAAACTGTTTTAGTGGAGGGACATCTTGAATGACATCTAGTCCTGTGGAGTCCAGCAAAGAGTTTTCAGACAACACCTTCTGTTTCTGACAAATGACTCAGACCTCCCCTGAGCAAACAAAACTGGCAGTCGATGAATTCTTAACAGCATGCCGTCCGTCACTAATGGCCCATTGTCAAGGAACACATCACCATAATGGAGAATAATTTGTTATCGACTATGCACCAACTCACTACCTGAAATAGTGTCTGTATTGCGTGATGTGAGGATGTATGTCCCAGACGTTTGTTTTTGATTTTGTTTTTGATTTTCTGCATAATTTCAAGCTTGTGTCTGTGTGTACAGTAATTTAATAATCCCAGTTGAACATCGTGTGTTTGGTGTAATGGGATGTCTGCTATGATGGTGTGGCTCTGTAACATAGTCATTACACAGGAACATCATCATGTCGAGAAAACAGCAGCTCTCTTGTAACCTGCTCTGCTTTGGGGGAGGACTACATTTGCTGTTAGCACCACTCTATGCAGGAGAAATGTGATATGCACCAAGGTGGCTGTCAAACCATTTATCATTTTAATAAGGCGGAGGTGGTTTCGGGGCCCTGAGTTGCTTTTCTCTCCTCACTGCCATCTCCAGGGGCCAAATTCAGTTTGAGAAAGTGATTGTAAGGCACTTTAAAACTCCATAGCTGGGCGCTATGAGACATTACTAGTGCTGCTGAAAAAATAGCCTCTTTTAGCTGTTATTTTAATCTAAGTAACCAATTTCTAAGCATTTCATTGATGTCAGATATTCATTAAACATCTCTTTGTAATGTTTTACATCTCTACATTAATTAAGACTGCTGTCGTACAAGATGTGCGTACACACTGCAGCTAAAAATGGCTTCCCGTGAGGCTGACACAAAGTTTGCCTTAGAAGGGAAGAAACATCTACAATCACTGTCAGCTTCCAGGGAGACAAGACAAAGTGCAGATTCAGTCAGTGAAGTGTGTTCGGGGCTGTACAAGACAACTGGTATTTGTCCAAAATTCACGACAATGTGCAGTGGTTGACTGCAGTGATGTGATGAATATCTTGGACTGTTTTGCCTGCAGTGGGAAAAAATTGCTCATAAGTAATGATTTCCTTACGAGGAAAATAAAGAGACCAGTTAGGGCTGTGACTAATGATTACTAGTTGTGTTAAAGCTGGGGTAGGCAGTTTTATTTTGCGATCATTCATCATCGAAAACAGAGACTTTTTCTTTTGGCTATTCTACAGATGCAGATGGGCATGCACGTCCCAGATGGTGAAAGCTTTATTCAGTTGCGGAGAGTCCTGCAGAAAAAGTTGCTCTTCTAGCATTGACAACAACTGCCCACATTGCAAAGTAACTCAGAAAGAAAGACGGACTTGTCAAAAAGACGGTCTAAAAGAGAGATTGGCGGCAAACAAAATAAAACAAATGTACTTTCAAGTGCATGTTTATGTAGCTAGCTAGAGCTTCGAATCATAATGTGATGTCATCTCAAAGGGCTTTACAGGCACAGACCAGTGACGGTAGCAACTTAAACTCAGCTAGCAGACTGCTCTGACTCCTCTCCGGATCAGCAAACTTTCTGTTGCTGCTGTTACACAGGTTAGACCCAGACTGCTGTGACCCACAGCAATTTGGGAATTCAAATTGCTACAACTGCTGACTGAAGATCCGCATCCAAAGCAGCTGCCTGGTCTCCTTCCAGCCAAGCTGTCATTTGTGGAAGGGAGTGATGATGAGCGCACACTACACAGGGAAGCCCATTCTAACAAGTTGTGCTGTTC
Source organism: Epinephelus fuscoguttatus (assembly GCF_011397635.1). Taxonomy (NCBI): domain Eukaryota; kingdom Metazoa; phylum Chordata; class Actinopteri; order Perciformes; family Serranidae; genus Epinephelus; species Epinephelus fuscoguttatus. The sequence continues at coordinate 13,737,425 of NC_064758.1, read as the reverse complement.
ACACTGGGCCCACCACAGTGACAAACTCTAGTTAACTATAGTTAAGCATCTGGTGGAAGTTTTCAGTGAGCTGTGAGTGGATTTGGCAAGAAAACACACCGCTAATCTATAATGAGCAATAAAAAGGGTAAACGATATTAATATTCTGATTCCTAGATTTATAAAAAATGCTTACTTGATCCACCTGTTTTACAGCTGTGTCTAAACAGAGAGGGAGAGAGTCAAGCACACACACACAGAGACACACATACACAGAGACACACATACACACACACACAAGCCGACAGAGAAGGAGCTTTACGTGTGATCACAGAGGAGCAGAGGAGCAGAATCGCCTGCTGATCCCGCAGAGAAATGTGCCTCTGGAGCAACTGTTTGTGTGACAATTGTCATATTGCGACACTTCCCCTTCCAGTGTGAACATGGTGAGGGGCGGAGGGACACTGGGCTACTGTATAAAGTGCGTGCATATGTCCGTGCATGTCTGATGGGTGGAGCTTAGGACAGAGAGGTGAAGGGAGACCTGCAGGAGGAGGGTGTATTTTCAAATTCTGCTGTTTCTGCTCATTGTCCTTGTTTACAGCCTTGTTGCATTAGTGTTATTTTTATTATTATTATTATTGGGTTTTTTTTTAGAAACGTTGCTTAGTGACTGGCCTGTTTCAGTGTTTGTCCCAGCTGTTTTATTGCTGCTTCTTTTTGATTTTCAGTGGAGGATGAATTTAGTCTACATGTTGCTTTTTTTCCTTTCAAGAACAAATACTATTAGCTACCATCAGTGGCAGAGACATAACCTTAATGAAAGAAAAGATGCTGTTTATTACTGCAACAGGAAATAGATGTTTTTCTACGACATCATGGAAGTAAAAAGCTGAATTTTTGGTCTCTTTTTAAGTTGTAATTTACTCAAAGCCCCAAATTCACAAAACTTAACCTGTTTTCAACCTCTGATCTAAATGTTTTCTCAGCCAGCACTTTACTTGAATATATACTGTAGCTGTATCTGTAGCTGTTTAAGCCCCTTTGTATCCCAGAGGCCTCTGAGGTCATCTGACAAAGACTGGAGTCTAATGGTATGTTTTGGCCAATCTCAAAGGGCGATGTCATTTGCAAGCTCCCCATTAATTTTCCATGTAATGTATGCATTGCGGTAGCAGTGTGGTGGGTTTCGGGTAGGAGGCACTTCACACTGACTGCTCAACATTTACATAATGTAAAGGTCCAGTCTAATTAATGCAAATCAGGGGAGAAAAGAAAATGACTTATGACCTGAAACTCTCAAACCTCGGGAAGAGACATTTTAAATATTTTAGAGCAAAAGTTACAAGTACAATGTAGAGTTTTGACAGGAAATATTCAGCTTAATTGTATTTATTTGTTTTTTAGACTTTAGAAATGCTGAATGAATTTCCAGTCAACCTGGTATTTGAAGTCCCTTTTCTCTAACTGCTACAGTGTGATATATTTCTGTATTCTTGGTGTGTCTCTGTGTATTTGGGGGCTGTGTTAGGCTCCTGTGGTTTGTGAGAATCCCATCCATCTGTCTGGTTCCACTCTGCTGTACTGGTGGAGCTGTGTTACTTCAGCAAAATCCTTAGCAAAGCATTAGCTAACGATCCCATCACAACTTGCATTACCACCAAGCTTACCAGGGATTGCACACTGCAGCGCACAGTGGAGTAACACACCACAGAGAATGCTGTCGGCAACCAAGCAATTAGTAGAGGTATTTTTGATCCACAGGCAACACTGAGTGTGCGTCCCGTCATCTCCCAGGAGATTGGCGATTTTTTAAGTATCTGTTGTGGTGTGGTTGTTGCATCATTGGGAATTTGGTGTGATTTATGTGGCCATTTGTGCCTGTGAGGGTTGTGGAGGGTTAGAGCTATCCAGTGGGCAAAATGCAAGCTTTTTTTACTGCACATTTAAAATAGAAACAAATGTCTTAGAGCTGACTTTCTTGGATAGCAGATGATGGTACCTGGCATAGTTTTAGAGGAAAACAAAACATGAGTGATTACAGTACATTCTAGAATCTGCATTTCTCAGAGGGGACATGAAGAGGAAATGAGGAGGCAGTGATGAAATCCTTTCTGATCAAATCCTATGACTGGCAGAGATGCATGAGTGAGAAGCAGCAGTATTCTCACCTCTTTGATGACTGTTGAGAAACTGAGAAAGCACACACATCTGTGTAGTGGATGAAAGCAGAATACAAATGAATGTGAATCAGGAGCTGTTGTTCTAGGACCACCTTCCCTGAAGGATTATAAAAATAACAACCAGACTGTGAATTAGGGATCTACAGTGTTTGGTGATATTTCAGCTTTTTTACTGAAATAATGGAATACTTTGGTGCATATATTTTTATCTTTGTTGTTTACAATCATTCTCTTGACTGTGTTTTATTTGTCTCACCAAAAGGTGGCACAGTGATGTTCATCTGCATAGTAACTACTTGCAGGGCTAGGTGGTGAGTTACTGCAGTTGCCGAGCAAAACTCAGGAACATGCAAGCTTCAGTCAGTCATTATCAATAGAGAGTGCTGCAAAATGCTGCCTACCTACTTTTGTTCGTACAAAATGGGGGGTGTGAGCAAGTAACAAAACGTGTAGCTCAGCGTGTGACGTAAACAGTGACGTGGGAGGAAAGCCGCGGCTAGTCAGGCAGCAAAAGTCAGGTGGTGATTCTCTCGTAAATGGGCCCCTTCTTCACTGTCCCCGTCTTTTGATGGTTCATGGCCTCTTCGTTTGCGAAGGCAAGGAGGGTGCGCAATGCCTTGTCTCCCCAGCTGCTCATCTTTACAGTGTCAGGTTTGCGTTTCCCTCTTTCTACCAGCTGCTCGCTAATTCCTGCTATCAGCTGTTTCCTGTTTATCCACCGCCAGTGGCTTGCACGTGTGGCGTCATCAACAGCTCCTCCCACAAGTCATCAACAGTCCCTCCTGTCACGGAAGGGCGCCTTGGTCTGTTTAAACTAAAAGGGTTCCGCCGTCTACCCTACGAGGCGGAAAATTGGGCGCCTCGGATCAACTCGCCAATCCGGCTCTGTGTGTCTAAGCGCTCGCAGCTTGCCGGCAAAACGGCCCAACATTCGCTGAAAATCTGGCAGTGTAAAAGGGGCTTTGGTCACAATAGCTCTCTGAACTAGTAAGCTTGGTAGCTTAGTTGTTAATGCTACAATTATTGATGTAAATCACAAGTTTCATCATGATACAACGTCTATAGATTCCTTAGAAAAAACAATGCAGTGGTTACTGTTATGACAAAGTCTGCCACGATACAGTTTCAACTGGATTCAGTTAAGAGGCCTGTAATTGATAAAGGGTGTCTCTAAGTCCTTAAATATGTTAAATTGAATTTTATTAGTATTCAACTTGATTTGAAGTCATTATAGTCTTAAAGTTGAATTTATGGGATCTTAATTTCCACAAACATTTAATCTGATGTCATTTATTTACCTTTTAATTTCTTTCTGTCAAAATCAGTCAAGCTGTCTGCATGAACGTCCACTTTTCTGAAATCCTTTCACAAATCTTTAAACCTAATACTATCATGTTACTTTTGACTTGCACTTACCTGTCAGCAAAATGTAGAATAACCTTACTCACACAAATAACTATATTCCTACATAAAACCTACCTGTGCACAGGACTGCATAAGTTCAGTTTTCCTTTATATAACAAAACAAAAAAAAGATCATGAAAAGTTCTAAAAAAGCATTAAAGTTAAGTGTCTAATATCTTTAAACACCCTGGGTTATTAGACAAAATCCGTTAGATTTATATCAACTCACCAAAAGCAACCTAAATGTGATTTGACACTTTTATCACACATCCAGACATTAAAATGGAAAACAGTGCAGTTCTTTTTAATTAAAAGAGTCATTAAGAAAGACAAGATGAAAATTATATAAATCTGTTCACCCTAAATTGTCACATTTGTCATGTTTAAGTGCAAAGGTTTTTTTTTTTTTAATCAATTGTAAGAACAAGGAAATAGAGACAATTCAATGTTCTTAGTGATAAAAATAAAATACTTGAACGTCCTTTGCATGTAATCATCAGCAGCTTGTTGGCTTGTGATAGCTTACGACAGGGTCTCTACATCAGTCAAGTATATAAAAAACAACTGATCAACATGTTCAGGAGACAAAACTCTGTGTTCCTAATAGATAATATCATCTGCCATGCTCAGAGGGTACATTAGTACCAGGAATGCAAGGGAATGTTTTGGCAAGTTTTGCGAGGAGAAGAGGCTTACGCTGTTGAATTTCCCACCACACATCACCTCCCAGGATCAAAGGTGGAGTTCCTTTATACTTAGCACGTCAGCATGGGCTCACTCTTTCAAAGTCTTGGCAGTCCGGCTACAGTTCACAGTGCAGGAGGTGTCACCAAAGAGATCCTCAAGTGTCTTTGACTTCTTGAAGGTGGGAACGTATTCTAAAATGACACAGGAGACCAGACTTAATTATTTCCTTAATACCTTTTTTGTGCACTCCAAATGAACTAATTCACTTGCTTACAATATTGTGTCAGTAACACATTGCACAAAAAGGAAAATTACTGTACAAACACACCTTGTTCAGTGGCTTAAGCCTGGGAGGCAGGTAACAAGTCAGACTGATCATCAGGAGTTTGGTCACCAGATGAGTGAGGACAGTTATTCTCAACATGTGCCACTGTCTCATTTTGTAGATAATTAAAAGGTGAATAAACACGCACGGGCATTTCAACTCTAGCAGAAGTAGGCTAATTATTATATTATTCATGAATAGTATTTGCATTTAGAAAACATTACTATCAATGGACAAAAAAGGAAAGTTGCATCTCTATCCTCTCCGCTTAAAACTCGCAGCTTCTTGAGCATTGCGTTTAAGACAGATGCTTTATGCAGGACTCCTTTCTCTGAGATACTGAAATGCTCCAACAATTTAGCATGAAGTGGTTAAAAGCTAATGGTCAGTTTTCACTGGTCCAAGTCACTTAACCAAGCCATCAGCTGCAGTGATGTCACTTTGGTTCGATGCACGTCATTTGTGCCTTTCTGTCCAGCAGTGAGCCACACACTGCAGCTTGTTGCTCCAACATGTCAAACCAACTGTTCTGGCGTGTGCTCACGTCTCGTTTTAGTTTGTGTCCTGAAAGTCTAACAACTTCTGACGTCTTTCAAAACTGTGGTTGCTATAGTGCTGTGGTGGAAAAATGACACGACCCGTCTCACTTTATGCCCAAAGATGTGCTGCACCAGCACATTTCAGGCCTTTCTGTGTGGCCAAGCTTATAGTGTGTCTGAAGCATTTGATGTGTGTTGATAGATTTGGCTCTGCGCTGGCTACGGACATGTTGCTGGTGTTATCTGTTAGAAGCACATTTAGTTTGTCACATATATTCCACTCCTCACATTCTTCTTTCAAAACTGTCCCCAGATTAGCCCCTGTGTGTGCGTCATTCTCAATACGTGTCTGAAAACATAATTCTTCATTTGCCAGTTGGTGTTAATGAGATGATGGGTCAGATTTGTGTTGGCTTCTGCAGCACATGGCATCCGTCCATCTGTACTGACGGCGTTGTTGTTCTATGTTCACAATTCACGTCTTACCTCATCTTTAACTTCATTGTACAGACTCGGTATGGAAGATGTCTCCATAAAATTGCATATTTCGTCTATGCATTACATCCATCAGTCTATATACCCTGTATTCTGTATGTGTACTGAACTGTAATGGCTTGGCACAAATGCTCATACTATACCAATACAGTCCTAGAATGTACCAATCATGCTGATGTCATTGGAACAAATTTAGCATTTTAAACACTCAACAACGCTTTTTGTTTTGGTAGAAAGTCGTTCCAGCCTTCCAACTGTTTGCAACACAAGGTCTATTGATTATATGGAATAAATGGACATTGACCAATCCTATGGGTGCTGTTGGAGCTCAGGTATCCAGAGCCGATTGTTAGCACCCACTAGGGAATCATAATGTGTTTAACAGTGGTTATATAAAACTACTTTAATATATGAGTTAGCTCATAATGGTAGCTTTATTAGAATGTGTTTTTTTGTGTGTTAAAACAGCTTTGTCAGTGTCCTTGTCCTTGGGAGGAGATTTGATACACACCAATTTCCTTCTACGTTTTTCAAATGTCATTTTTCCGGAAAAAAATAAGGCAAAGATACTCAATACAGGGGTAATTAAGATTTTTCTTTTGGTAATTTCCAATCCGTTAGAATAGACATTGTGCATCCTACACACTGGTGTTAGTGAGTGTGTAGTTGTGTTCATGTACCTGATATCTTTTTCCATCGAGTACATTGTGTTACCCAGGAGAACATTGCGAACCTTTTCAGTAATCGACAAACAGACATTTATACACACAGACACTGTTTGTTTTGTAGTCAAAGGAGACGGGCTGTCGCAGCCTGTTTGTGCCACTGTTGACACTCGCAGAATGACGGGTAACGATGTTGTTTTGTCACTGTGTTTGAACTGTTCTGAACAGCAAAGCCTGCTGTCTTGGCTCGCTGTGTCGCCACCCTGTCATCAGCCGGCACGGCTCAGGCAACACGACACAATCACCTCTGTCACATCTGCAGGATGGGACAGATCAGAGAAATTAGAAGATGTGTGCGTCTGTATGAGAGAAAGAGCGAGAGAGAGAGAGAGAGAGGGGTAGGGGAAGTGAGCGTGTCTGATTATATGTGTGTGCCATCAAAAGCAAGGTGGAGAAAGAGGAAGATGAATGCAGCCGTTGGCTGATGAAGAGAGTGTGCAGGAGCGAGTGTGTATGTCAGTGCCATAGCCTGCGCTGTGTACCGCCAAGCTGTCACTTTAGGTTTATGTCTGGTACCTTGTGTTTGACAAACAAGGACAAGCCTGCACAACATCACAGCTGGCTTGTCTCTGTATCTCATCATCATCGTAATCTAACATACACACACACATTCTTTGTGTCTGACTGACATGTATGTATCCACACAATTTCTGTCTCTAACTCATGTACACACAGAAATGAGCGTGGAGAGATTGCTCTTTTGCAAGCCCGGGTACCTGTTTTAATTGAGTGTGTGTTAAATTAACCACCATTAAGGCCAAATCACACATGCTTAAGTAAAAACTCACTTTTGGTCTTTTTAAAATCAAATTAAACTCAAAACGCTGGTTTTGAAAACATTAAAATTATTAACAATCCTTTGGCAACTGCAATGCGCCAGCTGCAAAGAATTACATTTGCCCATTCTCTCTGGTGTAGCTCGACAAAACCTGTCCTCATACTGTCGCTGAATACACAGCAGAATCTGTTATGCTCTGCTTTGTACAAGGCTCACAAATTAAAACAGCAGTTAACAAACAGAGGCACTCATTACAGTTGCTCCCAATCATTTCAACAGTGGCTTTACAGGAAATCTGATTAGTGCAGCATGCAGAGGGAAGTAGCAACTGGAGACTTTGGAGATAGAGACAGACTGTGGAGAGGAAAGAGAGGAAACAGCTGCACTGATGGATATCTGTCCAAATGGAAAGGTGCTATAAAGGTTCCATATACAACACTCACAGCATTGTAGCAGCAAACAACTATTTGCTATATAAAGATATTGTGAAGTAATGACATCCTGAGTGAGCAGCGAATGAAGTCACACTACCTCCGTGTGCGTTGCCGTCCAAGCTTCTCTGTTATTTGTTTTGGTTGCTGGGCTGGCTGCGTGTGCATGTTAGTGCATGTTGTTGCATCTGAGTGCATGGCTGTGCGTGTATCCCACTGGCTTGTTAATCACCACTGCTCTGGAATGCACTCAAACAGCTGATAAAGTGGTTCAAACCCACAGTCAGCACTGTTCGCGTTGTTGGTACCTTACCGTAGCTTCTAGCACCGTAGCTGCTAGCCACCAGCTCAGCCACCTCCATTTTGAGAGCTGTGTGCAGGCAATCTCGGCCCGAACTCCAAATTATAGATCTACTCTAATCCTAATGTTCTAGCAAAAATGAATGTGTTAGGGAAGTACTGAGCCTAGAGCCGGATAAATAGGACTCAAATTATACAGCACGAGTTGTGTGAGAGTTTGTAAACACATGTTTTGATATAGTTAATGTGTTGAACACGGTCCTCATTCACTCCAATTTATGAAGAATGTTTGCCTTCTTTGAATTCTCTGTTCACTTTAAAGGCTTGAGAGAAAAAACAAAGGGTAACACTTTACTTGAAAGTATCTACATAAGGGTGACATGACACTGCCATAACTATGACATGACACTCATGAACTTGTCATAAACATTATGTACATATCATAAATGTTTATGACTGCTGTCATTAAGTGTCGTTTTTTGTAATGACAAGTTGACATTGTTTGGGTTGTCCTGATTATGACAACTTGACATTAACCAGGATGACATTACCAGAAGATGTGTTTCTGTTAATGTCAAGTTGTCATAATAAGGACATCCCAAACAAATTTAATGTCAACTTGTCATGACAAAGACAACTTCTGATATTGTCACTTTGATTAATGTCAACTTGTCATAATCAAGACAACCCAAACAATGTTAAGTTGTCATTACAAAAACCGAATGGCACTTCATGACAGCAGTCATAAATGTTTATGACATGTACATAAGGTTCATAACAAGTTCATGACCATGTCATGTCATAGTTATGACAGTGTCATGTCACTCTTATGCAGATACCTTCAAGAAAAGTGTTACCAAACAAAGTTTTCTTCATAAATTCAAGGTAACATGAGGTGAGTAACTGATATAAAAATGGTCATTCTGTGGGTGTTTGTTTTAATTCTGCAGTCAAACAGTAGAGAAAGACAGTGCATACTTGACCAGTAGGACAAGTCTGGACCACATGTGAATTTCATTCTAAGAAAAAAGTCTATATACAAATGCAACATGTTCCAAAAAACTACTTACATGTGATTATCTGCCATTTAAGGGTAATCTGTTAGTACAAGTAGTTCTTGTGTGAGGCACATTGTACTTAAACCAAGGTTTAATTGGTACCTTTGTTTAACTAGGGAGGGCTGACTGAGCACCAGTCTTCTTTTACTGCAAGATCCCCCACTGTTAGTGACCAAGCAGCCCCACTGGAGCTATCAGCTGTGTGCCTTGCAGAAGGGGACATTAGTGATAGCTCAGGAGGAGATAGCTTTCGTCTTATTTTTTTACTGCTCTCCTTTCTTATCCTTCAGTCTCCACAAAAAGCGAGGTGCCTTCCTCAAACACACGTCACGTTTTTAAATCATGGGAGATTACATCTGTACTGCCCTACTGATTTTAGCTCATACTGTAGTACTTGGATATTTGTAATGTAGTTCTATTCTTATGCTGATTTTGTATAATACCACCTCATTTATTACTTATCGCTTTTGTTTTCTGTATTAATATGGAAAAAATGTGTATTTTTGTTAAAGAGGCAACAGATAGGATTTGTTTTTTTTTTAGCTTGGCGCCACCTAGCGTCAGCGGTGTTGCTCGCACTGTCGCAATGACCAAATTGACCGTGGGGATCAGAGATAATCAATAAAATGTAGGCTGTAAAGCCACCAGTATACCTCTGTGTATATGTAGAATGAGAAGGTGTGTGGACACTATACTAAATAAATGAATAAAGAGACCGAGCAACAATTATCAGATTTATCTGAAGAAAAAAACAAATAGTAATGCAAATAATTATACCAGAATGCACAGTACCAGTACAAACAACTCACAGTGAATTATACCAATATGTACAGTATCATTACAAACAACAGTATACACGTAAGGGATAATGTATCGTGAGCCGGTGACTGTTGAAAAATAACTCTGCTGTGCGTCGGGGTTCCATTCCCCTGTCGGGAGTTATTTTTCAACAGTCACCGGCTCACTATACATTATCCCGCTTAGAACATGGCTTACTACTAAAACATTCAAATGCTACAGACTGGCATCAATATTATTAAATTGCTGGTAGTGTATTGACAGAGGAGAGGCGTTCACCAGACAAACAGGAGCGGAGGAGAAGATTTTACTCCACTTCTCCCGGTTGGAGATGCTGGGTGCCCAGTAGCTGCGAAGGCTGCCCTCACATTTCTGGCCAGTGACCGCCATGATCTCCCTGCTCTCCAGGCCAGCTTGGGAGAGCTGTGTGGACTAACTTTAACTGATTTTGATGCTCCTCAGTCTAAGGCCGTTGCTGTGACAAGTCCAGTGTTCACTTAGCTGGGCATAACTTAGCTGGGCGATGTCCGTCGATAGCTGCCTCTGTGAGAACAGAAGATAGGAAGGAAGGAAGGAAGGAAGGAAGGGGGGTATCACGGGAACTACCCATTGGTTCGACATCCCATTGGTTCGACAGCCCATTGTTCCGACCATATTAAACTCATTGTTCCGAAGTCCGTTCTGAAATCATCATGATGCCCTGTGGTTAAGGTCTGGTTAGGTTTAGGCACAAAAACCACTTGGTTAGGGTCAGGAAAAGATCATGGTGTGGGTTAAAATGAAAAAGAAAGTGACAAACACATAAGCCGTGAGCCTGCTCCGCCTCAAGCCGGTGGCGGCGCACCATACGCCCGCCGCGAGCCGTTCAGCACCACGGACAGTCGGACTAATGGGATGTCGAACCAATGGGCTATCGAACCAATGACATGGACCCGGTATCACTGTCCGAGGGCTGCTGAAGAATGGCAACGAGGATGTCAGCCAACCAACACTCGCTACCCGGTCCCTGGGTGCGTCCCAAGTCTCTTATTTTTATAGTGCTACTGCTAGCTCCTTGCTTGAACCGGAAGTCGTTCGAGGTCCGCCATCTTCTAGGCCGTCCCAAGTCTCTTATTTGTGCAGCGAGGAGTTAGCGCTAGGAGCTAGCAGCAAGCTTTATGTTTAAGCAGCTACGAGCTAGGATGGTCGAGAGGTTCCTAACAGGAAGTCTTTTTCAGCTTGAGGCCATGACGTATAAATACCCGCCCCCTTTATCTGTCTCATTTGAACGGGATGGCAGAGAAATTGCGCAAGTGTACCCGTTACATGCATTCTCTGCAATGAAATGCTGTAATTCACATGCCTACGTGACTACAAAGAGTAACGTTGATGATATTTCCTGCAAGACTGTCATGTTGTAATTAAGTTTATTTCATTCACAACCCATTGCGTTGTTCAGCGGACTGTTGGTGATGTGCGGCTGTTAAATGTGCAGCTGCTCATGTCCAGAACCACACGTGCTGATATAATACTACGCACACACACACACACACACACACAAACACATTTGCCCATCATTAATTGTCCTGCATGTCATGTGAGTGGAATAATGTTCAATAGCTTGTTGGTAATATTAATATTAATATTATTACTTTCATGGTGTTGCAAGCTACTGTTGTTACCGTCTCTCTCTGTCTCTCTCTTTCTGTCTCATTGTGTCATGCGGATTACTGTTAATTTATCATGTTGATCTGTTCTGTACGCAAATATAATTTTGCTCAGCAAATATAATGTGACTTGGGATGTAGATATGCAGCAGATCCAGCGGTGCCACCGTCATCAGAAATGGACGTCGCTTCACGTGACGCTACAGTGGAAAGGACGTCTCATGTCTCTTAAACGGACAATGCTCGCTCATCGCTCCTAGCGCTAGCTCCTCACATTTTTTCCTAGGTGGGAGGGGCTAAACAGCTAGCAAAGTCAGCTAGCAGTAGCACTAGCAATAATTTAAGAGACTTGGGACGCACCCCCTGGTTGCGGAGATTTGGCTGATTGGATGATTGGCTGACTGACCAGTTTCGCAATACATGACGCATTTCCTGCCGTAAAGCAGATTTTTTCCGCGAAATTTCGGCACCAGTGGCAGAAGATTATTACAAAGATTGCAAAGCCACTAAGTAACCTATGTAAACGCTGATAGTCTGATTTTACTGTGGCCACTACCCTGTGCAACCCACATTATTTTCATAATGATATATTTAGGAAAATATATGCTATCTGTTGCCTCTTTAAGGTTTGTTTGTTTTGTGTATTTGGAGGTCTTCAAATATCCCACATTTAGAGCAGACCTTGAACTTCTCATGTGCGTTTTGTGTATTGGATAGACAGGTGTCCATCAGTCAAGTTAGGGTGAGGATTGTGACCTGTCGGATTCTGCGAAGGGTGGGACTTAGTTCAGACAAGACGGACGGAGCGAGAAGAAACATGAGGACAGAAAGCATGATATGCAGTTTTAAGTTCGTTATAGTCATCATAAATGCAGTATTTTGTAAGAAGTAAGACCCAGCCGTATTGTGACTGTGTGTAACCTAAACTGGCGGGAGTGTGAGCCTTATTGGGAGGCGTTCGAGTGAGTATTGTTGCTAAATTAGCTGATACTGTTAGCATGTGAAACTGAGTTAGCTGACTAGTGTACACCTTCACAGGAGCGGAGGAGACCTGCGTTAGGCTGCATGTGGGAAGCCTGGGTTTATTTACAAGTTTCTGAGTGAGTATAGATATTGTGAACTGTAAAATAATGCACATATATGGTTTTCCAACAGTATATTCATTTGAGGTTTTGACTTTTAGTATTAGTGTGCTTCGGACGTTGCCACTCATGCTGATGCAATAGAGGTGCTCAGGCTGCCAGGGACTTACTGCACGTGGACAGAGATTTTCTTTTTTTCAGCTTTCCTTTAGCTCGCTGTGGTATCGAGGGTTTGAATGGACTGTTACTACCAGCTTTGTGAGTTTCCAAGGGACCTAGCCTTGGACCAAGACGTTTGGTCCAAGGCTACAGGGGACCGTGAATACGAACATTTCTCCACCTGAGGGTTACATATGAGCTCCAACAGCGCGCCAACGAACATGGTACCATAGACTGAGTTAGAGAATCCCGGCTATTATCTTTTATTGCTTTTTTGTTTGTTTTGGGGGTTTGAAATAAATATTGTGATTTTTTTTGGCCATTTTGCCTTTATTGGACAGGACAGGTAAGCTTGAAGAGGGAGAGAGAGGGGGGGGATGACATGCAGCAAAGGGCCACAGGCTGGATTCGAACCCGGGCCGCTGCGGCAACAGCCTTGTACATGGGGCGCCTGCTCTGCCACTAAGCCACTGACGCCCCGATATTGTGATATTTTTGCAATCAATCTCTGTGTTTGAGGGTGATTCATGTTTAAAGGCGCTGTATGTAAGAATGTGGCCAAAACAGTTACTGCACTCAAGTTCAAAATACTGCCGCCCCCCTCCTCTACAGATTTGAGGTTGCTGGACAGCGGCATGCTGGAGACTGATTTGTTTGCCCATGGGCATGGCAGGGGCAGGGCCGCGTCCTTGATCTTCGGTTTTCCAGCGGACCGTTCAAGCAAGTCCGGCTTCTCTGCTGCTAACACTGCTGCCGGGATGCAGCTGAGGAGAAGTCGGCTGCTAATGCTGTGTACTGGGACACTGTTAATGCTGCTTGTCGATGCTGAGACTCTACTGACTGTGTGACTGGTAGACGGCGGTGGGTGGCGCAACAGGCCAAAATACAAATTCAAAACATAAACATGATTTGCAGACTGCAAAAATGTTTTTTAAATGCGAATATTCTGGCTGTATGATTGTTGTCGGTGAGATCGGTATGTTATATTAACATTATTGAAATTGGAATTGAGTGAGGGGTGCTACAAATCCGATTCAGTTTCATTGTCTGGAGTTTATCTAGTCAGCTCCTGCCTGGTACAAAGCTAACTGAATGTACATTGTGAAGTGATGTAAATGCCACAGCACACTGGGGAGGATCAGGACGCAGATCAGGAAATTAAATGTTCTGCATAGGTTTATCTGCAGAGAGGAGAGGCTGCCAGATATCAATGACAACCAATTTTTCCTGGACAAGAAGCGCTTTACCACTTGTCAGTTGATCAATGGCCGCCGATGATGCTTCATTGTGAATTTAAAGTGGGTTTAAAATCAATGAGATTACAGCCATTCTCGTTTGCTTCCAGTGTACCTGCACTGTTCAAGACAAAGTTTCCACATAGCACAGCAGTTTTACTTTAGAAATATATAGGTAATGGCAGTTTGAGTTTTTTCCATTCACAGTGCTCTGTCTGTCCTGACTTTTCCCCTTTACGTGTCAAACAGCCTTTGCTTTATCCAGGCTTTATCCATTACCATTCTGCCTGCGTCTGCAAAAAAGTTCAAGAAACAGATTGTATGGTGTTCCCCCTGTGAGATTTCTTTTCTTTCTTTCTGCTCAACCTCTACACCTTACAGTGTTTTAGTATTTTCATGCATGTAAAGTGCTGAAATAATTTAAAAACATATTTGCCAGACCCCTCTGCCTGCTCTTGTAAACAAACTTAATACTTGTCCATTTTCTCCTCTCCAGGAATTTAGCCAATTTATGTGCAGTTACTTTAGGACCTAACTTCTGTCAAGTATGATGCATTTAGGCAACCAAGCCAAAGTAAAGTTGGTAAATCAAACAGAACAGCCTGGTTTTACACAGTTACACTTCAACACTGACACCATCATTTTTAAACTTTTGAGCCATGTCCTCAGAGAAATATACTGTGAAATATACCGGCTGTTATTTAGCTACCATAGCAGCGGCTATTAGCTGGCCTGTCTGTCAGTCAGCCACTTTGTTCCAGACTCAAATATCCCAACACTTTTTCCATGATGTTCAGGTCAGATATTCCTGGTTCCCCAGAGGATGAATCCTGCTGACTTTGGTGATCTCCAGACACTTCATCCAGTGCATGAAGCAAGACAAAATTATTTTCTTATTCATTGAAATATCTCAACAGATGATGAACTGGCACATTTTGTACACACATTCATAGTCTCCAGAGGACAGATCCTAATGAGTCAGGGTATTCTCTGACTTTTCCTCTAGCACCACCATGAGGTTGATGGTTGTGTTTTAAATGAAATGTCTCAGCAGCTGTTGGATTAATTGTGAAACAATCTGGTTCAAACATTCATGTTTCCCTCAGGATGAATTATAGTAACTTTGGTGATTCCTTAACTTTTCATCTGGCACTATCATCAAGTCAGAATTTTAATTTGTCCAATACTTTGGTTTATGACCAAATACCATAGGCTGTATAAAATAATAAATGTAGATAGCATGACATCACCCATTGGTCTTTGGACTCCTGTTTTGAGGGTTAGAGTTTTGGCATTTAGGCCACTGGCATCTTGGTTTTTGGAGCCAGAGGTAACCATAATTGGATGAGAGGATGGAGCTGTGGAGGAGCTGGGGGTGGATCTGACTCATCCACCATGTTGACACCTTGTAGACAGCCTGTCAGTCAAAGCAGCCTGTGCTTAAATATGTGCAAATTCAAGCCTCAATAAAATGTAAATGGGTGAGTTATATAAAAATTCACCCTGTACAGTTGTCATGAAGAGGGAAATTAGCAAAGATGTTTTTTTTGTACCAGGTTGTAAACCTGTCAATTTCTGCTGTAAAGTTGGGCATTTTAACATGGGGGTCTATGGGAAAATGTTTTGGAGCCAGCTTCAAGTGGCTGATGAACTGCGACTTTTGGGACTTCCCCATTGGCTTGATTTTTCTGCCTCTGACATTGTTGCTTGCCAAAATCTTGCAAATTCATGGCATTCCCATCAGTGTACCTTTTTGAGTTTTGTGCTAAATAGTAAATATTAGCATGCTAACTTGCTAAAGTAAGATGGTGAGTATAGTACATATTATAAACTAAGCACCAAAATTAAGGAAATTTGTGTTTGGTAGATTATTTCTTTGTTGTAACAATGCTTCTCGGCAATAAATCTTACACCGTCGGAAAGTCTGTTCATTTCCCTTTTAACTGGTGCCACATTTGTAAGGAACATGCATTTGTGGGATGAGCAGCAGAGCTGAGTATGTGGGTTGCACTCCTGAAAAATTTGCTAAATCTTCTCTGCCAATGCCAAACAGCAGCTTTTTGCTGTTGCTATACACTCATGTTTTGAGCTTCTGGTACCCCCAGGTGCAGACATATGGGCCCTGCTACAGTGGTCAGTTGGTGTCTGCTCAAATAATCGGCATGCAACGTTTGACTGATCTTAATAAGGCCCGTGCGATAGGGCAACTTCAGGCTGGTGTCCGCAAAACCAAGTTGTGGCATTATTTGGAGTGCTTATTTTCCATGATTTTCTACTGTTGAGGTAAAACACTCTTAAGGGATACTGAAGTTAGTGCCTGAGGGAGTCTTCTGTTTGTGGGCACTTGTGAACAGAAGAGAAGTCAAAGAATCAATACACACTTAAACAAAAATTGCTACCAGTTGTGATTACATTTCAAATTTGATGCTGCAATGTTCAATCATCCCTAAACATAGTACAGTAGCCAATATAGTACAGTAGTGCTGTATGTGTCCTTTCAAAATGCTAAAACTTAGAGCGCCCTACAGTGCAGTGAGTGGATATGATTGCAGCCCCAGTGGGAGACGAACCCGGCAGCATTAATTCCACTCTGAAACTAGTAAGCTTTACAGGCTACCAGCATAAAAAAAATTGGCCGACACGCAAAGGCACTGTCTCAATGAACTCCAGTCAGACAGAAAACACTGTTTTCATGCTTTAAGTCAGGTAATTACAAAACTTCATGCACAATTCTTTAATTTCACTGTCGCAGTAGCAATAATTAACACAGCCTTCCCCTGCTAGCTCTCTTTGATTCCTGTCAAACCTAATATGATCTCTACTCAGTCACCCTCTGCACTGCAAATCGACTTTTTTTCCTGGGCTTCAAATCAAAGCTAATATCCTGAGTGCCTAATTTCCCACAGTTTGAAGTGTACAGAGGACATGGGCTCGCTGCTGCCAGGTTCCCACATAACAAGAGCAATAAAACCCTCAATGAGCCCTATAATTATGATTTTGAATGCCTGCCTTACTGGCATTTTGACTGCAGCAGGTGCAGTGCCTTCATATGAATCATTTATTTCAAAAGACACTTAAATGTCAGTAGATGCAAAAGTAAAAGGTAAAGTGGTAAAAATGGTTTTGTGCTGTAAGATTGTGAGTTAGTAAAGGAGAGAGCATGACAGCAGTGAAGGAAATGGAAAGGTCAGGAAAGATCAGCTTCCTGTGTAGTCTGGAGGAGCCTCCTGAGGGAAGTGAACTTGAAAGTTGTTTGTTTGAAACTCTTGCTGCTCTAAGTGTTCAGCCCTCCTTTTTGGCGCTTTTGAGAAAGTCACCTGACCACCAGTTGTTTCCAGCAGCCACCGGCTTCAGATGATAATGAACAGGTCAGTTCCTAGGTGGCTATATGACAGAGGAGACTCTAGTTTCACAATGTTAGGGTCAGTAGCATATCAAACACACACCCCGCACTGGCCTGAACCCCACCTCTAACCATGCAGCTTCAGATATCTCCAATATTTTGTTTATCCCAGTCTTATTATTGATCAACATTTCACTGACATCCATAAACGATCCCAGAGACTCCATGCCTTCCATAAACTCAAAGCAATGTTTGTTGCCCCCCCCACCTCCTAGTACCCTCGTAGCACCCACTCTGACGCTGTTGTGTTATATGTCACGCCCATCATGCCTCTTTTGATTCTGCCATGCTGGCTTACTATCCAAAATTACATACTGGAGTAGCTCAATACAGCCGTTGTTTGGTTCTGTGTAAAAATACAAAGGCAGCATGAAGAAGGGACTTTGCAGCAGCCCTGAGGTGCAATCTCTGTGTAAAAAAAACTACTGTCAGCTCTGTCAGAACTGTTTGTGCTGTTAGCATTGTTAGCTGCTAGCCACCGCCTCAGCCACCTCCATGTTGAGAACTGTATGCAGACAATCTGAATTAGACTCTGAATTGTGGATACACTCTAAAGGTCGTGCAGAGCTCCTTTAAAAAACAGAATGTGTTCAGTATAGTAAGAAAGTTGTTTTCTGCTCAAGAGCTGAAGCTAATGCTAACTTCAGAACTAACCCCCTTCATTTAACTCAGCATTTGGCAAGAAAGACATCGCAACTTAAGATAATTTAAGATAAGATAAGATACACCATTTTTTGATCCCACAATTGAGAAATTCCAGTGTTACAGCAGTCAAGGGGAAAGAGTCAGATTAAAGATTTGAAAATTTAAAAATTTAAAAACTTAAAAAACTAGGCATGCAAAAAAAAAAAAAGTACAAACAATACTAAGACTTATCTTAGGTGCTGGGGAGCTGTGGCATTTACTGATAAACTTCAACCTACATTGTACATCCACTGCTATATCAAAAGTTTTACTGCTAACTTTTCTCTGCTTTAGTCGAAATAGATGGTGTTTTGTGTCTGGATATTTGAAAAGCAGGACACCCATTTTCTACCCAACAACAGCAATGCAGGAAGCAAATATAAAGGATGAAATCACAGAGGGGAGATTACAGAATTAACACAAATTTGGAATCACTGAGGAGGAAAACATGTTTAATCTATGAGCGAGAGAGAATTTTGTGTACCGGGAAAGAGACTTAAACATTCAGAAGACAAACAAACAGAACAGAAAACAGGAAAGGAAACTGAGTTATAAAAGGGAATCTTTGTCAGCTGGAGAGAGAAACTATCTACAAGAAACAATGATGCATAAAACAACAACAAACTGTGGACCATCTATGAAAAAACATGCAAAACATGGTTCATGATTATAATTTTTGAGATCAAAGGCAAAACTAAGAATCACAGCCTGTGCAAGGCCACTGCTGTAGTCTCACATCTTCAGCAAATAAGAATACATTAAATAGCACAAGTAACAATGAAGCAACACATTGTGAAGGCGCTTCTCTGTGTTTGTGAGAGAGGGGGAGAGGGTGTGAGAGAGAAAGATAATTCACTGAATATAAATGAATCCATCAGTATAGGTCAAACATATTGGGCCCTATTTAAATGATCTATAGCGCATAGTCTCAATTGCATTGCCCAAGTAGGGCGTGTGCAACTCCACTTTTGCTGCTCCTTGTGCGTAAATGCACACAGTGTTTCTGTTAATGGGGAGTCAGGCAGCAGCTCTGCTCTCTGCTATGTTCACATTTTAGAGAATGATATTAATATTTTCCTCATTAATTCACCCACTGCAACCTATCCACACATCCCTGTGTGTGTGTGTAAGCAGCAGACTACATTTTTTGTGAACCTGCCTATTTTAGGCACATCTTACCATCTGAATAATGCGCCCTTTAAATAGCAGGAAAATACTAATACGTTCTAACTTAAGACCAGGTTTTGTTGGTCAGTGGCGCAGTAGCTTTTTGCTTTTGCAGCAATATGCCAGCAAGGCACCTGATCACAACCAGTTTTAAGACTTGCATGCCCATGGGCGCACAAGTGGGTGGTTTGCGACAGGTGGAAGATAGGGCCCCTTATGTCAAAGCAAAATGTGTCTTTCTCTTAGTTTGTATACTCTGACATTACATTAAAAGGTTTGCCATTTTGCTATAATTAAGCACAAACATGTCAAACATAAACAAATGCTTACATTGTTATTGTACTTAAAAGCATATTTTCTGTGGCTGCATTTGGTTTTTAAGGACTGCATGAGGAATTGGCTGACTGTAAAATGGAACTGTGTCAAACTTTTCCCAGAGTGTGAGGGAATGTTAAATTTACCACTGCTGACATTAAAACTCATTATATATTCTTGACAGTCCCAAATTGTTGTTGTTTAGCTTGTTGCATGGGAAAGGTCATATTTAGCATTTGTCTTTTTTTAATGAAACATAGTAACTTCTGCTCTTAAATTTACTCAGCAAATTTACATCTGCTCAACAGCAATTCACCTGTGACACCAACACTGTGTAGAAAGTACATTAATAATTTGTTTTCCCAAAACTGTTTAAAATCAGACCTAATTGCTGCCTGGATAGTGTTTAGGGGCAGCCTTTTTTAATTGCAGTTCTACTCTTTAGTACCCCTCTTTAAGTCAGATGAAAATGGGAGGCATACACTGATCCTGAATACTAATGTAAAGTATCTCTACAACAAATATAATACACACAAATAGGCAGGTTAATCCACAGTGGATTGAGTGGATGAGTGAAAGTGTGCTGCATGGGTGTTGAGCTGCAAAAGAAAGGTCTGTGGGAAGAGGAGATCGCAACTGAAGTGACAGGGCTCTGGCCTTATAGGCTGTCACAGGAGGCGATATACTGGGTGGGATCAGAAAACACACATCGTCATAAATCATGTCAGAGGCTGTGACAATCATTTCCAATCACATTCAGTACTTTCATTGCCTTTAAACACAAAGCTCTCCCTCTCATGATGCAGTTTCTCACCAAAGCACATGCATTGTACTTGATGGCCTGACAAACGTGCTCATTGCATTTACTTCCTCATAAAACCTTTTTCTGAATATTTAAAAACCTACTTGATTAACATCCCAGCGGCACGGTGGTGTGGCGGTTAGCACTGTCGCCTCACAGCAAGAGGGTTCCTGGTTCGATCCCAGGAGGGAGCCCCTCTGTGCAGAGTTTGCATGTTCTCCCCATGTCAGCGTGGGTTTTCTCCGCGTACTTCGGCTTCCTCCCACAGTCCAAAGACATGCAGGTTGGGGGTTGGTTAATTGGTGACTAGGTGTGAATGGTTGTCTGTCTCTATGTGTCAGCCCTGCGATAGTCTGGCGACCTGTCCAGGGTGTACCCCGCCTCTCGCCCAGTATCAGCTGCGATAGGCTCCAGCCCCCCTGCGACCCTCAAGAGGATAAGCTTTTCTAGCTGCCACTCTACTTCCCTGTCCTTCCCTGTGCATTGATGCATTTCTTGGCATATTGCCACCACCATAGCTCGAAACTGGCAGCAGAATTGTGTCATTCATGTGCTGGAGATACAAACAAAATGAGGACCTTCTCATTAAAACATTGCTCCATACCACTTCTAGTGGTCAAAAAGATAGCTTCAAGAATACGGAAAGCCTTCATCATTCACTCTTTGGGGGAATCTTGTGGTAATAAGATTTGCATCTTGGTTGATTCCGCTCCTTGCATTAGATGGATTATGTGGTCAGTGTTGTCAGCCACGCTCTGTTAGTGAACGTCATCCTAAAGCTATTTAAAGCAGCAGCAGGGACTATTTTTGGACTGACCTTCACAGTCTGCCCAGGCTTTCACCTTTTGATCACTTACTAACAATGTAACACTGACATTTAGCTTTTGTTTTTTTGTGTTTGGGCACTGTGATTGTGTGTACTGCATGAGGTGAATAAACAGGTAGGCCTGGGTGTAATATAGCTATATTTTTATAAACTGTGATAATCTGGTCACATCTGCAGTTCTCTTGAACAGCTGTTACTAACGAAAGAACATTACCCACTTCGGTCTGGATGATTGTAATTTTTGTTACAACTTCTGTGTTACATTTGTCACACAGCATGGCTTACTCACAGGAGCAATTCTGGTCTGCATTCATCTTAGCCCATCTGAGGCACAGCAGCCTTCAGAGTGAAAGTCGTGGATATTTTTCTAATTAATTTATCTGATTTTAAATTGTAAAAAAAAAATAATAAATAGAAAACCAACATGTGGCTGTCAATGTTAATATTGTGGTGGGCCACCACAAATAAATCAATATGGAAAACACTGCTATTCTCTGTTCTTCTGAGAACTTACCACCTTTGTGTTAGAATACAAGACAGTTTCTAAGGATGAATAGCAAAACTTTACTGTGTAAATTCTAACTAACATGATCAATACATTTTAAGGGGGTGGATCAAATCAATGCTAGTACCATTACTTAAAGGGATATTTTGACGATTTTCAACCAGCTTTGTATCATAACAATTTGGGTAGTATGTGAAAATGAACTGTGGTAAACTTCCCTCCATTTTATCAGAGTCCAGATCTCCCTCCTCAGATTTTTGCTGGCTTGGGGGCTGTTGCTCGAACTACAGATTGTATTTTCACATTTTTGTACGCCCACTGCCACCATAGACATAAACAGTATAGAAGCGGATTGAAAGAGAGACTGTCCTCTTTGTCTTTTTCTCTCTCTGTCCACCACCAAATAGTAAAATAGGCAGTGCTGATCAATTGTAAATAACAGTTCTGTTACTCCAGGGCCCATTTCTTTCCTAAATGTCAGAAACAGATATCAGTGCCCTGTTTAGCTGCAGTATGAGAACGTGAACAGAAAATGGGTGCCATACTTTTAACTGTATTTTAAAAACAGAGGCTAAAAAAGAGATCAAACAGTAAAACTGAGCAGTGATGCTCAAGTATGAACTATTTTCTCACTTAAAAGTTTTTACAAACAGATTTTAGTGCTCTGTATAACTGTAATTCAAGATTGTTTGTTACCAGCTGGCTGCCATATTGTTTCCTGTGGAAAAATGGTCAAGTGGGTATCATGTCACCCACCAGCAGGAGCCTTTATTGGGCTGGTGCGGTACACTGCATTCTGGTAGTTGTGGGTTTTCTTCCTCCTGAGCAAAAACAAATGCCACAGCCCTTTGCCTCTGTTTTCTGAAGTCATACAGCACCAATTTCAAAAGTATTTGCTTCTTTCTACTGCATAGGCAGCCAGGCTTTATGAAAAGAACGTCTTTCCAGCAGTGAAACACTACAGTGCATGTCTGTATGCATACATTTGCAAAGGCCTAAAATAATTATGTAAAACAAAAACAAAAAAAAACAAAACACTGATCTTGTGAGTGTTAGGAAATGATAAATATGGTTTGGAACTAATACCTCCAACAGAAAGAGCACTTCAGTAAGCTTGTGAGACTCAGTGAAATCCCTCTCAAGGTACAATGCTGCTATAATGTGTCACTCTGCCCTTTTTCAGTTCAAGGTCAAATTCTACAACCATTCAATGTTTCGGTCCACTGCTTGACTGGTTTATGTCAAGTCAGGGCCAAACTCTTTTTTCACCTCATTTCCTGCTTCTATTCAGCCTGGAAAATCTACCAAGTGTGATTTAAAAAAAATGTTTATGTTGTGTGGTTTTCGACACACACTTTATATTTCCGCTGTGTGTTTCCACAATCTCTTTCTGTCAAGTCTGCACAGTGTGTGCAGGGAAAACACAAACTGTTGCTGCAGGCCTGTATTCTCTCCTTTAGTGTGGCCGCCTGAAAGGAAGCTGGTCTCATCTCTGTTCTGCCTCTGGTATGGATCTGAACTCAGTGTGCTGAACCTGCTTCTTTTGTGCAGCTGTTATTTATGCTTCTTTTCCTCACAATTGGCCAATTTCTTCTAGTCCATAAATACCCTTTGATCTGTTCCTTCCTCAAGGTGGTCCTCAAATGGAGGTTTTGACGGTGCTATTGATTGACCCTTAGCTTCTCTAAAGAGGACATTGTGATAGTTTCAGTATTGACTCATCTGTGGCAGAGTGAGTGTGTGTCAGTGAGTCTGTGTTATATTGAGCCTACAGTACCATGTAGTTTGAGATCAGTCATTGCGCCTCAAGCTCGTCTCTGACTCGAGATCGATTGAATAATTTTGTTGATCGGCAAGAAACTGAAAAGAAAGAAAGACCAGAAGAAGGAAATAAATGCATAATTACTCCATTTGTTTCTGTCTGTCGCTGCACCCTGAGGAAGATGCAAGCCGATACGTGTTGGTGTATATTTAATGTTTCTAGCCTGTTGAAATAAAGGCCTTTTATATTTTTCAAACCATCTTGAGTGACTGGACCTGGATTATTTATGCCTTTTTTTGGGAATGGGTTTTTTCTCTCTTTTTTGATGCATTCCCCTCCATGTGCTGTGTTAGTTTGAGGGACCCGGGTAGCTCTCCTGCTCCCTTTTTTTTCATAAATACATAAAGGATTGACATTTGAATCCAAGCTGTTCTAAGAAGTGTATAATTTTCTGCTTTAACCTGTACTTTCTACGTAAAGTTACTTTTTAAAAGAAGGGGAAGAACCTGTGCAGTTCTCAGCTGCTCCAGCAGTCATGGCACACCTCAACTTTTGAAAAAGACTAATTGTGAAAAAAGTAACTTCAGCCAAGTTAGCACTGCTTACCTAGCTATAGGGGCT
Source organism: Epinephelus fuscoguttatus (assembly GCF_011397635.1). Lineage (NCBI taxonomy): Eukaryota > Metazoa > Chordata > Actinopteri > Perciformes > Serranidae > Epinephelus > Epinephelus fuscoguttatus. Next base: position 13,713,516 of record NC_064758.1, on the reverse strand, counting down.
TATGTTACACTGTTTAGTGGCTGGGGTGGTCCCACAGGATAAATGAACTCTGTCCACTAACTGTGGCGTTAATTGTGAAATTTGGAATGGAATTTGCTCTAACAAGAGCAGGGGCAGGCAACCTGTGGCTCTGAAGCTGCTCCAGAGCTGCTTTTTAGCCCCTTTCCAGTGGCACCCTGTGGCTTAGACCAAAAATTAGGCTACATGGAAATGAATCACGGTTATTTTTGATTTAATTCATCATTGTTGTAGGCCTAAAGTGATTCTTACATTAGTTGTAAAAATGGACTACAACAAATTTACTTTTCTGTAAATTTTGCTGAACATCAAGAGCAGTGGCCTGTCTTAAGTCTCCTTAGTGAAGCAAGGCGTGGATTCCAAATCCAAAAAGGACAAGTCTTGGAGGAAAATACTGTATTTAATAGTGCATAGACAGATTTGTTCACTTTCACTGCAAGGTACCAAATATTCATAAATACTTTACTGCCGAGAAGCCACCTAGTGGTAAAATATAATAATGATTAGACCTGTTAGTAATGTTGATAAGCTAATTTAGTCTTAATAAGGCTGTGTTACCTTACTTATAAGGCTCAAATATATTTTATGGCTCCAGACAGATTTCAATTTATCAATTTATTTGGACTAAAAATGTCTCTTCTGGTAGTAATGATTGCCAACCTTTGAACTAGAGCAATGACCACAAAGTAAACATCATTCAGTCGACAACACAAACAGAATATGTACAGTGTGAGTGTTCACCAAATGGTGATTCAGCTGAATGCATCATGTAAGCATGTAGTAACGACAGCTGTTGAAAACAGGAACAGAACATGTCAATTTCCTTGTAAAAGCCTTCAATTTTACTTTAATCAATTTTTAATACAGACTAATTATCCATGCCAACCATTTACAGAGATGGTAATGAGAAACTAATGGCAGATGTGGCTAAAAGTCATCAGTTAACATGACTTATACTGAACACAGGCAGATCTGTGTTCAGTAGGAGTGATTCTTTAATCATGCAAAACTTAACTGTTACTTGGCAAACAACAATAACCTCTCCATTAGTACAAAGGTCTGTCATCACTTAGCTGAGATAATTTAGAAGATCACAAACCTTTGCAGCTGTCACTGTCAGCAGGCAGCAGCAGACACTGCTACTTTTGGCCACAGTAGTGGCGGCACCACAAGATGACTAAACACAGAGTGGTCGCCAGATTCCTGTATGGCTAACAGCAGGCAGAGTTTTTATTGACTCAGCATTGACAAGTGTTCATTTTGAAAAGTGCAGTGCCCTTTAAACGTCACGGTGGGAGACTGTCTTCCATCTATCACAGCAGTAGTCAGGACTGTCATCACAGGAGCATGGGACAACTCTGTCTCTGTCGTGTGTTTCCAGGGATGAAAAGTAACATCTTTCTCTTGAAGTGCTTTAGATACAGAGCTTTTTGTGAATTGGAGAGTACATCACAATTTCTGAAACTGTGAAGTGGATTTTTGAATAAGACCACCTTTAGAAATGTTCTTCTGAAATTATAACCTTTGCAATCAAACCCCAGCAGTTCTCTGTGTAACTTTATTAGTTTTCTTTAGGTTCATCTCTCTTCTGAAGTCCTGTAAAGCCTTTCTTTACCTCTAAAGCCTAGTTTATGCTCGACGCAGTTGCGAGTGCGCATGCCACAAACGTCGTAATCGCATACCGGCGCTTCACGAGATCGCACGCCTCCAGGATTTTGAAACTTTTCGCAAGCCGCGCTAGTGTCACTCAGTTCAAAATGGATGAATTTGAGGGAAGACTAGCTGAAGTGCATCTCTTCATCTACAGCCCGCACTGGCTTCACAAGCTGGCTGTGTTCCCCAGTCATATATCTCACTACATGTAATGGGCGGACGGACCATCTTCTTTTGCAACGCTTTTGTCTGGTCAAAATCCATAAATATAACAATTCCTCCTCCTCTGCAATCCATACTTTTCGTGCTGCCATCATTACTGTTTACATTGTTTTCCCACTTGCTTCTACTTCTACTTTTTTTTTGCCTGCCTCTACCACTTCCTATAGTATTTTTCTCTACCGCCCCCTGTCGTTGAGGTGAATACTGCAACGGAGAATGCGCCAAGTATAAATGCCTTCGTGCTGTGTTAAGGTGCACACGCAATCCGCAAATGGAGCCAGGCAAAGGTATAACTGAGGCTTAACCCTTAAAGGTTTTCATCTGTGCTCATGTATATCAGGCTACATGACCCAGTCCACCAGGAGACCATGCTGGGGTCTGCCCATTTTTCCAACAATCCATTGGTCCAACCATATTAAACCCATTGTTCCGAAGTCCCGTTGTTCCGAAATCATCATGATGCCCTGTGGTTAAGGTCTGGTTAGGTTTAGGTACAAAAACCACTTGGTTAGGGTCAGGAAAAGATCATGGTGTGGGTTAAAATGAAAAAGAAAGTGGAAAACACATAAGCTGTGAGCCTGCTTTGCCTCAAGCCCTTCCCAGCTGACCCAGAGCCAGTCGCGGCGCACCATCAAGGCAGAAATACGCCTGCTGGGAGCTGTTCAGCACCGTGGAGAGCTCCCCACACAACCCCGACCCCAGAGTTAATAACAGGAGGTTATGGTGTTTCATTCTCTCCTCTCTGTGACACTTGTATCTCGACCAGTAGCCTACTTTTGTTGCGTTGCTGATCCTCTATGGTACACAAATAGAGTAATAATCACATATTGGAACAACGGGACGTCGGACTAATGAGAGGTCGAAACAATGCTACGGCACCGAGATGCTATACTTCTGCCGAATGAAAAACTTTTGAGACTCCTAGTATCTATTGGGGAAACCTGACTGTGGCATTCAAAGATATTTAAAATGGCAAAGTTGATTTACTGCCATTGATATACCTTTGTATGAGGGTATTTATAAATGTAAGTAAATAGGCAGGAGAGCGCTGTAATGAAAACAACAAAATGATTTATTACTTCAACATAGTTCAAATATAGAAAGTCAGTAATCCAAAAAAGAATAGGCAAATACTTCACACTGCACACAAAATGGCATGCTATATTTTTGGCACATTGTTTTAATCACTAATAAGAACCTATGACAATAAAACAAGAAACTACAAAAAGAAAAAAAAAATAGCACTATCAATTTTTGAAATGCAGAAATATCCAACTGTTAATATAGAATTCATTTCATACATTATTAAACACAATAACAAAAACTACTGTAGTCAACAGTGTTAATATACAGAACATAAATCAAAAACTATTGTAGTCTATGAAGAAACCTACGAGAATATTTGCGTAAGGAGAATTTGTGTTTCCATTTGTTTGAAGAGGATGAGGAAGCTAAATGTCCATGTCAGTTTCCTCTTTTCTTCTCTGCTTCCTTCTTCCTCTTTTCAACCTTGAAGGTTACCCTCTTGGATTCCTCTGAAGCTTTTTTTTGGCAGCCTTCAGCTTTGTCTCAAACAGGCTGAGGCTGAAGAGCACTGTCTGGTAGTCGTGCATCCTGGTCTTTTCTGGTGTCTGTTGAGAAAGCACAAACTCATAACACATATTGAGTGTCTTGACTGAGGTTTGGTGCCACACAGTACAGACTGAATCTTTAAAGTACATGTCTTACCTACATTTTGAACCCTCTGTGCAAAGGCTCACTCCTTCATCTCCCAGAGCTCGTCCTCCAGGCAGAAGTTGCCTGACTCCTGATAAGGCACCTCTCCCTCATTGATTGTCAGAGTCAGACTCCACATTCCTGACACTTTGGTCTCTTGGCAGAGGTGGGGGCGTGGGAGGAGGAACTGGCCATGGCCTCCTCGAAGCGCTGATGCATCTCTTTTTGTTGGGTCATGTTGAGGTTGAGCATGGAAAACCGGTCTGCTGGAGAGGTATTGTGGTACATAATTGTTGCCATCTTTTTCCCTACCTTTGTAAAGTCGATGTTCTTGGCCTGGAAAATTGTCTTTCCCATGGTTCTCAAGTGGGCTGACCATTTGCAGAAGCAAATTCTCAGATTTCAGTTGGTTCACACTAAGCTTGTGTTGTAACTGCTTAATAACAATTTGCTAGGCAAGCCACACTTACTTCCAGATGCCTTCCATTTCATCAAGGTACTACCATGAGTATAGGTTCTTCTCTTGAGCCATAAAAAAGTAATGAAAACTTAACTCACCTCCGAGAGAGCATTTTTTGTCGGTGGCTGCCAGGTGTCTTTGGTTGTTATATCTCTCACTTCCCAGCCAGCCTCACTCACCGTCCAGCCTCCTACAGGCAAGCACAAGTGTGCTTGTGGTGGCCAATTCACTCTCCAGCCTTTGCACCCTCAGAGTCAGGCCTATGTTGGTCACACACCAGGTGGTGAGCTGCTGGACATACTGAAGGTTGGTGCATGTCAGCTCCTCCTCGACCAGAGCCCCACTCATATAGACCTCCTGCACCTCTAGTCTTGAGCTTTTGTACTTGGAGCCCAGTACTGGACAGGCCACAAAGCAGATGTCTACCTGGTTTGTGGCCAGTTACAGGAAGATCTTACCCTCATCAGGGTTTGCCACCTGGTGAGAAATCCTCAAGTGGTTTGGCAAGGCCGAATACATTTTAAACAAAGAGGCAAGTAGCTCACTGATTTTGGTAGTGTCTTGTCTGAAAGAACAAGGAAGAAAAGCATCCGTAGCTGATTCATAAAAACACTAAAACACAGGGGATAAGCCTAAAGGGACAGTTTATTGTTTTGATGCAAGTTTCTGAGTGTTGGAGATCAGGCAGTTCTCACAAACTGTTTTATGTTTTCCTACAAAAATGAATGCACCGTAATTCATACATATCCCATGTATTTTGAAAGAATGCGATCACGTGACCAATACGCTGACGGGAGTAATGAGGAAGCAGTCCCGAGTGGTCTTGTAAGGAAGCAGGTTAGGATGGTGGATGGGTCACAAAAAACAGACTTTCCCCTGAATTTGTAGGATATCATATGAACCATTTTTCATAGGATATCAGCAGTTGGCATTTACACTGGCATATAACCAAGGTGAACTATTTCAAACACTCCTCGTAATGCGCAAGTTTTATTTTTTATTTTTCTATTTCTTTAGTATTTTCATTGTCATATGATATGAAATGCTTTCAGTTGTATAGTCTGTTGTGACCTCTTGCCTTTAGGGAAAATGTTTGTTCAGTGTTTATTCAGAAGGGTTTGAAATATTTCTCATTTTAATAATGGAAATAGTTTACCAAGTTTGAAAAGACAGTGGTGGCACTTGCACTACTGCCTTTTCAAAATAAATTAAAAAGCTAATCTAAGACAATGAGATGGTGGCTATATAATGTATTCTTAAAAAGGAGAATTTAAAAAAAAGAGTAAAAAGTACTAGAGGCTGGAGCTGAATAGAAACAAAAGCTAACACATTCATTTACATTGATCCTAATAAAACTATTGAGTGTGTGACTTCTTAAAATATATATTTCCCACTTTAATATCTGTTTTAACATGTTGCAAAATGAGCATTATCTGTTAATAATGAGGTGAGTAATGAGCCATAGATCTACCAGTCATATTCTTCAAATAAAATACTTATACTTCAGAATGATTTAACTAAGCATGATAACCATCTCAGTCATAATATGTTGCTTTTAAGTAGCTGGGAAGATGATAAACTCATAGAAATGCAGAAAATGATCCACCTCTGTATGTTTATACAGCTTTAGGAATGTCACACTTAATGCATTTGTGTGACATAATCCAGGTAGTTCCTCTAAAATGTATTTGACAGAGCAGATTAACAGTATATAAATGTTTAGTATTTTGAGGGTTTGAAATATCACTCCTCGCTTTCTGCTTCAAGTTTTACTTCTTTTTCACTCTAAATGTGTTTAATCCGGACTGAGCCTGGATTCAAGAGGCCACTGAAAATAGGAGCACAGGTCTGATGATTTATTACCAGTCAGATTATTATTACATAAGCACTCTACTAACCTCACCAGAACTTCAGAGGCCAACAGGTTGTCAGCAAACAAGTGTTTCCACAGTGAGCAAAGCCCCTAGAAAAAAAAAGACAACCATTAAACACAGATGTGTTTTACATACTCCAAAGGTGAATTAACAATATAACTGAATGTGAACCAAAGTAAAATTCTGTGGAGAACAAATCAGTGCTGGGACCGCTTCTATTCATCATATACATCCTCCCCCTTGGTGACATCCTCCGTCACTTTGGAATTCATTTTCACTGTTACGGCGATGACACACAACTTTACATCTCCACTAAACCAAGCATGCATTTTCTGTCATGTATTTTATTTATGTTGTATTATTGGTATTTTTGTATGTTTTTATTGTAAGGTGTCCTTGGGTGTTCAGAAAGGCGCCAACAAATAAAATTTATTATTATTATTAAATGTACTTGTTTTTTTTTTTTTTTTTTGCAAGCTTTACATGTGGTTGGCCCGGGAGTTCTGCCTGACAGAAAAATAAGATGTAACAACTGTAAGGAAGAGCAGTAAAAGACGGGCTGAAGGACTAAATATGAATCAACAGTTTGTCTGACTCATATATTGATACTGGAGAGGCAATGGTGAGGAAGTTTTCCTCACCATTGGTTGACCGTTGGTTATCTATGAGGAACGTTCATCTTGCTGGTGATCTCCCTCCAGCCAGTTTCCACCTTATTAAGGTTTTTGTTGAGAAACAAGAAGGTATCATGTAGATAATGCCGCATTTCAACTTCATGAATCAGCCATTCCTTGTTTATTATAGTGCTTTCAAAGCCAGTGACCATAATGAATAAGTAGAAACATGGTGTCTGACAAAACTTCAGCTCAATATGGCGGGCCATGTCCCTCACGGCCAGTTAGGACACCTATTTTGTCAGCTTCTAAAATGTTTCCATATTGGCACAGTTTTAGTTTTCCCGAGTGAAATACACGTCTCATCTTGTCACCTCATAAAACACATCAACTTTCTAGTAAACAAACCCAATTCCACCTCTGCTGAAATTTGATGTCCTCCATGTTTCCGGTGCTTGGCTCAGGAGCAAATTGCACATGGGCTGTCAGGCATGAGTGGCCCATTTAGTCAGTGCATGACAAACATGACATCATGTCAATCACACTGTCATATTGCTTATTAGGCACAGGTTGTCTGTGTAGAGTAGGACTACTTTTTAATTTGCCAGAATGTGTCATAATGACAAATGTCAGTTGATTTGCATAAAAACAAACTAGTTTAGGTTCATACACTGGACCGGACAGCCAAATATGGAAATAGAGCAAAACTCTCATCATTTGATAAGTAAAATCTGACGTGCGCTACTCTGTGATAAGACTCTGCTGCTGCTGTGCTTTTAGTTGTAGCATCTGACGTTGGTATATGCCTGAACACTGCGTAACCCCATTAAGTAACACGTAACACCAACTACTGTGGCAAGCCTAATTAATACATCTGTCTTCAGCTGTTTAACCATATCTTCCTCCCAGTTTCTCTCTCAGTAGAATAACTAGATTTTTCTTGTAATCTTTTAGCCGAAACATGATTTCATGCAGCATGCAAATTATTTATTTTCAAAGCACTTAGATTGATATAATCATACTGTGATGATTGGTTGCAAAGAAAAAAAAACCCTTGCTTTCTCTGTCGTTACTGTGGCAGAGCATCCAATAACAGGGCTGATGGCTGCATTAGGGAGGATGCAAATGGATAAGGAGTTATGAAAAACAGAGATGAGAGGGAAGGATAAAAGGATATAATGAAAGGCAAGAGAAAAAAAAGGGTGAGAGGGGACAGATGAAGTCAAATAAACCTAATGGGAGAAAAAAGGGAAAATGATGAAAGTAAAGGGAAAGTAGGAGTAAGAGGAGGATGCACATCGCCTGCAATAAAAGAAAAAATTATGAGGGAGAGACAGCGAGATATCAACAAGAGAGGGACACAGATTGATGAAAGATGTGCTGTAAAGGACTCAAAGCAGCAGACTGAATTCATGTCAGAATTACAAATGAGAAGGACAAAACTATAAAGCATAACTAATGTGTAATAAGTCCCATAGAAATGCTTTGTCCTTATTGTCTGCTGCCACTGCTACTGTGCATTTGAACTTATGAGCAAGTCCAAATGTTAATTATCAGTGTTCAGTTCAGTACAGGCTGTTTTGTGCACATTTTGTCCAGCGAGCTTATGCCTTTTTTTTATCCCTCAGCTCCAGGTAGCGACTCAGTGGTCCGGCTTTGAGGGGCGACAGATTTTGTTCACAAAGCACTAACCTTCCAAACAGCCACCCCATAATAACAGTGTGTAGGTTACGCTGTGGTTGCCATGGAGTCTCCCGGGGTGACGGGCAGAGAACAGAGCACGGTTTCCTTAATTAGAGGAGATTGTGCATGATTAGACAGTGGCTGGGACCAAAAGACGAGTACTCACACGCAGACATTAACACACATACACACACACACAGTAGCAGTGAGATGCAGGTCACAGGTAACAGTGTAGGTGGACATTGAGTATCAAGCATCTGCCTCAGTCAGACAAATAACGGTCCGGATTGGTAGATATTTTTCATCATGTCATACTGCCAATATTTGTTGGTGTATACAAAGTTGTGCCACTATAAACCTTTACAAGGACACAGGTTTCATTTCATAAGTGCGGGGACACAATGAAGTCAGATTTTTCAACCAAAGAACAAAAATAAAGCTAGCATCTGCATTTACAGACATTTATCTCAGTCTAGCACGAACATCTTAACTTTGTGGTAAGAAAACAATGGTAGAATAACAAAAAATTAGAAATGCTATGTATTGCTTCATTATCATAGCACTAACTCTACTTTAAATCATGTGACGTTTTCTTGATAGGGACCAGATATTTGTGGTAATATTGTATATTTACATTTTTACTACAAAGACATCTGTGTTTTTCTGCCTTTTCTTTGACTGATATGAATTCTACCATGCCAGCTTGTCTGATTACGTGCTGGTGTAGAGAGCAGGGGCTGTTTGTCTCAGCCAGCAGCTAAGTTAAAAAGTATTTTAAGATAAGTGTCAAACTAAGTTAGTCTACATACAGACAGCTGTCATTTGAGCTTATTAGTAACAATTTGCTATCAATCGAACTAGCGTGCTGTCCTTGTGTAAGACATAACGTTAGTGATGGTGGATGAGAGACTGTGGACGGAGCATACTGAATATCACTGTCTACATGTTTACATGTTCATGCTTGCTGAACACATGTATTGATAAAGTATTGGCTTCTTACCCGCTAACAGTGTTGGGTAAGGGTTACTTTAAAAAATAATCAAAGTACGTTACTGTGTTACTTTCTAAAAAAGTAACCAGTTACTTTACTGTGTTACTCCCTGAGTAAAGTAACTCAATTACTTTAAAAGTACTTCCAACGTCACTCCCTGAGCAGGGCTCGACAGTGTGAGCATTTCACTCGCATTTGCGACTAAAAATAGGTGTGTGCGAACTGTAAAAAATATTTAGGGGCACATGTGCGCATAAAAAAATCAGCCGAAGCAGCCTATATTTTTGTCAATAAAAAAATATGATAATCTAACCGCAAATGTTGGTGGAACTCCAGCAGCCTTCCCTTTTCCCCGTGTGACATGGTTATGGGCGGTTTTCCAAGCCATTGTCAGCACAATGAATATAAGTCCCACTGTCGGCAGTGTGGAAATAAGTCAAAGTGTGGAGGAAGTGGTGGACCTACGGTGAAGCCTGCTACGTTCTACCCGCAGTTAGGGACCGTTCGCCACGGTACTGCTGCTGGGCAGGGTGGAAATAAAGCCCTTTTCACACAGAGCGTGCAAAGCGCACACCTCCGCCGATGAACCCATTCATTGTGTACGTGCTACTGCGGCGCAAGAGCGCACCGCTCTGCTGCCGAGCTGAGCTGCGCGTGAGAGGGCACATGCCGCGGCACCTGAGCTCGAATTGAAAAATTTTTAATTTCACTGCAACGCGCTGTGACGACACCTCAGCACGTCCAATAGGCTAGCAGAGAAGAGCCTGAAGTAGACACGGATGCAGTCACCATGGAGCTGTAGCTCCTGAATGAGCCTGTACTCCCCCAAATCCTGTCTTGCGTGCCTTGCTCTCTGCTTGCTCTGCGCCCTACCCCGCGGTGGGCGCCGCGAAAATCGCACTCTGTGTGAAAGAGGCTTTAGTCAAAGTGTGGCGGAGACGAGGGACTGGGAAAAGCGGCGGACTTCCGAGGAAGCCTGCTCCGTTCTCCCCGCAGTTAGGGACCGTTCACCACGGCCAGGCTGTCGGCTGGGTGGGAATAAGTCAAAGTGTGGCGGAGGAGAGGGACCGGGAAAAGCGGCGGACCTCCGGCGAAGCCTGCTCCGTTCTCCCCGCAGTTAGGGACCGTTGGCAAGGTGGAATTAAGTCCTGCAGAGTTTCAGAGGACCTGGAGAATGTTTTAGGATAGTAATAACATTATATAAGATAATCATATTGCAAAGATAAGATATATATTAGATAATAACATTAAAGACAAAATTAAATTGCAATACTTTTTCAAAACTTGATGATTTTACCTTTTCTGTACATTTTGTATACAAATTCATTAAATAATTTTGCTTGTAGATGCCTATTTGCATCACGTTTATTATGGAAAACACATTATTTGATCAATTTACATTGTGCCCCTAAAGTTCTTTGTGCGCTCCTTACTTTTTCAACTTAGGAGCACATGTGCTCCTTGGGAAAAAAGTTAGCGTCAAGCCCTGCTGAGAAAAGTAACTCAAGCACTTTTAAAGTACTTTTGAGTATTTTACATTTCTTGTTGGGCAATGGACCACAGGGTGCTCAGCCTACATTTTTTGTCTCCAAAATTAAAGTTATGGACCACTTACCCTTCACTGAGATCCAATTCTCCCATCACAGCCGTCACTTTGACCAGTAGAAACACAGAACGATCTGCTGCTGTAGACAACTGTATGACAACAACACCCCAGCGTTTTTAATATTTCCTCTAGGCATGTTACCACACAGAGTAAAAGGGGGAAATGATGGTGTGAAACAGCAGAGGCACTTTGTCAACCCGCTGAGTTAACGCTACTGTCATTAGCATCAAGCTAGCAAACAATGGTACATCCTCACGGTGGGACATAAAGTAATAACATTAACAAATAGCGGCGGGGCTTTTACTCACCACAACTGCAGAGGCTCCCAGCTTCATTTGAAACAAACTACATTATAGACGGTCCGTTATTTATTAAGCCCTCTGTGTGTTTATATATTTACTTTTTATCCGCTCCATTGTCTTTGTAAAGTTCACATATCGCACCGTCATTTCAAACTCAACACTTGTTATAAGGGGCTTTTAATTTGAAACCTCAGCTGAGAGAATCCCTCCATTTTCTAAATAGACTTTTATTCTGAAACATTTGTCAGAACTTCCTGTGGAAGATACAGTAGCTTGACAGTTTACGTGTGGCGCTTCAAATGTAGCTCCTGCCATCTGCTGATGCTTTTAGGTGACTACAACAACATGTCGGCTGGCACATATTTTTATACAGTCTATGGAACAGACACAGTTCTGGCAGTGACTCAGATAATAGTGAAAGTAATAAAAACAGGACAAGAATAACCCGATGACATCACACATGCTGTGAAAGATGACCGGGGATAATTGGTGAGTACCAGCATGTAGCATGTACCGGGCATAATCAGGAGTGGACTGGGGCAAAAAAGAGGCCTGGGAATTTAGTACCTGACTGGCCCACTCAGGGGCCGGGGTGGCGAGTGATGGCGGCAAATGGCGGCGGATGCTGGTGGTGGATGCTGGCATTGAATGATGGCGGCGGATGATGGTGGTGGAACAAATATGTTCACATATATGTGGGAGACAAAAAAATATACATGTAAACATTATTGAAGGGATAATGACATCATTTAACCTGAGGCCTTGATTAGAACAAATATGTAATATCTTTAATGTTAGTTAAAATAGTTAGTCTGCAATAGTCGCTTAATAGTGTGAAGACTGATGAACATGTAAGTCACACTAATTATGATCATAACATAATAATAAACATATCACCTATGGTGCCTCAGATAAGCACAATTACATGTTCTTAAGTATATACTGAATAAGTACAGCTTAAGTTTTATAAACTGCGAATAATACACTTTAAGAACAACACATTAATACACATTTCCCCTTCACAGTGCATGTAGACTGTCTCAATTTCTATGTTGTCCAACAATACCCACACAAAAAGAATAAAACTGAGATTCATTTTAATGTTGATATACAGCAGAGCAGCATTTAGCTCACCAGCTTAAGGGAAATACACCAGAGATAATGTTAGATTAGATGTTAAGCTATTTTATTAGTTACTTAGCCATGCTGAGCGCTGTCTGGCTCTAGTAACATTACACAATAATGACGTTTTGACAGCCAAACTAGCCTACAAGCGTTGTGCTAAAAGTTAACAAGCTAGCCAAATAATGTTATCACATTAGCTTACAGCCGACTCACCTGACTAGCATCCCCCTCCCGGTCATGTTGTCCCCCTCCTGCAGACGGCGACGCGAGAGCTGCAGGTGCTGCTGCGGATGCTGAAGGTCCTGCTTGAGATGCAGCAGCAGAAAATAAATGTGTCAACTTTTGACACTTGGCAGCATCTGCCTGTAGTGCCTGCCTTGTTTTGTCTCTCAACTTCTCCGCTCCTTCTTTCCGTTTCTTCTCCATTTTTGCATGTGTGCATGATTGATTGATTGATTGACAGATGCAGAGGGAGGAGGGACCGAGGCCCTTGGCCTTCGGTTGTGATTGGCCAACAGCCCCAGGACCGAGGTGAAAGGGGTGTGACATACCCATGTGGGCCAATGTTGATTAGCCAGACACTAGAGAAACTGTAAACATTGGTTATCATATTAAAGGCCAGCCCAACTGCGCCGAAAGTCTTTTTTTTTTTCTCAGTCCAGCCGTACCGGCCCACTGACGCAGCAGCCCACTGGGGAAACTCCCGGCACTCCCGATGGCTAGTCTGCCTCTGGGCATAATGCAAGTCCTGAGTCTGAAATATGTCTGTCAGCGAGTCCTACTCCACCTATTTAGACTCCACCGTAGACAACGGCAGTATTTCTCCAACCACGTAGCGAACCACAAGCTCCGTGGCTTCTTTCAGACTGATAGGTTTAACGTTATCTCCGTTATTAGAACCAAACGACAGCCGTTGGTGTTTCGGGGCTGAAGGACCAGTGTTCTAAAAGTAACGGAAGTAACTGATGTCTTGTTTGAAAATGTACATAAGTATTTGATTACTCAAACAGCAAACTAACGCGTTAGGTTACTCATTACTGCAAAAAGTAATCAAAGTACTCTTAACGCGTTACTTTGTAACGTATTATACCCAACTCTGCCCGCTAAGGGTTAATGCCACTTACAATAACGAGTGTAGCTCGGCTGTTCACCCGTTAACGTGTCGCATCGATGTATGTGTGTGTGTATGGAGGAGTTCAGTGCCGGCACAAAAGAACCGATACCGTTAGCGCTTATCAATACTACGACCTTTGGTAATTTAGTTCCAGGGCTAATTCAGTACCGGATTTCGGTACCCATCCTTAATCAAAACACAAATGAAGTGGAGCCTGTAGAAATGAATTAAAGTTTGCAGCGGCTGCCCGTGCCAGGAAGTGTGAAACGCTGCAAGTATGTTCCACCAATCAGCGTTCTTCAGCACACAGCCCCACCCCTCAAGAATTGCGGGTAATCTGAAAAGTTCTACCCCCTACAAGGTACTTTTTCCCCCGGGTAATTTCGATGGAAAAGCGCCAAGGCTTTTCAGAAGCCTGGGTAAATGAGAAAAGTTCCTGCCATGGAAAAGGGGCTCTTGAAAAGAAACATAGATTTAGTATTAATGCTTCCACAGCCCTGGGCCGAGGCATTATGTTTTCAGGTTGTCCGTACATACTTCTGTCTGTTCCATTCTTGTGAATGTAAGATCTCAAGAAAGTCAGGAGGGAATTTCTTTCAATTTGGCACAAACGTCCACTTGAAGCTTCATAAAACAATTATGACAAAATGTCACACAAACAGAATAAAATGATGAAGTGATGACACTGAATAACCAAAAGGTCAAAGGTTAACTTCAGTGTGACATCATAATCTGCAAAAATACTGTTCTGCCCATTACTCAACAGTCGGGAACAGAAAGGGAGACATTTGGCCAGATACTAAATTAGTGACACTAATCTTGGGTGCTCATCTTAGGGTCAGGGTTGTGTAGATCTGCTGTGCTGCTGGGTTGAAGATGTGTGTCATCTTCAACCCAGACCTCAGTATGTCTGCAATCTTTCTCTCAGGCTGTGTACAGCTCCATCAACCTACAGCGACAGGGCAACCTCTGTGTTGGCTGAGACAAAGGGATTGGTGCTTCATCAGCAGTAATGTGAACACTGTACCTGACTGTGCCGATGAAGAGGTAGCTGTACTGAAAGGTGCACCTCTCAATTAACTTGTCAATGTACATTCCAACCCTCACCAAAGCTCACAAGCTTTAAGTGCTGAGAAAAAGGCGAGACCAAATTAAATGAATTTCCCTCTCAGTGTAGCTGGGTTAATCCTTAGTGGCAGAGTGAGAAACTCAAAAGGAGTCAGTTGACATGACTTGAGCAACTTGCAGCATTTCTGTATCTGCATATGTTTCATTTGCAGTCACATTTTAAAGTTAATGCTGAGATGTTTTCCTCATCTGCTTGTGGTGTGTGTGTGTGTGTGTGTGTGTGTGTGTGTCTGTCTGTCTGTCTGTCTGTCTGTCTGTGTGTGCTTATGTTTTTCTCAAGTTGCAGTTGATGTCTCTTAGCAACCGTTATTAGATGGAAACTACAATTCTGTAACTTTCTAACTTTGCTATTTTTTACTGTTATATGAGCAGATTTTTAAATTTTACTCTATAGTAATTACTTGTGTTTCTGATGCATCAGCACTATGATCAAACAAATGTACATAATAAAATAACAGGAGGGAGGGAGTGCATATCATGGATGTATAAAGAGAACTGAATAAAGCATTGGAGGCAGAGCCCAGTGCATTCATGCAAAAGTTACTTGGAGCTGAAAAAAACTCATTTTCCACAGTATTAAATTACCCTGATCTTCCACACTGTGGGGCCTCACAGCAAGAGCACCAGAGACTTATAGTGGCCCAGCAGCTAATTTCCAGTTTAGCACTCTGCAAATTTGAATGAGAAAAAAATGGTTTAATCTTGAGGCTCCTCTAGGCTTTCCAAATATTATTGGACAGAATGGATCAAATAAAATGTATTCACTCATTAACAGATGTATCTTTCATTATGTAAGTCTATGGGCAGTACGTATTTTTGGGCCTAATACCATCACGGACTTGGATGTTGTTATTCCATTTTCAATTTTGCGCATTAGTCATGTGATAGCAGGATTCCAAAATATTTGGGTTATGCACAAATTACTGGCTCATGATTACATGGGATACGTATGAATTTGGGTGCATTACTTTTCATAGGAAACCGTATAAACAGTTTATGAGAACAGCCTGTTGCAAACATCTGAATCTACAGGAAGTGACTCTGCCAAAATATCAAAGGTCACACAACAAAAATCTAATTAACTTGTAGCAGACTGCAGATATTTCATTTTGTTCACAAACTAAAAGCTCCCCAAAAGAAGCAAACAGAAACAAATTTATACAAGGAAACTAATAAAATTGTGAGGGAAAAGTGGATTATTGGTGAAATATAAAACATATCACATGAATACACTGGTTACATCAGTTATAGTGTAATGTGATTTCTTTGTGTGTTAATAATAGTATAATAATAATAGACTGGGATGGGAAATGATGGGTCTCTGTGGTTCAAATATATCTCTTTTGTACTTCGATGATGATAAATGTGAATGTGATGCACAGTTTCATAAAGTATTACAGGTAGAGAAAGGTTTAACCTGTCTTTTCCTAGCATATATTTGAATATTTGAACATCTAATGTGGGACAAAAGTGTTGGAACATGCTACATCTTGTGATTTCAGCCTGATAAAAGCTGAGTGTGACCCATAAAATGCATTAAGAGCAACTTTTCCGCAGCCTCCTCTGGGCATGTAAATGCTTTTTTCTACATTTAATCTCAGCAAAAACAGGCTCTCATTTCATTGTACATTAAAATGCTCATCAAACTGCTGTGACAAAGGAGCTTTTGGAAGTGTAAAAGCTCAAGTGAAAGCAATTTAGTCTGACAGACGTTTTGACAGTTATTTTCTTTGTACTGTTTTGAATTGGTTCACACATGCAGACCCACATCCTGCATGTGAAATAATTTGCTCTTTTAAAGACACTTACTGATGCACACACACCCACATGAACACACACATCCCTGATTGTTGTTTGATCTCCTTTTTTCTCCCTATTATCTTTTTTATTTTTCCCTTTTAAACACACACACAAACACTCATACACACAAGTGGCCAGGAATGCATTCTGCTTTCAATTGTTGCTCGAGCACTCTGCCAGTGTGGCAGGTATTTCATGCCGTAAATTCTCATTGTTCAAATTAGAGTGCACATCTGTCCATCATTTTAGGCTAATGTGCAAGTAAGTGCAAATGATGAACTATTAAAACTATTTGAAAGTTAGTTGACAACCATTAGGAGAAAATCACTCAGTCCATTCAGGATGCAGCTGAGTTGCCGACACTTACTGACATTTAGAATGACATTTAGAAAATTATAATAACACCTTTTGATTAAGCTGTGAAATAAACGTTCATACAGACATTTATGATCCCCAGAAGATGAAGCCATCTTCTCCATGAGGTTGATATTTGTGATTTGAAGTAGTGATGTGACGTTCGTGAACGAACCGAGTCTTTGAACTGGCTCTTTGAAGTGAACAAGTGAACCGGCTCTTTCAAGTGAACGAGTGAACCAGCTCTTTAGGGTAAACGAGAGAGTTCCTAATTTCTTTGTTTTTGCTTTAATTTACTCTGTATCCATTAATTCCAGATTATTTCATCATTTGATTTGATTATTTGGAGAAAGACAGTGCAGCCGCTCACTCGTTCACTTCAGAGAGCCGGTTCAAAGACTCGGCCCGCTCGCGCACGCCACATCACTACTTGTTGTTTAGAAAGGGTGTTGCTATGGCTACACCAAACTTTATATGTGCAGAATCTATTCTGAGTCCACGTTACAATATCCAGATCACGTGATGCGATAAATCAGCAATACGATTCGTCGTTGAACCCACTAACATCTTAACACAATTTGGCTTTCTTCACACTGACCTTTGCAGCCTTGCCATTAATGTAGAGCAGACTCTCCTTAGGCATGATAAAGGGGATCCTACCAGAAACACATTAAAAGTCATTATATGGATTCCACAGTGGTGCAAATTCAAATGAGGCTAAATGAAGGGGCACATACAGTATGAAGCTGCTGTTTATAGATAGCTCATTACAGCACCACACATGCTTACATTGTGGTAAGTGAGGCCCTTTGCAATTACAGTATTAGCGCTCTGCTCAATCCACTTAGCTCCCTGGTGATTTGAAAAAAAAAAGGTATTAAAAGTTAAGGAGTAATGTATTATTATATTTTCCTCCATTCCCGCCCGCCCGCCTCTCCACGTGGCTGCATTGCGACACGCGTTATGGGATGGAAGTGCCCTTGCTGCGTCATTTATTTTATGTACAACAGTAAAATTGGATTTACTCAGCGATAAGTGCCGTAGTGTGTGGCAGTCACACTTGTGTTGAGCTGCATTCCGAGTGACAGATTTATTATTGCTTTATTCCTCACAGTTTAAGTCACAGCTCTGAGGATCCGTCATCTGTCTGGGTAATGGAGACGCTCTCCCTATCTCTCCCTCCATGTCTCTCACTTCTTCTCTCTCTTCCTCCCTCAGATTGAAATTGTTACAACTTCCAGAGTGCTAATCTGTTAATATGTAACACTGCTGTGTCCTCTCCTCGTTTCCTCCTTTCTTCTCCACGTTTCCTCCTCTCACCCTCTCATGTTTCCTCCTCTTCCCTTCTCTCAACTTCTTGCTTGTTTTCTCCTCTCCTCTCCTCTCCTCTCCTCTCCTCTCCTCTCCTCTCCTACTGTCCTTTTATCATTTGTTTCCTCCCCTCATCTTTTGTACCTCCTTTCCTTGTACTCTCCTCTTTCCCTCTTCTCTTTTCACTTTTTTCCTCTTCTCCTCTCATCTTTTATCTTTTCTTGTACTCTTAATTTCCTCTGATCATCTGGTCTCCTCCTCTTCTGTTCTCACTTGTTTTCTCCCCTTCTCTTCTTACTTGTTTTCTTCCTCTCCTCTTCATGGTTGTTCCCTCTCTTCTCGCCTGTTTCCTTTCCATCCTCTCCTCATGTTTCCTCCTCTCCTCTCCTCCTCTCCTCTTCTCTCGTTTCCTCTCCTCTCTTCACGCTTGTTTCCTTTCCTTTCTTGTCCTCTCCTCATGTTTCCTCCTCTCCTCTCCTCTCCTCTCCTCCAGTCCTGTTCTCTCTTGATTCCTCTTCTCCTCTCATCTTTTGTCCTTTCCTGTTCTCTCCTCTCATTTTCTCATCTCCTGTGTTGTTTCCTCCACTCCCCTCTTCTCTCTTGTTTTCTTCTTTTCTCTCCTCTTCCTTCATCTCCCCCTCTCCCTCCCTCATTCCAGTGCCTGCTCAGCACTCTCCCTGTCCGTTTGCCTTGCTCCTCTGTATATTCTAATGACACTGCAGTAGTTGGGGATGCTTGCCGTGTCCTTGTGAAAAAGTTATTCGGGGTTATCTGGAAGTTCCCTCAGACTCAGACATAAATATTTCAAGTTGTTTGGATGAGTGTGGACGGATGAGTCAGATAGCAGACCTGACAGGCAGAGCAGAAATGGTGGGACAAAAGGGCACTGTGATGCATCACTTCCTCTGGTTGTTTGCAGGGCTGTTGGCAACATTACTCCCTTCATTAACCTCACATTAACCTGACAACAAGCTTGAGAGCAAATGTCTATTGACTCTATCGCTGCACCAAGAGAGGAAATCATAATAAGCTCTTTGCTGTAAAAGCTGTTATTACACTGTGATTCTCTTGTCTGTCTCTGTGCAGATGGAAAGGTGTATGCGTTGGGAGGTATGGGAGCAGACACAACACCACAGGCATTGGTGAGGGTTTATGAGGCAGAGAAGGACCAATGGCAGCCGATGACCTCCATGCCCACGCCGCGGTACGGAGCCACGCCCTTCGTAAGAGGAAACAAAATCTACATGATGGGTAGGACACGAGATCTTGTCATCTAATTTTAAGTTTTTAATCTTTTCATTTCCCTATATTGAATTCACCAACACCGTCTGTTTCTATCCTGCTGGTTTCCAGACTTTTACAAACCATGGCACCCGTTTTTATTGTGCCTACTCTCTCCACATAGACTCATAGTCAGTCATGCAGTCTTATTTATTGTATTCATTTCTGTTGCAGCTACACATAATTGCAGGCATTCCAAAACACTGCGTATATGCTGTCAGTATAAAACCTCTTGAAACAATTTAAAAGCCAAGGACATTTACAGCCGGGGAGATTTGAACACTCTTGACTCTGAACTGATTTTCTACTGTTTTCGCAGTCCTTTAACAGTTCATACTGTTATTTTGTTCACACTGTTGTTAGGACTGACAGGAATGCTTTGAGGCTTTGAAGCTTAGATTGTTGCCACGGTGATTAATGTCAGAATCAGTGTTTGAATGCTCTGTTTTTATACACATACATGCAATAGCTATCCAGCATTATTAATGCTGCATCAACATTAATTTTTTTAATTATTCTCAGACAAGGACATCTAAACCGAGTGATAGTTTTATGATTCCATCTTCCCCTTATCTAATGTCAGTCATCAGGAGCCTCATTTATAACACTATGTCACAAAACACACATTCAATCTTAAATGGTCAGTGCAAAGCACCTCATTAATGTTGATGCATATGCTAATGATCATTGGTTCTTTACGATGAATCATGTCAACGACTAAGAGGAATTTTTCTGACCCAGGAGGAATTGAGGTGTTTGTGATTGAGCCAGGGGTTAGAAAGAACATATTGTTTAGTGGCCTGTGGGGTCAAAAACAAAAGAAAAGGCAGTGAGTGGCAGCATGTTCCTGCCTGCGGTTAAGTTTGATCGATATGTGCAGGTGGTGAGGATGTGTCGGGTAGGTGACTGGTGAAGTGGAGTGTGTGTGGCAGTCTTTGCCGAGTCTTCATTGCACTTTGTGTGCCCAACAGCATAGGTGTGTTTACTGCAACAATTTTACACACAAATACTGAAAACTGAAATCATACTAATTGATATATGGACAGTCTTAGAAGATACTGAGAACTGTTGATGCTGTGTGCTGCAGTTACTGAATGCTGTTTGATTTCATCTTGGATTTCTGCATCTGACAATGATAATTTCATCAGTTAGCCTAGTTACATGGTTGAGGTGAAAGTGACTCCGCATATTCACACTTATTAACCAAAGAGGGAAAGCCAGACTTTCCTGAATCCTGCCACAGCCTGGCATCATCCAGCTGTGCACAGTGAGCTCCATAGCTGACCACGACTGTCAGTTGCTTGCACCAGCACCCCAGTCCTCTCCTCTGTGCTCCGGTGGTGGAGAATGTGATAGTGAGACAACGCTAATGGAACAATGATTTGAGTTTGTATCTTTTACAGTAAAAAAGTGCTTATGGCTCACTAGCACAAGCGCAAATAAAACTGCTGCATTTAGATGTTAATGAAGTGGATCTATAACAGAAGTGTAGTATGAGGTGAATCTAAGTGTGAGAGACATCATTACATGTATAATGATTCATCTCACATTTAATTTCTACATTCTGGCTTCAATTCACCACCTCACCGTCTGTGTCAAGTTTTTTTTTTTTTTTTTTTTTCATGCAGTGGTTATAAATAAGGCCCAAGCAGTCCAGCACTACTGACACTGCGACAGCTTTACCAAATTTGACAGGCTTACAGATACCCTAGCAAGATGTCAAAAAACTTGAGTGTCTGGAAAAGTTTCAAAATTTGGGAATATTACCTGCAAAGGTTGAGTGCCAGATACGGAAATGGTATGTCACAAATCTGTTTTCAAGCTATCCTGCATGCTAAGAAAATGGTTAACTCATGCTATTTTAGATGCATTGACTGATATCCTCATCTCTCACTTCTCCAGTTCTAAGCTTCAATCAATCAATTCAGTCAATTTTATTTATAAAGCCCAATATCACAAATCACAGTTTGCCTCACAGGGCTTTACAGCATACGACATCCCTCTGTCCTTATGACCCTCGCAGCGGATAAGGAAAAACTCCCCAAAAAAACCCTTTAACGGGGAAAAAAACCGGTAGAAACCTCAGGAAGAGCAACTGAGGAGGGATCCCTCTTCCAGGACGGACAGACGTGCAATAGATGTTGTACAGAACAGATCAGCATAACAAATTAACAGTAATCCACATGACACAATGAGACAGAGAGAGAGAGAGAGAGAGATGCAGGTAATGACAGTAGCTTACAACAACATTATTGAAAGTAATAATATTATAGTTATAGTTCTGGCTACTGCGGTACAATATGTTGAAAGTATGTATTAATATCTGGCAGTATACATGTGTGACAATAGTCATATGTGTATAATAACAGTAGAAGTATGACTAATGACTAATGATGGCAGCAGCAGCAGGAGGCATCTGGCAGGACCACGGCAGCAGCACAACCACACACGTCACGCTGTCCAGGCTACGATATGAGTTAATCTGAGAGACAGTGGAGCACAAAGGCTCCGGAGAAGAAGCCGAGTTAGTGACATCCAGAATGGCTGAGTTAGCAAGATGCAGTAATAGAATACGAGAGAGAGAGAGAGAGAGAGAGAGAGAGAAGGAGGGAAGGTGCCCGGTGTATTATAGGGGGTCCTCTGGCAGACTAGGCCTAAGTCAGCCTAACTAGGGGCTGGTACAGGGCAAGCCTGAGCCCTGTACCAGCTTTATCAAAGAGGAAAGTCTTAAGTCTAGTCTTAAATGTGGAGACGGTGTCTGCCTCCCAGACCGTAACAGGAAGATGATTCCACAGGAGAGGAGCCTGATAGCTGAAGGCTCTGGCTCCTGATCTACTTTTGGAGACTTTAGGGACCACGAGTAACCCTGCATTCTCAGAGCACAGTGTTCTGGTGGGATAATATGACACTATGAGCTCTCTAAGATATGACGGAGCTTGACCATTTAGAGCTTTATAAGTTAACAGTAGGATTTTAAATTCAATTCTGGATTTTACAGGGAGCCAGTGCAGAGAAGCTAAAACAGGAGAAATATGATCTCGTTTCTTAGTTCCTGTTAGTACACGTGCTGCTGCATTCTGAATTAGCTGGAGAGTTTTTAAGGACTTACTAGAGCTACCTGATAATAGAGAGTTACAGTAATCCAGCCTTGAGGTAACAAAAGCGTGGACCAATTTTTCTGCATCTTTTCGGGTCAGGATAGGCCTAATTTTCGCAATATTACGTTTCTTACTGTAGTGCTAGAGGCCAGAGCAATGCCATCTAGAGAAACTGTGTCATCAGATAAAGAGTCTCTTCAGTTAAGCCTAATTCACATTACGCGATTTTCACTGCGATTTTGACGTCGCAGAGGATCTTGAGAGCCACCTTGGAAATCTAGCATGCTAGAAAACTGGAGAAGTCTGTTGGCCAAAACACACCGGCGGCGTCATATGATGGCGGCGTCATTGACACGAGTCAAGTGCCGCCCCCGACACACACAAAAAGCGTCGCGCTGTGGGGCGTCAGCCAGATTTCTATTGCACACTCCAGTCCGCTAGGCTGGGAAGTACAAAATAGAGCTTTTTCAAGGGCGGCGACACTGGAAAAATAGGACAATAGTGTAAAGTGCTGTGGTGCGGCACGTTGACGCGCGTCAAGCTGTCGTCGGTGTGGGTTTGTAAATAGAAAATAATGGGGGCAGCTGTTTTGACACGCATCGTACGGCACCGGTGTGTTTTGGCCTTAACACGACTGACAAAGAGCATCAGCCAGTGAGAGGTGGGATACATCCCACATCAGCACGCAGGAGAACGGAAGAAATGTGAGGAGGACAAGCCGGCAAGCAACAACAATGGCGGCATCCACAGGATCACGGGGAGCACGTTGTGTTTGGACCCAGGCCCTGGAGGCAGATCTGATTCAGCACTGGGAAGAATATCCATGCATGCCTTTATGATGTGTCGTCTCCAAGTTAAAAAACATAGTTTGGTTATGTCACCGCATTATCTGGGGCTCTGTCAGAGAAGGCTCGGTGGAGAAATCTTGTGGTGTGCACACAGGTTGTAATGCAGTTGGCGAGACTACCGCTGACAGAAACACACGTCGCCAGGTACGAACACTCAAAAGATTACGATAGTCTCTGTGACGCAAAATCAGAGTGAAAATCATGTAATGCGAACTAGCCTTTAGCTGCGAATATTTCTCATTGCAGCTTTGATGCCCCAAAACTGGTATTCGGGATATCTGGACATGCCATTTAGCTTTGTAGTTCTCAGGGGATTCTCTATAGTATTAGGAGTTAATATTGTATTAAGTTATGATTGAGTTATTTCCAAAACACTGGTCGTGTTATGTATATAAACAACATGATCACGTGTTTTATATGCTGGGACGGATGAAGTTCTTGTGATGACAGTCATATCAGCTGTGTCTTGAGACTGAGATATCATAAATCATATAAAGTTAAACAAATTTTTCATTATTACTACAATATTGTGCAAAATAAAAAATACAAACAAACAAATATTGCTGCAAATTGTTCACTGGTATTGTTCATGGCCACTACGTACCGTGTTTCATAACCCAGCACTGGAGAAGCAAGACATGGGAACTTTACTTGGGTCTTGAGGAGCTGCAGTGTTTTATCATGGACAAACTGAACCCCACATTGTACATGTACTGCCACAGATTTTCTACCACACACACACACACACACACACACACACACACACTCTCTATGCACTGAGCTCAGCGGGGTGGTTGTGAGGAAAGACCATGAGAATCTTGCGGCATGTTCTGCACCATTGGTTCAATTAGCTGTTGCATCTCTCGATCTGGTATTTGCAAAAACAAACAGCTGGAGTAAAAGCTCTGTCACCAAACTGTGTTCTTATGTATCCTTGTGCATTTTTAAGTGTGTATATGGAAATCCTGGAGCTTTCTTTGTGGGTTGAAGGCGTATACCTGCATATCACATAGACTGCAGCTTTGCCCACAGCCTCACATCACCTGGGAGTTCAGTTCAGGGATTCAGCAGAGTGAAGAGGGATGTGTTCAGTCACTTTCTCAAGGACATTGATAGCTGATGACAGACTTGAAGTGCCTCAGGCTTTGGTGTTGTGGGAACATTTTCAACCTCTAGGCTACTCTGTAACACACTCAGTGCTCAAAGAGTAGATAAAGGGATAGGGACTGTAGGTGTGCCCACTCTCCCTTAACGATGCGAGTGTACTTTGTCTGGTCTGTCTTACACACTCATGGTATTCCTGTTTCACTTTGTTGCGCTCATGCAGCACACACACCTACTGAACCATGGGTCAAGAGATACGCAAGTGCTGAACTGCTTTCACCATAAGCCTTTTAGCTCTGTGACTTTTATCTGCTTGGTGGTTTTACAGCTGTGAAAGGAACTGATGGGAAAACAAAAATGTGTCTCTGAGGTCTGAAGAGTCTTGCAGCCTTGGTACAATATTGATTAAGACAGAGATGGCGTTAAAAGCTACTCTGTAGGAGAGAAGAAAGGAATGTGTGTGCAGTGCACATCCTGCCTTTTGTTTTTCCCCCATCGAGTCATCTTCCATCCATGATCAAAGGTTACATTTGTTCTCATTGTGTCTCTTTGGGGGGCTGTTGTTGCTCATTGACACTTGGTAAAAATTTCACACCACCGCAAAGAGAGAAATTGGAGTCATACGAGGCAGGGTATGATCATTTTATCTCACTGCGGAAGCATTTTGCAAAGAGATGAATTCATTTCACTGCACGCCACTGGCAACAACACAGTCCACATTCAGCACAAAGTAGATGTAACCTCGTGAGAGCAGGAGCTTTCCATATCAATGTGTTTTCTCCCACGCTCCACCGGAGGGGTAGAGTAACTCTTTGCTTGTGTGCAGTGTCCGACAGAGCTTGACGCACTGCAGACACGTAACACAAGCAGGTGGAGAAAACATATGCATCAATTTGACACGTAGCCTGCATTTAGAAGTACTGCAGATACTGAAAGCATAAGAAGATTGACAATGATGGAATGCAACTGGCTATATTTACTCAAATTTGAGGTACCTGGGTGTTTTTTGAGTATTTCCATTCTACTTTACCCCTCTACTCTACAACATTTCTGAGGAACTTATTGTACTTTGTTACATTTATCTCACAACTGGACTTACTTTGCAGACAAATATTTAACAGAACACACGATTATTCAACAAAGTACGATTCAATTGTTGTTGAGAAGGTTTGTTGCCAGTAAGAGTTTTGTACCTTCAATCAATGCATTTCCTCAAATTAAAGCTATATCAGTGTCTTTTAAGGCAAAGGACAGACAGCCAATTTGAAGAACAATGAATCACCTGTACATGTACAGAAACATATCACATTAAAGCAGGATTGGGGAACTCAAAATCTTAACGGTAAGTATGCACATCAGATACAGTTAGTAACATTTACTGTAAAATAAACCAGTAAGTATATCAATATGCAATTCCTTAACTCTCATATTAACATAAGCCCCCTTTTACACTGCCAGATTTTCCGCGAATGTTGGGCTGTTTTGCCGGCAAGCTGCGAGCCAGATTGGTGAGTTGAGACCAAGGTGCCAAAGTTTCGGCCTCGTAGGGTAGACATATTGGCGGAACCCTTTTAGTTTTAAACAGAACGAGGTGGCCTTCCGCAACGGGAGGGGCTGTTGATGACGCCTCACGTGTGACCCACTGGCGGTGGATAAACAGGAAACAGCTGATAGCAGGAATTAGCAAGCAGCTAGTAGCAAGAGGGAAACGCAAACCTGACACTGTAAAGATGAGCAGCTGAGGAGACAAGGAATTGTGCCCCCTCCTTGCACTCGCAAATGAAGAGGCCATTAACTGTCAGATGACGGGGATGGTGAAGAACAGGCCGACTTACAAGAGAATCACAGAAGGACTGACTAGCCATGGCTTCCCTCCCATGCCACTGGTTACGTCACATGCTGAGCTACATGTTTTGTTACTTGCTCACGCCCCCAATTGCCCCGAAAAAGGCACATTCTGTATGAACAAAAGTAGGCAGGCCGCATTTTGCTGCACTCCCTGATTTTGTTTTTACACTGCCAATGCTGAAAAATGACTGATTGGGCTTTCCTGCAGATTTGCACAATTCCTATCTAAAATGGCTATAGTTTTCAACTACCCTCTATCCACCTTATTTTTCAACACAGAAGGCAAAACACAGAGGCAAAACAGAACGCAGCCAGCTTCTGGTTTTTTGTGCAACACTTCCGGTCCAGCGCTCTTGACCACTGTGTAAATGTGAATCAGCTTGTTGTTTACCTTGTTGAGTTTAGCTATACATATATATATCACATTTTTCACATCACTATATCACCGTTTAGACTAATATGATGTTTGTAAAGTCTATAAACACAATGATTGAACAAACATTACTATTTCTGTGTATGTAATTAATAACATGGTTATCGTAGATTAGCTGGGCTAACTGTTAAATGTTAGCCGTTAGCGGTGTCTGTAATAACTCAATAACTCAATAAATGGTCTGTGAAAAAAATATTTTTTCCAGCGGATGTCTTAGTTACAACATGATTGAGCTACCTGGAGTAGTTTCATGTCGTATCCGACAACGGGAGGCTTTTAACAGATGACGTCCTGATGTTAGCTTTGCTGCTAGTGTTAGCTGTCCCTGTCAGCTGCAGCCACTGATGCTTTCTAGACATTGTGATTTCCCAAAACTGAATAAATGCCACATATAGCAACACAAAACTGCTTTGCTAGCTCAATCATGTTGTAACGGCTGGATGGTTGATGCGTACATGCTGATTCAGGTGCTATCAGAGCTGATCCGTGCATCACTATGGCTTAATAATCAACTCAGTCAATTAAAACAACCCATCCTGTGTTAGGAGTGTATGTTGCTGACAGAAAGAAAGAAAAGGAAAAAAAGATAGAAAAGCAGTGTACACTTCACATATTTATTTCTCACAGTTGAGCACATGTTTGTCTGGCATGCAGAAGCACCGTCTGTGTGTCTGTGTGTCGAGAGTGCAAGCCGCAGCTTCATCTGCTCAGGTGGAGAGGCTGTGTAGCCCGGTGTGTTTTTCGCTGATTCGGTTCTGCAGGTTCTCTGCTACTACACTGGAGACGGGGATCAAGCAGTTTGTCTCACTTAGGATCGATTGTGCTTTTTTGGTTCATAGTATTTGATTGACGTGCCATTTATTCGCGTTTAGAGGGAATTATTTTTACTGGCAATTACCAGATAACGGAAACTTGGGCACAGTAATCTATATAAAATACACAGACTAACTGACTAACTAGCTAACTAACTGATTGACTAACATAAACAATTGAAAACTGAAAAAAATTAGCTTGCACCGTTAGCTCCGGTAAGGGAAAGCATGAGGGAAAGCAGCTGACCGTAAGTCACGCACAAAAACACGGAAGTTGATCACTATTTAATTCCATGTTTGAAAATAAGGTGGATACTATAGTGGAATAATACAGTCCCTGAAATTTAGTTATAACTTTTGGTTTGGTATGCCATTCCAAGATTCTGGCCTTTTCCGGCCACCCCGTGAAAACATTCGTGGGTACCACTGTTGATACTACTTGGAGAAGTGGAAGCTGAATTTCTCTTTCAACCATTATTTATCAATTACTTCTTCCACATTTTGACATTGACCCTCACATCAAATCAATATGTAATCCTATATTGCTCTCTGTTTTTCTGGGATCACAGTTGATTTAACATAGTGTTAAATGTGTTGTTAAAGGCTAATGGCATAACATTTCCCCCCCATGTCTATCAGCTTCTGAAAAAGTGTGATATTTTGGGAAATGTGTTTATTCTCTTGTTGTCTCAGAGTTAGTTGAGAGCACTGACTCTGAGCAGTTGCTAGGCAACCAGCGGGGACACCAGGAAGTTCATGTGCCCAGCCAAGAAACAGTTTGGCACATAACCTGCTGTTAAACGGTAAACTGTTGTTTGAACACCTCATTTTTGTACAGATTAAACAAACATGATATAATGTGTTAATTAGTGAGCTTTAGAGGTTCTGCTAGGTGAATTTTACTGTCGGACAGAGCCAGGCCAGTTGTTTCCCCCGTCTTAGGTGTTTGTGCTAAGCTAACTGTCTGCAGCCATATACATTATATTAAAGGAGTAGTGTCTGAGATTTAGGGGGATTTAGTGGCATCTAGTGGTGAGGATTGCAAATTGCAACCAGCTTAAACTCCTCCTGGTTAGAATTATAAGTTTTTTGTTCTTTGTTAGAATGCATCACTTGAGTGTCTCAACTAATTTCGTTGTATTCCTATGCAATGACAATGAAACCTGAATTCTCCACAGTCTTTTCCTCTCCAAAACAAACAGTAATTTAAATAGATAAATTTGAATAAAGCAATTTCAAGCTACAAATTAGTGTTTCTCCAGTGCTGTTAAGCATGTTGGAGACCTGCTAATGTGTGCTCACCTATTTTCTCTAATAACTTAAGATCCAGACATTCAGAAAGTTTTTACTTGGAGCTGAATTTTCTGCAGAGGTCTCTTCCTCTCCAAAACAAATGGACTTAGTGATTTAAACTGGCAAAAGTACTCAATAAAGCGGTTTTACTTAAAAACAAAATCAGTGTTTTTCCGATTCTCTCCTTGCGAAAGGGGCTGCTATCGACGGAGGCCAGTGTGAAAATGTGAATGGCCCGATCTAGAGCCATTTTTCTATTTGTCCGTTGTGGGTACTATAGAAATATGGCAGTGCAACATGGCAATCTTCACTGACAAATGTAGATACAAGCGGCTCATTTTAAGGTAACGAAAACACAATGATTCCTACTTTCAGATGATTATACACTAAACCAAACATATTATATTATATTCCATTTCTGCCAGTTTATGCCCCTGAATCCCCTACATTGTATCTTTAAATGGACAGAAATGAGAGCGAAGAAAGTGAGCGTGTCAATCCATTTAGGGGTTACATAGAGACCCATACAGACATATAGTTCTAACCTTTTCATTTTGATCTTTCATCACTTGTGATTTATCATTCCTTCCTGTCAAGTCTTGCGTCTTACATGGGAGATTTTAGTGTTGTTTTTCTGCTACTCACAGTTTTATGGACTGTTGTAATTGAAGTTCAGTGCACATGGCCTCAGCTTTGCTCCGGACACCACTGTCAGAGGAGATGCTGTTATTGCCCAGCAATAAAGGAAGTACATTCTGTTGTGTTTCAGGACTGGTTTGACCTCTGCAGCGCCGTGCAAGTTGAGAGTGGTGTGCTAGACAGTAATGTGTGCATCATCAGTGGAGTTAGTGGAAGAGCAGAAAGGCTTCCTCTCTGATGCCACCACAAGGAATAAAAATATGACAACATGATGCAGTGAAAATAGCAGCTTACCCCCAAATTAAAACATCCATAATTTATCTGGGGGCTAGCATGCCAAATTACAAAGATGTATTAATGATGCCTGGGAAAAGAATACCACGGAGAAGATTGGCTGGCAAAAACACATCTCATACACACGCACACACACACACACATACAACTACACAAATGGGAGTTTAGTCCGATTCTATCAAATTATACACACAGTTCTGAGCGATGTGCAACAGAATAATGTGGTACCCATGCTTTTTGTCTTAGGACTGGAAATCCAGGTCATTATTTGTCTCTCTGTTTGTTTCTTTGTCATGCTGTGTGAGTGTAATGCCTGTTTACTTGCTGTACTTGAAAACTTTATCGTACCTTGTAAATTCATGCTGCTACTTCAGCTGCTGCTCCACTCGGGGGTGTGTTTGAATCAGTGGGTGCCTCAACCCCCTTTGATTTAAATTCTGTGTGTTCCCAGGCAGCAGCAGACTTACTGGCATATGACGTAACTCATCAGGCTTCAGACTACTTTAAAATGCTTGTGTGTGTGTGTGTGTGTGTGTGTGTGTACACTTTGAATCAAGGATTTTGTTGCAGTGTCAGGGCTGATAATCAGCACACAAGTGTAGCTGAAAAGAAGCTGTCAACAAGTCAAGGCTGAACAGAAATTATTCTGTGTAACAAAAAGATATGCATATAAACGCACAGAGTACTTATTTTATTGCTTGACTTTCTTATTGCATGTACTTAAATGATATATTCTAAAATAACACCACCCCTCTGCAGCTGCAAAGACAGATAAGGAATCAAAAAAGACAAATCTCCTCTCTCCCCGAAGCTCTTCTTACTACTGAAGCTATGTGTCAGTTAACAGCAGATAAATCAGAAATGGCCGCTAGTGTTTATACCAGCCAGCATTTTGTACCACATGGGCATTACAGTAGGAATAGCAATATATTATTGTAACAACAAGCATTACTGCCTGTAAGAACACAAACCTTAACATATCAGTTTTTCTGCTTAGTTTCCTGGGCATTTAGAGAGGGATCCAAGCAGAGGCTGCAATAAACTGAGAGCCTACGGTGAGAAAGGTGCACAAGGATTCAAACAACAGTAACAATCAAATGGCAATGTATACCACTAGTTACAGAGTTAACCACCTGGTACTGTTTAGGAGGGGGTGGTAGACAGACCCAGTGATATTTTGCTTTGCCCTCTTCAGAAGCATAAAAAGTAGAAATAGTAAATAGTAGAAAAAATAGTTAAGTTTCTCTTAAGGTTTACATCCATGTCTGTAAAAACATGGATGCTTCACATACATCTCCCCCCGGCAGCACAGAAGATCTACACAATAGTTTCAAGGTGGGCACCTAAGATTAGTGTCACCATTTCAGTATCTGACTAAATGTCTTCCCTTCTGTTCCTCAGATATGATGTTGAGTAATGGCCAGAAAGGTCTTTTGGGCAAAATATGATGATGTCACAGTGAAGTTGACCCTTGACCTTTTACATATAAAATGTCACCACTTCACCATTATATGCTTATAGACATTTGTGTGAAGTTTTGTCATGATTTGCCTAAGAATTCTTGAGTTACAGCCAAAAATGTGTTTTGTGAGGTCACATGGACCTTGACTTTGACCTTCAACCATTACATTCTAATCAATTTATTCTTCAGTCCAAGTAAACGTTTGTGCCAAATTTTAAGAAATAACCTCATGGTGTTCTTGAGATTTGTTCGCGAGAAACAAAGTCACAGTGACCTTGACCTTTGACCACCAAAATCCAATCAGTTTATCGTTAAGTCCAAGTGAATGTTTGTGCCTTATTTAAAGAAATTCCTTTAAGGCATTCTTGAAATATCACAGACATACTGACAGATGTACAGACAGACTGACAACCTGAAAACATACTGCCTCCAGCTACAGCTATTGCCAGCATGGAGCCATAAAAATCAGAAAAGAAAATACACTTGACATGTTCTTTTGGTATCTTGAACAGAGGCTGCCCTTTGGGTTTGTATGCTGCATGTTTAGCATACTCTGGTATTCTTGTGTGTTACATTAAATTAGATACAATTGAAAACAAGACTAAAGAGACTGAGTCAGGCCATGCAGTGCTTTGAGCTAATACTTGCATGGTAACATGCTCACATTGACAATGCTAACATGTTAACATTCAGCAGGTATAATATTTACCCTGTTCACCATCTTAGTTTAGTCCGTTAGCATGCTATTTGCTAATTTGCACGAAACACAATGTAAATATCAAGCTGATGGGGATTCCATCAGTTTTTCAGGGAAGGCCTATCTGGTCACAAATTACAAAATACTGGACCAACTGAAATGCTGACCTGATGATTATGATGGAAAAAAATCAGTAAACCACCAAAGTCAGTAGGATTCCATGACCATGAATTCCATGACCATGAATGTCGAAAAATGTCATGGTAATCCATCCAGTTTTGTTTAAATATTGAGTCCGCACAAAAGTGGTGGAATGACAGATCAACCAACCAACTAGGGCTGGGTATCAGTACTCAATTTCTTTTAGCTATCAACTGAAATAACACAGAATGCCTGCATTTGACCCCTTTTTTTCACCAGAGGTCTGATCCCAGACTGTCCTGACTCCCCGCCGGATCAGCAAACTTTCTGTTGCTGCTGTCTCCTGAGTCACTCTGGTGAATGGTCAGTGTGATATTTGGCTAGTTAGCATGAGCTAACACAGCAGTAGGCTAACAACCAAAACTGAGCCATTAACAGTCTCAACAAACTCACACCAACACTGAAACTTTTCTTTTGTTAAACCCATTAATAACTGTTGGGTTGTGTTACCCATGTAATGCTAATAATTATCCCTGTCACAGTGTGTATGCGGCTGGGAGTACTCTCACCAACTGTCCCCAGGACAAAGTTGGCACAGTGTAGCAACTCTTTTCCAGGCAGAATCGCTCAGCACTGGTATAAGCAACATTATTTTCTACTTTATTGAGAGAGAACTTTGGTGTCGAGCACCACTGCTGATTTTTTTAAAGGAATGGTTCAAAATTGTAGGAAATATGCTTATTAGTCTTCCTGCCAAGAGCTACATGGGAAAATCGATACCATTCTCATGTCTTTAAGGGTTATCAAGCCTTTCATCTAACTCTTTGCAAGAGGGCAGATAAATACATTTCCCAAAGTATCAGACTAATTAAATAATGTCCAATCAGATTATGGCTAACCAGTATAGCTTAAACATGAAGTACGTGTCTCATGGTTCCCAGATACATGATATTGCTCATGTATATTTGAGTTTCTCTGTTTGTTCTACCATTTATCCAAATTAGTAAGATGACTTATCAGTGCTGAGCTGAGTTTTTGGTGCTGACTCATTACATCAGTGAATTATAACAGTCAGTGGTGTAATAGTATCTCTGGAGTATTGCACTAGCACTCAATCTCATTGTAAATTATCCAGTCGTATAAAAAAAGGTGTATACAGAGTATACTGAACATACTGCATATTATGAATTCTATTTTAGTGTGGATTTTTAATGCCTCTGTAACATTATGATCAACAGATCTTTCAGCTCAATATGTCCTTCTTTCTCTCACACCTCTCTGACTCTAATGCTTCCCACTCAGTTCGACTCTTTGTCTCGCTACTGCTATCGATCTCCATGCCACCCTGCCTACTCCAGCTGACCCTCTTCCACTTTCTTCTCTCACTCCTCCACATTCTCCTCTCTTCCCTGTATTGCTTTTGCACAATTTCTCTGTCATTGTCTCATTTTCTCCTCTTCCACCTCTGTCTTCTTCACCCCCTGTTTCTGTATTCTTCTCTCGTCTCCTTTCATTTCGTCTTCCTTCCCCTCTGTCTTTTTTTTTTTCGCCCTCAACACCCCTCTCACACTGTCCAGCACTCACC
The DNA here is from genome assembly GCF_011397635.1 of Epinephelus fuscoguttatus. NCBI lineage: Eukaryota > Metazoa > Chordata > Actinopteri > Perciformes > Serranidae > Epinephelus > Epinephelus fuscoguttatus. Next base: position 13,680,010 of record NC_064758.1, on the reverse strand, counting down.
TCAACCTCTCCTTCCTCTCCCTGTCATTCACATTATACTGCCTGCTATATGTTCCCTCTCTCACCACTTTATATTCCCCTTGTTGTTATATTTTACAAGGATAAGTCGTGATTTTTGGAAGTAAACAACTTGTAGGCGTCCTAGGGGAGCACCCTGCTGCTGTGTTCTGCTTTCAGTCTTAAATGAAATGTGGTCCCAGTGCTGGCCTGTGCATTTGCCAGACTTTGACATAAATGCCAAGGAAGCTTTGTGACAGCAGGGGATTAAAAAGCAACAAAAAGAAAAAAGGAAATGGCAAACAAGGACATACAGTGTCATGCAGAAAATGTGTATCTGCAAGTCTGTGGCTGTATTCATATATAGCTAATATTCTTGTTAATGTATTTTATGCAGATGCCACGTCATGTTATCTGTTGCTAATAATCTTGAGGGAAGTAACTTTAAACATGGCTGTGTCTAACAACCAGGCCATTGCATTCGCACCGCCAATAGAAACACTGAAATAATGCAAGCTGGCCAAAGCCTGTTTTGTTGTGATGAGTCAAAACTGTATGTATTTCCTTTGTTGCATACATGCTCAGTAAATCCCAGCCTTCACTGTCAGTCCATTCATCCCTGTTTTCTTCTGATCTTTTGTTACAAGCTGTTGTTTGTGTTTTGTGTTGTCTGTTGTTTACACAGCTAACAGGTTTTTAAAAATGGTGGTTGCTGGTGCTGCATTGGCTCATGTGTTAGACCATTCACTGTACACTTACATCACTGAAGGTTCCTCTGGTGCTGGGAGAGTATGTACTCTCAAATAGGAGATTAAAAATCCCCCAGAATAGTGTCCTAAGAACTACAATCATTCCTAGAGCGTGTGAACACAATAAAAATGGGCTTTCTTAGGCCCTGTCTACATGCGTACCAAATTTTTTTGCCAGTGGTTATTTTCACCCTCGGTTTTTTCTTTCCACTTTTCACACTAGAACACAAAAACGACTCCAAACGCTGGCCGGTGTTCGCTGTCTTCCGTAGTCTCGCCTTGTCTCAATGGTAGTAAAGGCTAATGCTACCTTTTTTCAAAACACCTATTGGAGATCTCTGTTGTTTCTCATTTGATTTAATGGTTACAGAGTTCAATCAAAGAAATCAGTGATACGCTAGACACGCAAACTTTTGCTTCCACTCCTCATCGACTATAAATCAACAGTGGAAAATGTCCCAAGGACTGCTGGTTTGACTGGGCCTGATCCAAAACAGTTTCTGGCAGACTTCAAACCGCAGATGCTTAGGTGGAGCAAAAACACTGGCAGCAGATGCCTCCGCTTGTCCGGTTCAGCAATACTTTGCTGAAGTGTAAAGTAGTCATTAGATCAAGCAGTGCTAACAAAACGTTAGCAAACAGGTAGTTTTCCATTTTTGTTGTTGTATGCTTATGAGGGGCAGCTGTGGCTCAGAGGTAGAGTAGGTCGTCCACCAATTGGAAGATCAGCGGTTCGATCCCCGGCTCCTCCAGTCTGCATGTCGAAGTATCCTTGAGCAACATATTGAACCCCAAATTGGTCCCGATGATGCTTCCATCGGTGTGTGAGTGAGTTAAAAACTGAGTAGCAGGTGGCACCTTGTATGGTAGTCTCCGCCACCAGTGTATGAATGTGTGTGTGAATTGGTGAATGTGACTCGCTGTGAAAAAAGGGCTTTGAGTGGTGCAGGTCCATTTACTAAGTAAACGTAATAACAATGGGCATTCACAAAACAAGGAAATGACATCATTGTTTCTCAAATGCTCCGTTTTACACATCCAGACAAAGCAGCAACCTCCAGGGATGACAGTGAAGCCAATGCGGAAGTACCAAAAACTGCAGTTCGCTGAATGGCCACTTGAGGCAGGCTCCAAAAGAGAGTCAATCCCCATATACCCCCATGTTAAATGCTCAACTTTACACCAGAAATAAACGTGTTTACAGTCTGGTACAAAAAAAAAAACGGTTTTGGTCTCTATAGTTAATTTCCCCTTTCATGACAACTGTACGCGGGTGAATTTTTTTTATAACTCATCCGTTTAAGTTTTATTAAGGCTTAAAGTTGTGCATAATTAAAGGCATGGTCACTTTGAGTGACAGTTGGCGCCATCACAGGTGGCTAAGTATCCGCTGGCTGTCTGCTAGGCGTCATCTCAGCTAATTTGCAAGTCATTGAACCTGACCTCTCAGCCGTGTTTGTGCCTTTTGTATATTTTGTTTCGTGAGGGAGCTGGCACCAACCAGGAACATGAGCGGGAGCAGCCAACACCACAGGGCTAGCCAAAGTAGTGTAGCTTGTTAGCCTTAGTTAACTTAGCAGCTTCGAGCGAGGTGGGCGTGTTTAAGCAACCAGGCTTCATTTGGCCGGCCTCTTTGCCCATTTTTGATTGGCCGGGAGTTGGGCAGAGTTAGGCACTGCCAACGTGGTGATGGCCAGTGCCGCCTACTTTGAGCTTCAAACCCGCTCTTCAGAAACCAATGGGTGACGTCACTGTGACTACGTCCATATTTTTATACAGTCTATGGTCCAGACAAACAAACAACAAGCATAGTTTTAAAAAATTCTGCACCTTAGAAGTCATTTTTTAAAAATCTCAATTTTAGTGACCTAAAACTAAATATCTGTATACATGTAGGCACGGCCTTTGAACTTTGTTGTTAGATCTATGACAAATTTCCTCTGGTCTGAAAACGTTTATATTCTCAGTAAATTTTGAACAGATATCAAACTTGTGGACATTTTAAGCCATATCATCATAAATGTGTTCTGACCCCGATGAACATTCTCCTGCCTCCTCCAGGTGGTCGTCAGGGAAAGATGCCAGTGACGGCGCTGGAGGCTTTTGACCTGGAGATGAAGAGCTGGACACGTTACCCCTGCATCCCGAGCCGGAGGGCCTTTTCCTGCTGTGCCACAAATGATCGGAGCCTCTTCAGCCTGGGGGGCCTCCAGCAACCGGGGCCGCATAACTTCTACTCCAGACCTCACTTTGTCAGTACCATGGAGGAATATGATCTGGATCAAGGTAAGTGGTAACATTCAAATACTCCTTTAAGGCAGAACTTATGATCCAACTGCCTATATTAAGCACCTGAAACTTTCCTGGTGAGCCGGCACACACAGTCACATTCACAGAGCTGACTATTGGTGACAGCCTACTTTTCTGCAGGGGTGACTGTCATCTCCCTCACGTTTATCTTCCTCCCTGCATCCCTCCCTCAGCCAATCAAGTCAAGTCAAATTTAGCTTTATAGCACATTTGAATAAAAAACATGTGCTGACCAAAGTGCTTTACAAACATAGGCAACATAAAAACAGGTCAACAAAGCAGACAACAAAATCATGCACCCACCAGGCAGGGAAAAAAGAAAATTGATGAGTAATGCAAAAACTAGTAAACAACCATTATAAGAAGCCAATTAGTGTTCGTGATTCAAGTACATTCAGAAGCCAAAGAAAAGAGGTTGGCCTTGAGCTGTGCTTTTAATGACTCAGCAGAGGGGGAGAATCTGATGCGGTGGGGTAGTTTCTTCCACAGACCGAGAATGTGCGGTCGGCCCTCAGCTTCCGCTGAGCCCAAGGGACTGGTCGGAAGACCTGAGTGACCTGGGTGGGTTACAGGGAATTAAAAGATCAGATAAGTGAGAGGGAGCCAATCCATTAAGTTCTTTATCAACAAATGCAGTAGTTAACTTTTTAACAGGCAGAGAGTCAGTGGAGAAAGGCGAGCTTTGGGGAAATATGCTCATGTTTACGTGAACCAGTTAAAAACCTTGCAGCAGAATTTTGCACATACTGCAGGTGTGACAACGAGGACTGACTGACTCCCATGTACAAGGAGTTATAGCAGTCAAGGCAAGTGGTAACTAAAGCATGGAATCATGATCTGATACCTGGCTGGGCCCTGTGGCTCCACCTGCCCTTTTACTGTTGTGTTGTAGAAACATCGTGTTAACACTGACAAACATAGTTGTTGCTGACTCACTGACATTAAAATCCTCAGAAATAGAAGCATCTAATTCTTAGAAATTACTCGTCAGTCCCTCCAGAATTTTCTGATTACAACAGTTAACGCAAATTCAGCCGATTTCTGCTCACTGCAGAAAATGTCATTTCATTGTAAGGCTGTGCACATGTACTGATCCACTCAGCCCTGTCTTGCTCCTCTCCCTCTGTTTTTCATGAGACTACTGCTGCGCCTGGAGCAGAGTCACTCACAGTGACAGGGATAACTGTTAGCATCACATGGCTAATGTAACCCAGTGTTAATTAGCAGGTTTAATGACTGGGTCAGGCCATTATTGTCAGTGTTAGCAGCGCCATAACGCAAACACATGAGCCCCCCGCAGCTTCCTGCAGCAAAGAGCTGGTGAGTTTTAACATCTTTCTTTCAAAGAGTGGGTAGTTATCATTTCAAATGCACAATGACAATTAATAAACCACTTTAGAACGCTGGACACAGGTTATTGTATTGAGTAACTGTTGGACCTTGTTAACTTTACAAACTTTAAAGTGTCACAGCTGCTGTCAAGTGTTCGAAGGCACACCAAGCTCTCTTTTACCTGACAGTGAAGCTGCAGGGTGCATGATGGTCTCTATCTCTCATCTGATGCTAACACTAATGCGCTGTCTGCCTCATATGTAATGTAGCCTATTCTACCTGTTGTTCACTGTCTTTACAATCAGGTAGGCCTGTTTCATCCAGGTGCCTCTAAAACCTCTAAAACTTTGAACCAGCAAAGAATTTTTCTAACATATTTGTTTTATTTTATGCAAATATTGGCATCATATGCAACATATCATGATGTGCAGAAAAAATGAAAAGTTATTTTTTTAAAAAAGTTATCATAGTAGAAAAAATGCCTAAAATATTCCAATATGCATTGCAATTTTGTTTTTTTAGAAAAGTATGAGGTCCATCCCACAGCAACATCGCTGTAGTTGTGATATGACACAGTGTGAATAACATTTTATCCATCATTCTATAAATAGTGATGGTTAATTTAGATATCCAGTGTATAGGATTTAGGGGGATATATTGATAGAAGTGGAATATAATATAGTAAGTGTGCTTTTTCACTGCATACTTGTCTGAGACTAAGAATCATTTTGTTTTCAATACTTTAGATTGAGCCAAACATATATGAAGCGAATCCTCTTCCACAGAGTCCGCCGTGTTGCACTGCCATGTTTCTGCAGTAGCCCAAACCAAAGACTGGCTCTAGATTGGGCCATTCACATTTTTGTGTTGGCCTTCATAGCTCTCCTACACACTTGGCTCACAGAAGAAGTTTCAGCTGGTGACAATCTGCAGTTTCACAGCTAAATGCCACTAAATCCTCCACATTAGACCTGTCAGTAATCACATTACTTTTTGGTAATTAATTACCATATAATGTGGCAGCATGAGTGGCTGATTCAAGTTTCACTGTCAAAGTTTTTTATTCATTCTCAGGACTGACTACAAGGCGGGAATGATGAGTAGAACAAAGCATGCTAACAAAGCTTGTGGAGTGTTGGCCATAGTGTTGGCAATAGTCAAAAACAAAGGAATGGAGAAGTCATACGCTCATATTTCTGATGTTTTGTACAACATTCCTCCAACACTGGAGCTTTTTCAGGGCATTACTGTTTGAAGTCTACACATGGAAAGATATGATGTAAATGGAAATGATGATTTCTTGATGATTTAATTTTAGGGAAATTGTTATAGAACCAATTCCTTCTTTGTTTATTGATTTGGATACATGAGAGGAGATAGGCTGCTTTGTGCACAGCTCAGAAGAACTGTTGGTTGGTTCATCTCCACCCTGGAGCACTTTGAATGGAGTGAGAGCATGTGTTCTGTGCTCACAATGCATTCCAAATATAGGAAGATTATGCATTAGTTGAGTCAGATCATATCAAAGCTGATGGTGATGCAGATATACAAAGTTCTTTCATGCACCAGATTTCTGGCCAGTGACAGAAACAAACGGATGCTCAGATGGGGCTTCATGCTGATGAGTTATGGCTCATGTGAAATGTTGCATCAAAAATAACTGAACGAATGCATAAACGCACTATGGGAAATATGTCTGCTGATTTAGAAGAGCCAAATCAGTCGCTGCATACCTGTGAGTGACTCTGTATGCCATACGCATTCCTTTTACTTCAAGGCTGCATTTTAATGCACTGCAAAAGTTTAGCACCTGAAACAAAATAAGGTATTTCCTTGAGAACAGGATGATTTGGGCTATGATAGGGCTTGATGAGCCCACATTATTATTTTATATTACCTTTCCTGCAAATCCCATTTTAAGCAGCATGAAACAGAAATGTGAGCCTTCATCATATATTAGGCTGTAATTATGTCTGTTATTAACAAGAAGGAGACATCTGATATGCCAGATGGGTTTCGACAGCTCTCTGAAAGAGTATAATCTTTCGGAGAGAGATTGAGAAAAATCGTGTCCCTCTTGGTGCCATGAATTTTAAGTAAACTTTAGGGGATTTTCATGGTTTACTTTTATGTAACTCAGTAAATGAGCTGTTGGCTAAAGGTTGAATCGACACTGAGGCCTCTAGAAGGGTTGGCAGAAGGGTTTAACACTGGCAGCACAGATAAAAAGTATTTCTGCTGTAGCTCTATTTAACAGAGAGTTTTGGTATTAGTGTAATGTTATAGGAATGTTGATGGGAGTGTGTCCTCTTGACTTTAAATGGACAGTTTGGATGTGAAGTGGGGTTTTATGAAGTTCTTATCCGTAGTCAGTGTGTTACATACTGTAGATGGTGGTCGGCACACCCCCTGTTTGGAGAAGCAGGCAGGAGTAATGACACTGAAGCGAAGCAATGTGCTGCTGTGGAGGGGGAAACAACAAAATGGATTTTGGCCACCTAAAAAAAGTCCCACATTGAAAAAGAATTATTGGTTTAAGTGTACACGAGTATTTTTTCTGCTTTACCTTGCCGTCAGACTACTGTTATTTTTCTCTCTTGAAATCCAGACTCTGTTGAGAGAAACAGTAATTTAACATCACTGAACACAGGTATTGCAGATCTACTGCTGCCTCAATCACTTAGTTTGTTTGTGTTTTTGTGTTACTTTGGTGTTTAAAAGGGTTAGTTTGGAGTCACCAAAGTTACACAATAACATAAACGTACTTACTGATCGAGGCAGTGGTGGACCAGCAGCTCCTGTGTTCAGCGAGCATTGCTTGCTGAATTGCTGTTTTTCTCAATGGAGTCTGGTGGCCTTGATGAGAGCATGGATGGGGAACTGAACACATTAATGGCTTCTGAAATGGCTGTCTGCGGCAAAGTAAAGCAGTGGAAAATATTCTAAATATAGCGTACACTTAAACTGTTCTTTTTTTTTCTGATGGGAGCATTTTTTTTAGGTGGCTAAAATACATCCAGTTGCTGCCCTCATCCACAGCAGTACATTGCTTAGCATCTGTGGCAGTACTCCTGCTTGCTTCTCCAAACTGGGGGCTTGCTGACTGACATCTACCGTATGTAATACCAGGGCTTGACATTTAGCATTTTCCCAAGTAGCACGTGTGCTCCTAAGTTGAAAAATCTAGTAGCACACAAATAATTTTAGGGGCACGATGAAAAGTTACCAAATAATGTGTTTTTCTTTAATAAAGTGATATGAGGTCAACGAGGAGGCATTTATAAGCAAAACAATTCAATTCATAGCTTTTTAAGTTTTAGTTATATTCTCTAAAGAGAGAATAATACTGTAACGACTCATGTATTGTCAGTTATTTATTGGTGCAAATGTGCATAGTGCAACTGAGACAGTATCAAAACAGCAAGTAAAATTCTCCAAAAAGTGCAGAGAATAATACTGTAACAAGTACTGACAACAGACTTAAGCTTATTTGGCCTGCGTTATAACAGAACATTCATACAGCAGGCAGGGTTTACAGAATGTGCTTGAATTTTAAAGCTGAGGGGAGGGGGTCAATGTCCTTGAATTTCAAATGAAATTAACCAATTAGTTACAAGGTACGGTGCTGCTCTCAGCTTCACTGCAAGGCTTTCTTTCATCGTGTCTGCAATCTGTCCTATCATTTCTGCACACCTTTTGTCATTGTCGTAGGTTGGATTGATGTCCACTCCGTTTTTCTTGTGTAGGACCATCAGTGGATGAAACTTCACAAAGGGCAGCTCTTCTTTAGCAATATGATATGCAATATTAAATTTGATCTTGAGCTGTCTTCTTTTATCCTCTTCAGAGAGCATGACCTGTCTCCTCACAGCCGCCTGCAAGGGTTTTTGTTGTGCCGCTATGAATGCATCTCTGCACGCGGTATGCCTATGCGATTTACTGTGTTTCACTAAATTATCTCGTTTGAAGTTCGCGTTGCCTGTGACAAAAACGGACTTTCCAGCTGCTTGCTTCTGCGCTTTGCAGTACTTACAATACATTAATTGGTTTTCGTAAAGGAGCCATGGGAATGTTTTCTGCCATTCAGCATTAAACCTGTACTTTTTACGGCTGGGAATGGTAGCGTTATCACCTGCTCCTCTGGTTTCTTCAAGTCACGTTAACTTCTTCATCTAACTCTAATTCTTCCTCGTCCTCGTCCACCATTTCGGCCTCGGTGCCTGGGTACACAGCTTCTGGTTCTGTCGCCCTTTTAAAATAATCGCTAATGCGTTTCATAGTTCATGTTTTGTTTTCGTTTGTTTGGCTTCACCTCGTTACCATAGATACTCCCTCTGCCTTTAACTGCCTTCCGCAGCACGTCGGCAAGCACGCTCACTACGTGTAAATCACGTTTTTTTTTTTTTTTTCAGCTGAGGCTGCATTCAAGTGCACAACCGGCCACAACCTCCAAACGTCAGGAACACATCATTAAACATTTATTGAACGGTAAAATTCGGTAGTCGCACACGTGCTACTAATTGCATTTCACAATTCACACTGAACTATTTTTTACTAGCATTTGCGACGAGGTGCTCGCACTGTCAAGCCCTGTGTAATACACTTACTTCAACCTCATACAACCCCACTTCAAAAGATCCAAACTATCCCTTTAACTGCAGTTCATTTAGCCAACTCTGTCAGTGCGCCACAGATAGTAATGCACAAGCAAACTGAACAGGTCTCTTTACATTAGTCAGATCTGAAAGAAACATGGCAAAATCTTTGTTCATCAGTGAGAAACAATAGCTGATTTAGATCTAGAGCTTCTGCGACCAAAGACAGCCCACTTCAAAATTCTGAGTGTGAGAAAATCCTCCAAAGAACAATGTGAGTATCAGTCATTTTGGCAAATGCCCCAAAAGTGACAAGCCATCTTGTGTAATGTTATTATAATGTCATATTCCACAGAGGGAGGATACCAGGGTCCAAAATGTTGGACTTTAACACAGGCGGCCGCTGTTTGATGACTCCCTGACTGTAACTGTAAGATTTTTAACCATTACAAAAAATGATCATAATGTTCCCCTAACCTTAAAACAGCACAAAGCATTGAATTCCTATGACACTGTCAGATACAGAATGAGCAGTTTAAAAAAGGACCAACATCAATGCAGCACCAGTGATATTGTGTTTGTTTCCCCAGGTATTTTTCTTCCTTATCAAAACCTTGGGTCCACATGACCCACAATGCAACACAACCACTATCAGTTCCTTTAGGTTTCAGGCGTGTTATAGTAGTAGTGGTCATGTAGCCTCTAGCCTGCAGCAGAGAGGAGGAGTGACTTTCAGGTCTGTAGGGCTCACTTCTGTCTGACTCCACACCCCTAGACACCCCCAACATGTCATGTTGCTCTCTTTGCCCTGCTCTCAACTAACTTTAAAAATGTCCTGTAACTACTGCAATATCAGACAACAGGCCAGAAACTGATTCTGCACTTCCTATCGACATTTGACAGAGAGTGCTTTGGTTGATGATGGCGGCAGAGAAGGGCACACAGTAAGACAATCTCAGTAGGAAGGTCAGGGATTGCAGCTCTGCTGGGACTACTGTCGCTCAAGTGCCCTTGTCAAACTTTTAGTGGCTTGCAGGATATGGAGTGATGTAGAGACAAAGAGAGAGCACTGAGTCACTGTAATAACTGGGAACATCTATGCAGCAGCTGCAGACTCCACAGGTATGTTGACACTGCAGGTACGCTGCAGGTACGCTAATTAGATTATCGGGGAGATTTATTCTGTTCCCAGTTGAACTCATATGTTGCACCCATATGTTTTGATGCTTTATTTAATCTACAAAACAGTATCATAGAGTTCACCAGAACCATAACAATGCCATAATGTGATTCATCCTAAATTAATAACTAAGCACTGTTGGAAGTGTGTCTTGGCTTTTTTTTTTTTTTTTTTAAGTTTTTAGAATATTGATTTTACAAAGAACAAGTCCCTACATGACTAAGAACTGGTAATATAAATTTAGGGCGGTACGGCCAATCAGTGGTTAGCATTGTTTTTTTTTGTTTTTTTGTTGTTGTTTTTTTAAAGATATTTTTTAGGGGCAGTTTTGCCTTTTAATTAATAGGAAAGTCAAGTGTGGGGGGGGGGGGGGGGGGGCAAGAGGGTTGCTGGTTCGAACCCTGGGTGGGGGAGCCCCTCTGTGCGGAGTTTCAATGTTCTCCATGTGTCATTGTGGGTTTTCTCCAGGTACTCCAGTTTCCTCCCACAGTCCAAAGACATGTAGGCTAGGTTAACTGGTGACTCCAAGGACACATTCACACTGACACTATTTGGTCCGCTTTAAACGAACCCTGGTCCGCTTCCACGGATAGTTCGGTTTGTTTGGAGTGGATGCTCATTAAAACTCCAGTGCGGACCAAACGAGCGAAAACTAGGGGTCTGTGCGGTTCGCTTACCGTGGGAAATTTCTTCTTCCACATGTTTTTTTTTCTTCCTGGTCAGCGGTCATTTCGGGCAATACCGCCCCCAAACGAGCAGCTGTTGTAACTGTGTGACGTTGTCCAGGTGGTTGGTCCGCTTTAAAAAGTGCAGTGTGAAAGTGAATCGAACCAGATGAAGGTGTGTGATAATCTGGGACCTGTGTACCCTGCCTCTTGCCCATTGTCAGCTGGGATAGGCTTCAGCCCCCTCGTGACCCCCAAGAAGATAAGCGGTTACAGGAAATGACTGAATGCATATAAATTTAAGACAAGCCTACACGTGTTGTACACACCTAGTAGATGACAGCTGCCTTGCTGAGGAAGCTGAAGGTGAAGGTGATGGACTGGCCAAGTATGTATCCAGCCCTAAACTCACCTGTGCACCTGTGGGCCATCCTCAAGCTGAAGGTGGAGGAGTGCAAGGTGTCTTCACATCCATCTGCTCCATGATGTGTCTTTGTGCAGGGGACGGTGACGGTTGCGAATACACAGACTGTTACAGCTCTAGTTGAGGCATTTCACTCTAGACTACAAATCTTTGTAAAGTTTGGTGCAAGCATTCTTGTCCCCCTGATGAATTATGATCGCTTTTGGGATCCGTCAACTTTTCCTAGTGCTGTAATCAGCTGGATGTTTAGTGCTTTGGTTTATGACCAAATACCTGCAAAACTAGTAATATTCCCGCCAGCTTCAGATGTAATTTGTGCTTAGCGCTAATTGACAAATGTTAGCATGCTAACATGCATGACTAGGATGTTTAACTATTTGCTGTGTCACTGTGATCTTGCCATGCTAACATTAGCATTTGCTACAGTCTGACAGAGCAGCTATCATGGCTGTAGACTCTTAGTCTTGTTATTTCTATTAGTGAAAGTAAAAGGTCCTCTGAGCTCTCATAACTCTGATCAGATTTGTCATCAGGACATTAATATTTAGACTCTGGACAATAATGGAAAGAGAGTTGAGACATACACACACACACACACACACACACACACACACACACACACACACACACAGCAGAAAGTGCCAGATGACTCTTAGACTGTGGTGCAGCCAGGTGGAGGAGGATGATTAGATATTCTACAAATGATGATTTAGCTGCTCACTGCTGGATGAATTGATTAAAGCACAAAGAAGGTATTAGCTGCCTACTGCATGTGATCAACTTCTGCGTGTGTGTGACTAAGCAAACACCTGCCGTGTGTGTGTTTGTGAAGACACCGAGATGTACAGACAGATGCTCAAGAACAGGAAGTGTTCCAGTGAGCGCAGATATGGGGATTATTTGGTTACTCACTCGTGAAAAGATCCCCGCTCTAAGTGTACAGCGCTGTGTGTGTGGCATTCATGTGTAAGATCAGGCGAGTCTCACCTCCATCCATCCATATTAACAATGCATCCTTTGACACTCCCCTGTGCCTGTCAGCTTGCGATTTAACATTTGAGTTATCCATTTGCTTCCGTGAATCCTCTCAGTCAGGTTTAATGTGTTTGGCTTTAAAGGATAATGGCCCTCTTCTCAACTATCAGGTCTCATTCTCACCTCGCCTTTGAGAGGGAGACCAAACCTGAAAGCAGAGAATGCAGCATTGCCTGTGTGTGTGGTGCAGTTGTGAATGCAGCATTGTTGCATGGCATGTGTATCTGAAGTAATTTTATAAAGCATTTTGATAATACCGTTAGTTAACTAAAACTGATAACATCACTGGAGTTATCTTGACTTGGGATTCCAGATCACCTTTTTTGTTTCCAACAAATTCCAGATTGGGGTTGTTTAGGAAAATAAAATACTATTAGCATAATGGGAAATGTAGGATATAGTAAATTTGGAGCTTGAACCATACTAGAGACCTTAAGTCAGTTTTAAAAAAAATGTTTTCATTGATCTGTTTTTTTCACTTCATTTAAATAAGCAACAATTACTCATCGTGGCCACTTGGGGGCAGTGCAACAAGATTGAAACACAGTATTGACACATTATCACATAAGAAAGCTGTTATAGCATTTGTCTATTTACACATCCAAGAGACACAGAGCAACATAAGCATTTATTTGAAGTTGTGTGTGTGAGTGTGTGTCCCAATGAACCACTCTCTTTTATCTCTATTTTGGTCTCCACCAACTCCATAGAAAAATAACTGGGTCTTTAGTTGCTAGATGCTTTGCTATGCGAATATTATGCTCTCCAGGTAGTCCCTAACTATCTGTCTGCTGTTGGCTGCTGGGCAGGTAGCATACAGTTAGTATATGTGAGCCTTTTTTTTGCTAAAACAGCTCCCTGCTGCATCTGAATGTGGCACTAATGAGGAGGAAAAGAGCGCATCAAAACAGTTACGCTGGGGGCTAAAGGCTAAAAACTGCACGGTCGGATAATAATTCTCTGTGCATCAGTACAAGCAACATCTTTCACATTACACTTTGTCATGTAATCCACTGTAAACAATAATAATAATATTGATTAGAGCAGCTTTCAATGCATTAAGAATAAAATGAAGTGTGCTTTGAAAGCGTTAGTGAAAGCCATGAGCATGTTTACTGTCTGGAACTTAATGTGATGGCTTGCATGTTAAACATTGTCATGGAAAATTGTTCTGTAAAGCACTCATTCACATAATCAATAAACACACAAAAGACCAAAAGACTTAGAGTAAAATTTTTGTAATTACAAGGAGACCAACCACTTTTATCCAATCCCAAAGAACCATTTACTAACATACTACAGTCATGTTGTGGTCACACGCATCTGAGAATCTGTTTCAACTTCCCCCCTTTGCTAAATCTGGGGCCCCCACTTCCTGAAGGGCAGCCTGCTAATGCCAAACTTGATGCAGCAGGTAGAATGAAAAAATCACAATAATAGAAAATGCAAATCTTTAATTAGGGATGCACTGAATGTTCGGTAACCGAATATATTCGGTAACCGAATATATTCGGCCAAATATTGCAAAAAAAACACACATTCGTTATTCGGTGGAATAAGTTAAATCAAGGCCGAATAATAGCGGCGCGGTTTTGATAATGCAATCAAACAGTGTGCCGTGACGGGTGGATTAAAATGTCGGCAGTGTGGCGATCTGTCCGTAACCGCACTCGCACTTGCGACTAAAAATAGTTTTGAGCGAGCAAAATAGGCTTAAATCATTCAGCATGCTGTGCGAGCAGCCTCCAGATTTCAAAAAGCAGCAGAAACGAAAGGCGAATCCCACAGATTTTGGGTTGAACGGGGGTCACAGACACAGGCAGTAATGTATTCCTGTCAAATATGGCGGCCATCGGCTTACCGTCGGCTCCAATAATATCCTCTTCTTGGCGTGTGGACTGCCCAGAAGTACCTGAACGGCCGAGCCAGCCGAACACAGGTATGTGATGTGTAAGAGGAGAAAAGAGCCGTTCACGGCCCGCAAACCTCACCGCACTTTAGGGACTGTTCGTTACTTATGAAGGGACTGTCAGGGGAGGAGGGTGGCTGGTTGATTCTTATTTTATTTATTTATATTTTATTTATTTATTTATTTTATTTTGATCCCCCCTATATTAATCACTCATTGATGCTGTTTTTGAAGTATGAATAAGTCAATAAGTAATTTATTCCATTGAAATATCAGTGATGTATTATAGAAAAGTGATTTATCTTTTTATAAATGACAAAAGGCACATCTGCCTCATTTTCGCTGTGATATCGTGATACTACTCAGAACCATGATATTTTCATTGGTATTGTACAGTGGGATTCAATTTTGGTACCGTGACAACACTAATCTGGAGGGGGCTCATCTGCAAAAACTAATGAAAAACTAAACAACTATATTCGGTATTTGGTACTCGGTATTCGGCCAAGCGTTTAATAATATTCGGCTTCAGCTTCGGCCACAAATTTTCATTTCGGTGTATCCCTAGCCTTAATGTTTCATAAAAGTATGCTTTATCGTTAACATGATAATCACATTTTATTCATCTTCATTTTACTTTTACAGCATCTAAATAATCTGGCTGAAACACATCTGACACTTATAACTATACCACCAAAGCTGGGCATATACAGTATGATTAAAGCCTGTTTTAGAAATGTTATTGTTTGATACTAACTCCCACGGTATGAGTAAATTGTCTGTGATGTAAAGCTCATAATTTATGTGCTCACAAGGTGTAGTGTAATTGTCAAGCCATGACCTGACGGCTCTGTACGTGTAAAAAAAAAAAGACAATAGAACTGTCTATAAGCCCCTGCGAACTGTTCTGACTAATGACAATTGTCAATAAAGTTTTGTTTGAAAGCTTTGCGTCTGCGGGCAGTTGGAAGTTTGTTCGCTATAATAGGGAGCTTTAAGGTTCACAATAACATAGAGAAGGGCTAAAAAGTCCATCTCTCTCTTTATCTTGCAGTTAGCAAGTTCACAGCACTGTGTCAACTGTGTGAGAACCTTATAACACTTGACCAAAATTTCTGACATATAAGAAATTCATCCAAATGTCCAGTGGCCAGTTGAGAGCAGTTGATTGGGCCGTGATTGCTCCTCGCTACACTGCACAGCAAATGACACCAGACAACGCTGAAATTCGGTCTGACTTCAAGATAAGTCGTGCGGCTCAAAATTGGGTCAGAAATGGGCTCAAATTGTACAGTGTATGCCCAAGGGTTAAAACTTGTTAGTCTACGGGAACGATGTTACATAAAGGTTTTTTTTTAAAAAAAGATCGAAGACCTGAAGTAACATCTTTCCTCCCAACTTTGATGTAGACTTCATTTGTGTACCAGGCAAAAGGCCATAGCCAACCTTGTTGATACAAGAGCATGTTAGAGATTCAGCAAAAGACAGGAAACTGTGATAAAATACGGAAAAACAAATGATGGTGGTATGATTCTTGTGAACATCATCGTCTTCTTGTTTTAGCTGCACTTTATACAAAGATGTTCTCTAGATAAGGCGAGGCACCAAAAACCCTCTCTGTACTCTACGTGAAACACCCACCTTCAACATGCAAAGTGTATATTAATGCAAGTATTTCATATGTAAAATGTGGGAGTGTTGACATTTTACATACACGCGTATGAGCGAATATGCCTGAGGCTTCAGATCCACAATGCAGCCCTCCAAGTAAGAGAGATAAGAAAGAATCAAATGTAGATAAACCAAGAGAACACAAATAAGAAATGATAAAGACAGTGAACATGAGAAGGCCGACCTTGCAAGTAGGTTTAGATTTATATAGTTACTTTGATTTAGTGGCACAGTGGAATGTTTGCTCAAGTTTATCCAGAGGACAATCATACGCTTGAATGTGAAAGAGAGCTTCTGTGATTATGCTCTTTAATAGAGGTTATAACCCTCTGGGCCTTTGCTAATACTGAGCAGGTTCATTACCTGTTCATTTTTGTACAGTCGGAATGTTTTAATCAAGGTGATTTGCATTTAAATGTTCCCCACATCAGCTTTCAGCATTGATGAGAAGCAGAGCGGCACACAGGGTTAATGGATGTTCTGGTGTTCACTGCGAGTCACGGCTGTGTGGAAGATACAGTATGTCTACTAGAAGAAGCCAACCCCAAAAAAAAAAAGCCTTTTTGCATACAAGAGTATGTGAAGACACAACTACTTTATAAGTGCTGGGTCAACACACCCATAAACACACACCTGTGATTCTGAGTAATAAAGTTAGATTATGAGGCAGGTTAAAATGTATGGCTTATTCTGATAAACTGAAATGTAAATACTCTTTTCAATTTTGGTTGTATAGCGCAATTTTTTTTCTCCACTGCCTAGTCCCACCCTGTTGTGCTGCGATTGGTTGGTACTACTGTGCTGTGATTGCACACAGACGTGTCAAGGTCGGAAGTGATTAGGGTGAGGGCAAAGTGGTCTAGTTAGGGCTAGTACTAGCCAATCACAGCACAGTAGGGTGGGACGAAGAAAAAACAATATCTGGGTTGTCAACATGTCTTTCTTAGAGTTGCACTGCATTATGGGTATTCTTTTAGACTACTGTGTATCAACAGGATACTGCTGATACACTTTGGTACTTTGTTGGTATATTCAGGGTAACAAGAAGACTGGCAGTTGTATTTCCATCATCTAGTATGTTTGAAACAGGACATCATTGAAATTAAACCTGAAGGACTTAACTTGAGAAGTGAAATTTTAATTTGCCTTTGGTGGTAATCAATATGCTGTGAAGTTTGTTCAGTTTGATATCTATACTGACAATTGTTTTGATTCAGGGGATTTAGCTACTTTTGGATTTATGTGCCAAAACATAAACTAAATAAATGGTCTCATTTTGGTTCCAGATCCACACAAAAAAACTTATCATTCATGCCAAAACTTTTAACAAATTTTCATTGAAATCTGTTGAGAGGTTTTGAGATATATTGCCTACCAGCAAATGCAGAACAAACAGACAGACTGCTGCATTGGAGAGACTCAATATTTATTATACATAAGTTTTAGTCAGGGTTTCAGAATCAGCACTCTGAAGCTGCTCATCTGAGAGTTTCAAATGATATTTTAATGTCCTCTGATGCAAGTGATTATTCTCTGTTAGTACTTCTTGGCCTCAGCTCAGCGGTCAACACTCATCAAATCCTTTTTAAGAGGTTATGTGATTGTGTTTGCATATCAGGCTTAACATTAGACTGTTTTTCATCCTGCCTCACTGACAGAAGTTTCTCTATCTCTGTTGGAGACTTTGTGTCTGATACCTCCCCACTGTCATGTGGTGTCCCGCAGGGCTTGTTTCTGCCTCTGTTATCCTCTTTGCTGCCCTTGAGACAAATAATATACAGATATGACATTGCATATATGATATCCAGCTTCATTTCTCCTTCAAACCTACTGAGCCTTTCAGGTTATCTAAGACCCTCAACCCTAGAGTCTGGACAGCAGAAAACTTTCCACAGCTCAATGTTGATAAAACCGATCTGGTAGTTGCTCCAGAAAAAAGTTGTCCCTCGTTCATGCTCACTCAAACCTGAATAATTTAGCGGTCATATCTGGTAAATCTTTGTCATTTGACACCCACGTGATGCACCTGCCCATTTCTTGCTTTTTCCATTTGAGAAATATTAGTAAACTGAGATCTGTAGTTTCAACTGCTGAACTAGAGATGCTCATACGCTCATCTCGCATTGACTACTGTAATGCACTTTTCTCTTCACTTAGTACTTCTGCTCTTAATCATCTGCAAGCAATCCAGAATGCGGCTTCAAGACTACTTCCTTGGTCTACCTCATATTACCCCTACAGTAAATCTCATTGCCTCCCTGTCACATAACCCAGTTTAAAATTCTCATTCTTACTTACAGAACATTACACGGTCAGGCTCCTGCTTATGTGGCTGAACAACATCGCCTGTTTTACTCAGCCTGCACTCTTAGGTCAAATGTCTTGAATTGTTGTCTCTCTGTCATGGTGGTAGAGCTTTTGAGGCCATAGCACCTAAATTCTGGAATACTCTACCTGCACCCTTATGTTCTTTTGACTCTGGTTTCTTCTAAAGGCAAGCTAAAGACACACTTGTTAAATCATGCATTTGGGTAACTTGTATGCACTAGCTCTGTATTTTCTTTATTTTGTGTATTCTTGTTGCGTACTGTGATGTTTTTCATTATGTATTGTGCAAACAGTTTTGTACTTGCAGGGCTAAGGTAGTTGAATCATCTTCAAAGTTGTATCCTTGTAAATTGTATGTTGGCCTTGTAGAATACTTTGTGAGCTTTGTCTGTGACAAGCACTATATAAATAAATTTTACTCACTTACTTACAGACTGGACGGAAACAGTGACTCCTCTTATCACACAAGGTCAACTTTTTTTGGAGCTTTCTGACACATTTTTGGCCTTCTGCCAGTGGCTGCAGCTTTCTTAGTTGTTGTGAAGATTTTTGAGTTGTTTTAGGGCTGTCACTGTCCGGTGCACGCAGCTGCATGCAGAATACAAAGTAAGTGGACTGATGCGGGTAATGCAGAATCGAAGTTCACAAGCCTGCGTTCTGTCTGAAAACTTGTCGCTGTTAGACAGAGTACTTATAATCTGCTGAGGTTAGCACAACAAGCTGATTGACATGCAAGGCAGGTGTAGCTAGGCCTTTAAACCAAATAGCAAACAGAGCAACTGAGTGTGTGAAGTATTAGTAAGAGAGAGAGTTTTTTGTAATATACTGATACGAGCTCTAGGTAATGCCCCGGTGTGTAAATATTACATATTATACCAGGAGATATTCTGCAGTATGTAGGCACTGTTTTCCATTTCCACCTACATCCCCTTGAATTCTGCTTTATGGACATTCATACTGTGTGTGTGTGTGTGTGTGTGTGTGTGTGTGTGTGTGTGTATAATGTCTTTATGGAGCTAGTACGTTTTGTACTCATATGACAGTGATTGAAATCAAATGCGATATCTCCTCATCTACACAGACATTTTACACTGGAGATAACGGATAATAATTCATCATTCTCATGCATAGTGATTCCACATCCCATTTCATTGTAGCCTCTGTAGCAGTGAGTTTGTGAAGCAGTAACTGAGAAATAAAAAGAGAATGAGAACATAATTTGACAGCCACTACTGTTTGAGTTGTCTAAGAGGGTCATCCAGAATTCAGTGTTTTCATCATTCAGTGAAAATATTTTCGACACTGTGTTCATACACTTGTGAATTGTGAAACATCCCATTGCTTTCAGCTTACCGGTAAGTAGGTTGATAGTTGTATTTCTATTGCTGAGGCACTTAGGGAGTAACACTCACAAATAGACTGCTGAGAAATGTGGCCAAATTAATTGACCCTCTGCTCAGCATGAACACCCAGTCTCTAGTCCCATCACGCTCTGAACATCTGTTTAACCAACGCTGATGATTAAAAAGGAAAATGAGGACAAAGGCATTGGAGAAAAATATTTCGCTATTTTATTAGCACTTCATTTGCTATTGACTGCTGCGTGCCACTACTATAAATAAGACTGAAGGCTCATTTATACTCCCTTTACATACGAAATAGATTTCAGATTCTGTCACTGCCCACATTCTTCCATGTTTCTTTTATGTTGGCATAGATACATACAATAGATGGCACTACAGGCAGACACAGTCAAACCATTCTGACAACAACAAACATGACAACTGTGAAGGAAGAGGGGTGTATTTTATAACGGAGTCAGCGTTGTGGGTGGTGGGAATCTTTGAGGCCATTAAGTGCACTGTGACATTTAGACGAA
Organism: Epinephelus fuscoguttatus; assembly: GCF_011397635.1. NCBI lineage: Eukaryota > Metazoa > Chordata > Actinopteri > Perciformes > Serranidae > Epinephelus > Epinephelus fuscoguttatus. The sequence goes on along the minus strand of NC_064758.1, from coordinate 13,659,937 downwards.
AGATTCTTTTCACTATGTTTTCACAAATTTTAAAATTTGTCGTGCTCTATGGTTGTATCTCCCTTCAACTACACTACACTGCTGCAGGACTGTAGGTGGTAGGCTACTGCTCCATTTGTTAATATCTGTAAGCTTTTAGACAGACTGCACAAACATGGGCAAAATGAATGCAGAGTTTGAACAGATGGCTCTGTCGATGTAGCCTACATATAAGTATCTAATATTGAGCATAAAATAAGCCATTATACTCTACAGCCATGCTAGCAGCTCTGTGAGGATTTACTAAATGATGCCATCATCAAGTAGCCTGGAAATCCAGACTCAAATCTAGAAAGATCTTGAGTCTGGCCCCCACCGCAAGGGGCGACACTAACTGAGGCATATTAAATGCCGCTGCACGAAATTGGATAGCATGATAGCCAATCAGAGCAAAAAACAAGGTGATGTATTCATTGCACTAAGCCCCCTTGGTTTGCTGAACAGTGGGGCTAACTGATATATTATGCTTTTGCCATATGCTGTCAGCAAAACGGCAAAAACGTCCTTCCTGGAATCAAAGGCTTCTAGGGCAGTCTTCTGTTCCTCTCTCCAGGAAAAAGATAAGTGTAGTTGGCTTAGCGTTTCTTCCAAAGCTAAATTGAATGGACGTGGTCCTTTGGCAGATGCCATCTTTGTTGTTTACTTTTAGACTCTAACAGCGCAGCGCTGTCCTCATTATGTTACGCCCGCCCAGAGTCCGCCTCTGTCAGATAGACTGATCTGATTGGTCCGATGGCGATTCACTGGCCTCTGATCGTCGGGGCCAGATCCCTGTGCAGAGCAAATTCAAATTTGCTAGGGGAGGGGCATGTGGATTTCCAGGTTAATCATCAAGCTAATATGAGAGCTAACACGCAAACGCTGGCTATGCTAACATGCGGCACACCAGTTATCGGAATATGATGTTGCACTGTGTGTTTTCTGCAAACCACGGATATGTTACATTTGTATACTTCATACAGTTCAGATTACATATGGGCTGAGTTTCTCATCAGGAGGAGGGGATGGTGGATGATGCAATACCTAGGCAAAATGGCTGCCAAGCAGCAGACCTCCATTCAAGACCAAGAAAAATAGTTTTTTTTGGGGTTTTTTCACAACAGGTCAGGACATTTTCAGCTTTGTGTGCAACATATACATGGTTTGCAGAAACTTAAAATGTCAACACTGTTCTCAGTGGGGGTGTCCATAACAAAAAGGTGCATGAACTTGTGAATGCATGCATGTACGTTCATTCATTCATTCATTTTCCATAGCTGTTTATCCTGTCAGGGGTCGCGGAGGATGGAGCCTATTATAGCCGTCACAGCTATAATGACTTCATGCTTGTTTTCATACCTCTTCCAGTGTGACTCTGGTTATTAACAGCCTCATAGAAATGATCTGGGAAATTAAGCGTATTTTCCTAATCTATCACACTTGACTGTAACCCACTAATGAAAAACAAAAGGCCTGCTGTTATTTAAATGCAATCTGAAATGTGAAAGTAGAACATTTTTACATACATGAATGATAAAAGGCAATACATTTTGTGCTTAATTGTTGTTAATGCACCTTTGTAATTTGTATTATTGCGTACCTATTTTCCCTTCCTAAAAATAGCCAGGAAACCATGAAGGCCTAGTACTATAGGGTATTGATTTTAAGGTGTTATGAGCCAGTTTTTGTTAAAGCACTTCTGTAAACTCTCTTGGTTTGTAGTGAAGTCTGCTCCTTCTTTTAGTCTACATCTCCTTCTGTCTGTTTCTTGTTCTCTTTTATCTGCATCACAATTTAATCATCACCCGTGGGTTCACTGCTCTCCACAGCTTAAAAATATCCTGCCCATGTCTCTGCCATCTGAACCAGGTCACTGGGTTGATTTGATATTTCCTATCCATCTCCTTTCTCAGCTGAAAAGTCACGCAGGGTTGTTCAGTTGAAATTCATGTGAAAGTTAATATGGACTTTAGAGTTCACACTGGTGATAAAGCCTTAAATCTTCGTGCCTGCAAACCTTCTTCCCTGAAATGGCATGCCAATCATGCACACTGCTTCTTAGAGGGTGAGGATGCAGGGCTTTGATCTGCCAACAGATTGCTTGTAGTGGGAAAGTTATACCAACCCATTCCTTATCTTAGATTCATTTCCTCCTCCCTCACTTCCTTTCCTCCTTGCTCCCTTCGTCTGATCTCAGCCGTTAGGACTGACGCTCGACACAGATTATGAAGTAAAGTTAGAGGCATGTGCAGATTCAATTTTGGAAGCCTGAACAATCTTGCAAACTGATCTGAACTTCAGTGGTTATGTCAAACATTTTGGATATTTCCAATGACACTTGGATTTATGAGGATAGATAGACAAATTGATGTATAGACCACCAAGGATAACAATTTAGAGAATCCATTGTCACTATTATCTTTTTTGACAAATCCTTCTCCCCTCCAACCATGCTAAAGACATTAGATTTAATTTCCCAAGTGTTCTTGTAGTGATCATACATGGATGTTACATTAGTATGCATGTTAACATACAGGACATTGGTTTATAAATAATCACACAGGTTGCTTTAAGACTAGAGGCCCATACAGTAGTATAACAGTGACATACCATGCTGTACATGATAACCATAAGCCTCTTTTACACTGCCAGATTTTTGGCGAATGTTGGGCCAGTTTGCCAGCAAGCTGCGAGCGTTTAGACACACAGAGCCGGATTGGCGAACTGATCGAGGTGCCTTATTTTCCGCCGCTTAGGGGTAGACATATTGGCGGAACCTTTTTGCAACTGGGGAGACAAGGAATTGCGCGCCCTCCTTGCCCTCGCAAACGAAGACGCCATTAAATTAATGACAGGAACGGTGAAGGACGGGCCAACTTATGAGAGGATCGCTGAAGGTGTGACCAGCCGCAGCTTCCCTCCCACATCGCTGTTTACGTCACACACTGAGCTACACGTTTTGTTACTTGCTCACGCCCCCCACTGCCCCGAAAAAGGCGCATTCTGTATAAACAAAAGTAGGCAGGTGGCATTTTGCTGCACTCCCTGATTTTGTTTTTATACTGCCAATGCTGAAAGAAGACTGACTGGGCTTTCCTGGAAATTTGCAGAATTCCTATTTAAAAAGGGCTGTAGTTTTATCATCAAGCCTGTGATAGCCCACCCTTGCCTAAGGGGGGGTTTCAAATCAGGGGCCTGAGCCCGGATCCAAGTATGCTTGAACCCTAAGTCCAGTTTGTTTGATAAGTGTGAATACTGTGTACCGTACCCAGGCACGTTATGCCAATATGTCCTCGAGTCTGCTTGGAAGGTGGGTTCAAGTACAGTTCATGTGTACCCCAGTATTGTTCTCATCAGGTGTGAACACCAGCTGTAGCAAAACACAGAGGTGGACTGCCAATTGATGCAACAACAAGGAGTTTATAACTGGTTATGAAACAGTCTTGATTTGATGCCTCTAAATCAGAAGGCAGTGCAGCCTGCCGAGGACAGACTCAGATTTGGCTTCGACTTGAAGTCGGAGCTCCAGCAGGAAGTGGAGAACTCCGTGCCCAACAGCAGCGGCTTCTTCTCCAGCCAGGAGCAGAGCTTTGCCTTGCTGCTCTGCTCTGTCCCTGCTGATGACGTGGGCAGCAGTGTCCATCTGCAGCGCCCTTTTCTACTGTACACTGTAGCACAACAAACATGTCACGTAGATGATGCAAGTGTACTCGGTTGAGAAACAACATTAGGGAACAATTGTACTCAGACAGGGTTCAAATCAGTATACCTAATAAGTCCTGTCCCTCTCTCTTTACTGTTGCTATGTCAGTTAAGCTTTCTGGTCTCACACTGAGTTTACATAGAAACAGTTTTACATTCACCACATAGAATTTTGACTAACTTTTTCAATAGTGTTAGTGAAATAGAAATGCTAGTTAGCATTAAATATGGAGAATCTCTCATGCTGCAGCCCCATGAATAGATGATACTGCTTTGGGAATTTATAAATCCAAGGCATATCCACTATGGGTGAATTTGAAGATCAGTATTTGAAGATAAGTTGGGCTTCCAGTGTCTCCCCAGTCATTTCATTTTAGCTTTTTGCTCTCACATCCGGTCCATTCACACAGTCCAGCTCCTCCTCTCACTTTCACCTCCTCATCCATCTCCCCCTGGCCTCTCACTTTTTAAATGTCTCCACCTTTTTTCACTCTCTGTCTCATTGAAATCTTGGACCATATCTTCTTACCGCTGTCCTCTGTGGACATGCTCTAACACATCTTTCACACTCTTCTAGGTGTACACCTACTCAGGGGCAGAGAGAAAGGATTCTCCTGGAATTCCTGAAAATAACAAACAAACAAAAACACCCGTTATAAACATTTTTACATACAGTAAAACCACAATTATAGATATTAGCCCAGAGGTGAATCGTATGGTTCTAAGTTTTTTTCATTCTGTATAACAAGATAAAAACATTAACCATATATAAATAGAAACAATATTTACAACAAACCATTTCACTGGTCACATCATTATTTTTAACTAATTCCCATTTCATTGCTTTTGCTCCCAGTGTCAACGCTGATTAACAAACAATTACACAGTAATCAGCTCAGTTAACGGTAATGCTTTTTTATTCGGCCTGCCCGTTGATTAGAAGAGAAGTTTAGTTTGTGAAATGTCAAGAAGTCAATCTAAAGCTGGCGGCTCTCCTTTATTGTGTTTACCTCACCTGCTCTGGCTTTCTAACTCCATGTCACTCTCTTTCAATCACTTTCCACTCTCTCAACTGATGCCGATAATGTGTTTCATTACTAAAAGTGGCCTTGCAGTGCTTGTTCAGAGGATTGTAGCGGTGTTGAAATGCAACAGGTCATCTCGGTGATTTAATTGTTTTCCTCCTACATGCTTCAGTCGCAGCCCAGCATGGCAGCAAAAATGTGATGCTGCAGACGCATCTGTATGCAAATAGACGCGTTGGCTTTATGGTAATTATATTGATGCATATTTAACGGATGCTCCATCTGACGCATGCTGCAAACAACTGTAATTATATGGAGTACAAAGATGAAAATGTGCTACATATGTGTTGTCTAAGTGTGTGAGTAAAAGACTGGCTTGCTGCTCAGACTAACCTTGGTTAGGACATGTTGTCACAGGAAGCCTATAAATAGACCCTAGGGAGTGCTAGTGATGACGTGTTGTGTGTGTGTGTGTGTGTGTGTGTGTGTGTGTGTGTGTGTGTGTTATGGTTGTTCCTGTGTGCCCTGTGTTAACAAGATGATAGCAGTGGTGGGAAGATGTTTTGAGAGAACAGAAAGTTCTTTTGCCAAAATGGTAACAGAAGTCTTCCTTGATTGTTATTGTCTGAAGATTCCCAGCTGTGATCAAATGTGTATAGATGACTAAGGCTGGACAGAGAAAGGAAGGCAAAAATAGGAAATAGATTAATTATGCGGTGCCACATGTCATGCCGTGGAAACCAAAGCCTGTGTCATCATAATGTGCAGTCTTTTGTGCTGGTGGTAGATGCAGACCCCTACTGTAACTGCCTCTCTAACCATTGAATCCAGCTAATGATGAGAAGCTTGTTCGTGTAGTAGTTTGCAACAAATAAACACTGAATCGCTGTGTCAGGCTTTTGATGTCCTTGCTTTCAATTAAGCGCTTGCATGCTCATGATTAGTACCCTGTGTGCTGTGTTTGGTTGTGTGCAGCCTCACACCATTCGACACATGAAGAGTGGGGACCACATTGACATGATCGCATCATGCAGTTGCTGCAGATAAGTGGGCTGCGCATCCATGATGCGAATCTCTCGTTCCATCACATCCCAAAGGTGCTCGATTGGATTGAGATCTGGTGACTGTGGAGGCCATTGCAGTGCAGTGAACTTGTCATGTTCAAGAGATAATTTGAGCTTTGTGACATGGTGCGTTATCCTGCTGGAAGTAGCCATCAGAAGATGGGTACACTGTGGTCATAAAGGGGTGGACACGGTCAGCAACAATACTCAGGTAGACTGTGGTGTTTAAACGAAGCTCAGTTGATACTAAGGGGCCCAAAGCGGCTCATTACACCACCACCACCAGCCTGAACCGTTGATACAAGGCAGGATGGATCCATGCTTTCATGTTGTTTACGCCAAATTCTGACCCTACCATCTGAATGTCGCAGCAGAAATCAAGACTCATCAGACCAGGCAGCGTTTTTCCAATCTTCTATTGTCCAGTTTTGGTGAGCCTTTGTGAATTGTAGCCTCAGTTTCCTGTTGTTAGCTGACAGGAGTGGCACCTGGTGTGGTCCTCTGCTGCTGTAGCCCATCTGCTACAAGGTTCCACGTGTTGTCCATTCAGAGATGGTCTTCTGCAGACCTTGGTTGTAACGAGTGGCGATTTGAGTTACTCTTGCCTTTCTATCATCTTGAACCAGTCTGGTCATTCTCCTCTGACCTCTGGCATCAACAAGTCATTTTCACCCAGAGAACTGCCGCTCACTGGGTATTTTCTCTTTTTTGGACCGTCTTCTGTAAACCCTAGAGATGGTTGTGGATGAAAATCCTGCACCAACAACCATGCCACGTTCAAAGTCACTTAAATCACCTTTCTTTCCCATTCTGATGCTCAGTTTGAACTTCAGCAGGTCCTGTTGAACATGTCTACATGCCTAAATGTATTGAGTTGCTGCCACGTGATTGGCTGATTATCTATTTATGTTAATGAGCAGTTGAACAGGTATATCTGATAAAGTGGCCAGTGACTGTATACTGTATATATTCAAGAGACAAAACTCTCTGGTGGTCATAGTAAATATGAGGGTAGCAAAAGAGTCAGGTAATATCATTATAGAGTTGGGATTACATTCACATCCATTGCCAAAGTTTTTCAAATTCATGCTCTTCTTCTTTGTTGTTACAGTTAATAAGAAAATTGATTGCAGGTCTGTGACAGGATGTAAACTCCAGTCTCGTACATGAAAGTTAGAGTTGTCACTTCACCACCCCAGCCTTCACACCTTTACTCTCTGCCTCGCTAGGCTAGCAGGCTAGGACACACAACTTTCTGCATTGGTAGTCAATGTTGCCATTGGACGTAAATCTAAAGGTGAGAAATCGTCCAATATGAATGTGATTACTTGGATACTAGGCTCTTTATATATCTTGGAGACCAGGATTCAAGTGGAAAAAGAAGAAGAGTTAATGGAACATATCCACTCATGTATCAGGCTCCCAATAAACAAACCTCTAAGATCCAACCTGTAAATGGAAAAGGTGTCTAATCAAGAGCTGACATATAAAGTCGTCATTACTCCAATCAACCATGGCAACACATAATTGCAGAAGAACCACAAGTACCGCCTACATTAGGCAGATGAAAAGCTAATTATTGTGATTTTTGTGATGTACTTTTATGATTAACATTTTAGGTTAACATGGCCCTCCAAGCACTGAATAGCATTTGTGACCTTAGTGGCATGAATCCCATTTAATTACAAGTGCAAGAAAAATTAGGCATTCATCTGTCGGAGGCATAAAACACTGACTGTGTGCTTTTGACAGCAGCTCCGTGCCTGTTCAAAGCACTCACAGAGACAGAAATACTGGGAATGAGTATATTGCCATTTGAATCAGACTTCTATTCTTCAGTGTAAAATACATAACTCAGATCAAAGCCACCATATCTGTGCTGAATGTCAATTCAGTAACGTCTAGAGTTATTGACCGCAGGACTCACCTCTAGAGCGTTTGCTCCAGGCAAGAGCATTATAAGGACATGATCAAGAGAATACAAAGTCAAGGTTTTATCCAGAGACACACTTGACACGCCCCACCGCTCCCAGCACTCACTGAAGACACATGACAAGGAACACAACCTCTGAATCTCTATAGGGGCAGAACTCCATCACATCTTGAAAATGACCCTGTCAGGGTAAAGCGATTTACTCCGGCGGTGTGACAGTGTGAGAGTGTTTACATGAGACCATCAGTCCTCCTCCAGGTTCCTTTTTGCGTGAATATGACGGTCAGTGTTGACTCACTGGTCCTCTGCTTCTGTCCCACATAGTTTCATCTCAGACCCAATCTTTCTCAATGACATTGCACGCCATAAACACTTTTCCTACCCACTTTGGGGGGTCCATTTTAGCTAAACAACAACAAAATTAAACAAAACACATTTTATTTTCCTGTTTGCCTACAGTGACACCCTATCAAGCACATAATTTTGGTTTTATTTACCCAAGCTTTGAAATGTTGGCCTCTGGTCTTGGATATTGGTTTCTGCTGCAACCTCATCATAATGGAGGCCAAAGAAGTTTTATCTGTGGTGCTCTCAGCATTAAAAGTCTGACAATATTCTGTGTTGTTTTTTTTGTTTTGTTTTGTTTTGTTTTGTTTTTTTATTGCTAACAGTCTCATGAAAAGACCAAACCTAACAATGAAAGCAAACAAAGCCTGATAAATGATATTCTTTGTGTCACAGAGCTCCATTGTTGTCCAAAAACTGTATTTCCTTTTGGAATCAATACCACATAAACTATCCTCTAATTGTAGATTGTCACTAGGGTACTATATTTACGGCTGAAATAATTACAGTCCTTTTTCTGCCTGTTTGAGCTACGTTTGCTAAAAACTACAGCGCCCAGCTGTTGGCGTTTAGCTTTTATTCAATGGTGAGAGTAGAGCTACAGAAAGAGCTTTTTTTCCAGCCAGTGTACCCTTGGAGATATTTTGATCCCCAGATGTAGCCGAAGAATGAGCGCTCCTTGCTTTCACACTGCTCTCAAGTACAGGCAGCGGTCCTAGGGTGAATCTAAGTGAGATGGAGGCAGCTGTCCGGACGAATCGAGGCTTTGCTTGGTCAGGCTCAGAGATAACATTATCATCTGTCTCTCTGGTTAGAAGTGGTGAATTTGCATCTCGCAGCAACTAAAAGCAATATAGTCTTTGGCTGTTGTTTATTACCTGGTGTCAGCTGAAAGTAATGCACATTTACAATGCGTAGTTAGCATGCATTAGCTCGGAGGGCTAATTGGCTTGTTTACTTTATCACGTGGGTCCTGCCAAACTCATTTCAAGCTCTCAAAAACTACAAAAAAAAAAAGTTTGATATTTGTTTTTAACAGCCAGATCTAATTCAACAGACATAATTCTGAGTCAAGTACAGTCCTAGTGATGAGTAACAGTTTTGACATGCACTGATTTTTCTTTCTGGAAGATTTCTTACAAATGATGTATAATTTAATTTGGAGGACTTGCTGTAAGAAACCACTAGACTTCACCCAAGGTTGAGTGCCACAAACTGCCGTATCTGCTGGCTAGATACCTCTTCTCTCTTTATTTGGATAGGGACAGTGCACATTAATGAACATTGATCATACATCTCTGTAAACATGCCGGATTGTAGCAAAGCTGCTAATTTGCATACCATTAGGAGTGTGTGAGAAATTATGTTTTGTAATGTGCTAAAACTGACCCTTTAAAAATAAACACACACATTCACAAAGCTGTGTTTCTCTCTGACTCATACATGTAACAGTATGTCTCATATCTGTACACGTGTGTACCCACACATGTTTGCGTGCACACACACACACACACACACACACACACACATACATACATACTGAGAGGCTAATGGACATGAACTCTGGCCCCTGTGGGCTGTGTTTCACACAGTAATTGAGCTACCTTCAGCTCTTTCCACATTCCCATGGTCTCGCTGTTAGAGGATGGAGGTGAGCGGGAGTTTATGGAAGAGAGAGAGAGAGAAATAGAGGAAAAGAAAAAGAGGGTTAAAGTAGTGAACTTTCATGTGACTGACCTTCAGGAATAGATTCAGTTGGATGAGTGAGCACATACTGTGCAAGCTGGGAAGCATAAAAAGGAGACAAAGGAGGTAGAGAGACAGAATGATTTAATTTCCATTTTTTCTTTACAGCCCTCTGATGGCCTTAAAACAGCAGCTGTCATCTCCACTCTTGTTTTTCTGCCAGTGCTAAAGCTGATATTATCCCATGATTGCTTAGACTATCAAATGGATTTGTTAAGCCTCCTGCTGATTACATCTCTTTCTACTAAAGCACTGTGTAGAATAATTACGGTGTGCAAATCTGTGATACTCTACCCCGTCTGGGGTGGGGTGGGTGGGGGTCGCAGAGGTGTTGAGCAATGACTCAAAACACGTCAGCCGCTGCCAGACCATCAGAACCAAAGACCTGCTTTTTTTCTCTCTCTCTGAATCGTCTCTGTCATGTTTACACTCTCCCCTGCGTGTCCTCTCTCTCCTACTCTTTGAACAGATTTCAAGATTTGATGTTTTGATATTGGATGCTGGATTTTGTTTTCCCCACACTTTTCCCTTGCTGTGTTGGAAGCTGTGCGCTCTCGCAAAGCCCTTTCCTTCCAGCATGTATTGCTTTCTCTTTTTAGATCTCTTTCACCATGCAACACTGTAGCGACAGGAGATATTCAAGGGGTGACAGTGAATGAGAGACAAGCCAATGTCTGTGACTCAGATGGACCTCTCTTGACTGCCATTGGTCATACTTGATCTCAGTGTGAAAGCATTCTTTGAAAAATATTTATTTTTCCCACTATCTTGTGGTTTGCAAGGAAAAACAAGTAGAGACCGTCTGTGATTCGATCACACCAGTCGCAGTATAGCAACCTGCGATGTGGGGCAGGGGTGTTAAGTGAGGGGGGAATGGCCCCTCACCTACTTTCTTCCCTGCTACTTCCAGCACTGTTCCAAGAGTCACACCCAGCTTCAAACTCAGCCTTCATTGTGATCTCAGCTGCACACCTGTAAAGTTTCATAACTGCATCTTGCACAGTTGTGATGTTATGGTGGGGACACAATCTGCCAGACAGACATATAAACACCTGGCAAAGTATTCAAAACCACCTCTGTGGCAACATCATCACAGGTGTTATTTACCAGATGGGTCCTGACAACTGACTACCTGTTGAGTTATGTCTAATGTTTTTCCAACCCACTTTAGCTAGTCAGGGGGTGGTTGATGCTAGCTGAATTTAAGTTGCTACAGCCACTGAAGCTCTGTCTCCATAAAATATGACAGATACAGTAGCTTTGAATACAGCTGTAGCGGCAATTAAAGGGAAACTTTAATTTCCAATGGGCCTGGGCGATATATCGACTATGTACAATATATTGATATATTGTCAAGCAAGATATAGATTTAGACAACACCATTTCTATCAATATAGGGTCAGGTTGCGTTACATAATGCATATCGGTGTACATCTCTCCTCGCTCACACTCTCTGCACAGCTCCGCCCCAATCATTCACTCACAAGTTCTTCAGCAACACTTTACAGAGACACAGTGCTGCTACTCTGTTTAATCCGTCTGGTAATTAGTCCACACTGGAACATCCATTTATATATTGTACGTGCTATGCTAAATCAGTCTGTGAGATGAATGAAATGACAACAGTCGCACACATACAATCCAGTGCTGCTCTGCATGAGCTGCTTGATTGTGTCAGGTGAATGCTTGTTTGCTAGTTTGTGTGTGAGGGGGATCATAGCGCATTGCTGTTCTTCTTGGTAGTTGTAGTCTATTGTGTTACATTGAGACCGCGCCTGGATACAGGCAACAGATGTGTTTTTAAAAAATGTAGCGAATACATGAGTGTTTCATATTTGAGACACATATAACTCCCTCGCTCCTTCTGTCTCTTGGCCTTTCTGTTGTGTTAGGAGTGATAGGGGGATTATAGTTCCTCTTTTCTTTTCCTTTCCTTTTCCTTTCATTTACGTTTTGGACTGGTTTCCGCTGAGAAATAAAGGTATGGTTGAGCTGTGTGTTTGTTGACGTCACATCATTGAGGTGCGCACGCACCCTCTGGAGTTAGTTAATGAGGTGACAAGATTCAGGTGTGAGAGCGGCAGAGGAAAATGTTTGCTTCCATGTCATGAGGAGTTCGACCATTTTGTTGAAAGTGCCGCTGAAGAGGATGACAGCTACACCCACCCAGCCAAGCCACAGACTTTGTGAGAGCGAAACCAGTTTATGTTTGTTTTCGGATCCATTTTAATTACCAAAAAAAAACCCTGAACTATTGGGAAGAGCCAGGACGGAGCTCGCTGCTCACCGGGAGCCGCGGCCAGAGCTGGCGGTGCCTGGACTGACTGACCAGCCTCTGAATGCACCTAGCCTGTGGACCTGGTAAGCTGGCCTACCTGTATTATTTCTCGTGCCTGGCAAACCAGTCCGCTGTTCCGTTCTTTCCTCCATTTGTTTCCTTCAATCACACTCCAGGTTAGGGCTAGCCTCTCATTTGAGCTGTTGACATCCTTAGACTTGACTAGTCCGTAACAGTTGTTTGTCTGTGCAGAAATAAGTAATAGCCCAAATAAATCAAAAGATTTAAATAATTTTTCCAGCTCTAGTTTTATTTGAAAAGCCACAGAAAACTACTTTTTAATTACCCTCACAAAATTTTTAATCTTAACAAATTTGGATTCATGTTACATTTTTTTTGTCCTGTGCTGCAAACCTATGTAACTCTAGTACTATGTGCAAAAGGTTAGCATGCAGCCCTGCCATTTATATTATTTTTCGTTTACATGCTGTGCAACTGTATATTTTCAAACAGGAAAAAAAAATCTTTGCATTTTATTTTGATCAGTCTTTTTATACATATATATATATGTGTGTGTGTGTGTGTGTGTGTGTGTGTGTGTGTGTATATATATATATATGTATATATATATATATATATAAACGGAGATATATATCATGAATCGCCATTCAGCTTTGAATTTTTGAATTTTTTTTTTTTCCTTTTTGCCCAACCCTTGTGCTGTGTGTGCAGATGGCTTTTAATGGTGGATGAGCGGGGAGTTCCTGGCACTGGCGGCACAGAGGGAAGCCAATTGTTCATCTGCACACAGTGCGATGACAGAGCTGGTTGAAAATCTTCAAAGCTTCCCTTTTACTGGCTGCAGCAACTCAAATTTTAGACAGCAACTGTTAATAGATGGAGATAAATACAGGGAAGGCATACACATAAACAAGACACATAGACACAAGAAGGAGGTAGAGGGGCATCAAAACCCATCAACCCATGAAACCTGTCATGTGAAAGTGGGCAGGGGGCTTTATAAAAACAGGAGCTGTCTGGGTAGGGCCTTTTTGAACTCCAAGAAGTTCTGGTTGGCTCAAAGATGAGCAAAAGTTTAACACACAAATGACTTCCTCTGCCATCGACAACAGATTTGGGGTGATGTATATTCGTGTTGTGACAACTTTTCAGCCCAGAGTGGGGTCAAATGTTGAATGATGCATGTGACAGCTTAATTGACAGCTGCCATAATGAGAAGAAGTAACCCATGTACTCCAGCTTCTCACTAAAATCACACAGAGTTTCTTAACTCTGACCTTCACACCACTTGGCCAATAAATGACAGCTGTTCAGTCAGATCTGATTTGATAGATATTATTGCTTCTTGCATCTGCATGTATTATTCCATATTGGACCATATTTTAAAAAAAATTAAGCTAAGCTATTACTAAATGTACAGTTTATTATTGCCAAGACTGAGCGCATTAAATTTGAATCTACATTGGCTCATTTACAAATGTGCACCCTTTCTCTGAATCTGTGCCAGTCTGGCCTTCCCATTCCAAACATTTCTTGGTCTGCCACTGGTGGAGTCACAAACATGGACTTTAAAGGTTTTCATTGATCTTTCTCAAGTAGGACTCTATGAGACGGGATAAATTTGCAGTGGCAAAGTATCTGTTAAATACTGTTCTGTTACTTTCTGCTGCTGTTTTAAAGTCTAAGGTTTATATATTTATTAACATGCAGCATTTTTGGATGGGTGCTCTTTATCGCTATGTAGGTGTGGTTAGTAAGTGCATCCACTCAGGCTCTGCTTTCAGTGGGTGGATTTTTGTAGATGGTTCAGCAGCTGAATCAATGATTGATTTCTGCTTATTTGCATACCGGAAGGTCATTCACATTACGATTTTTTTTCCCTTACCAACCACCTGAGCAAATAGAATTTCCAAGAATCAGAGTGGAGAGGTGTTATCATTCGTGGGAACATTAGCAGATCTGTTGGTAGTTCAGAGGTGTCAGGGTGCATGATCTGGCCATGACAGTGGAACTGATTAAAGCCCACAACAATTTGCAGGCCCGCCTACTAAGCATGAATAATTATAGGATTACTGAGAGGCCAAGGAGACTCATTAGCAGATCTAGTAGAAACCTGCAGCTTGCATCTCCTGCCCCGCACCGCTTTGGTCCTGAGTGTCCCCTAAAGCCCTGCTGGATAAGACTGAGCCACAATAATCGGTTTGTCCAGGATCATCTCCAAAATGAGCCGGGTAATATCTCCCCTCATTCATCAGATCCTCATTCAGCTCAGGCAGCTGACTTCCCTCTGTCTGTGGAGCTGTCCAAGGTGCTGAGGGGCTCGTCTGTACTTCATGGTACGAATGAACACTTTTATCTCTGCACTCACAGGAAGTTTTCTAAGTCCTGTAGGGTTTATTGTTTTTCCCTATTGCTTTGCACATCCCCTCAATCCTCATAAGACATGTGGATTAGTGCATCGATCTTGTAATCGATAGTAGAGTGCTACTAATCAAACCTGCATTGCAGCAACTCCCGCAAGCTGTACATTTAGGTGTGTGTGTGTGTGTGTGTGTGTGTGTGTGTGTGTGTGCTCAGTGAGTGGATGCGATTATCTGTCTGGGATGCAAATCCAGTTGCACAAAAGAAGGGAATAAATACTTACTACCAGGGAGCCAGAAAAAGAAATGCAGAGGGAGAGGGACTTTTAAAGGCTTTTTGTTGCCTCAGCGGATCCAACAAAAATCCTGGTTAGGTGAGGAAAGAAAAGGCAAGAAAAAAAAAAGTTTGGAAGGCTTTTATAGCAGCATGTCATGTCACTTCCTAGTGAAAAAAATAAATTAAATAGAAAAATAGGTTCATAAAGTTTACCACATTTACAATCTTTGTTAGGCATGTTTCCATACTCACATCTGCTAATTTACACTAAACATAAAGTACGACTGAGGCTGATGGGAATGTTTTTAGTTTGCAGGTATTTGGTCATGGTGTGCACCAGGAATGAGTCCTAAAACCTGGAAACGAGTTAGTATTTTAGCACTCCTGGTTTCCTTGTCTTGAAGTCAATAGGTTTTTGGAATGGCATTTTGGTTAGATGCCTATAATAAAATCTGTGGTTAACACAAGCTGAAGAGATGCTCACATTTTACCCCACTTGTGCATTTTGAGGCTTTTACATGGCTTAAAAAGCAGTTGTTAACAAGTAGCTGAATGAGACTACAGAGAGTCATCATGTTGAACACGCCCTCACAGCCTAGTTGTGGTGGTGACGTTTAAGTCATGCTACTGTGGTGAAGTTTGTTTGTAGCCTAACGTTAGATTTTTACTCCTGGCGATTGCATTTATGCTTTAAAAATCATAAAAGTGGTGTTCACTTCCATCCATCCATCCATTTTTATCCACTTATCTGGGGCCGGGTCGCAGGGGCAGCAGGCCGAGCAAAGCACCTCAGACATCCCTCTCCTCAGCAACACTTTCCAGCTCCTCCAAGGGGACCCCAAGGCAATCCCAGGCCAGACGAGTTATGTAATCCCTCCAGCGTATTCTGGGTCTACCCTGGGGCCTCCTACCAGTGGGATATGCCCAGAACACCTCCAGCGGGAGGCGCCCAGGAGGCATCCTGATCAGATGCCCGAGCCACCTCAACTGACCCCTTTTGACGCAAAGGAGCAGCTCTACTCCGAGCTATGAGCGGTGGAATTGAGGAAATTCATTTCCACCACTTGTATCCGCGATCTCTTTCTTTCGGTCACTACCCAGAGTTCATGACCATAGGTGTGGGTTGAGATGTAGATGGACCAGTAAATTGAAAGCTTTGCTTTCTGGCTCAGCTCCCTCTTCATCACGACGGACCGGCGCATCACTGCAGAAGCCGCACCATGTTCACTTGTGAAGATTACTCTTGTTTGCCACTTAGATGATCTTTTTTGCAATGATCTAAAATCCAATGAAAATAATCCCATGGGCATTTTGTTGAGGAACCAGGGTGATGTTAACTTCCATATTGGCCTACAAATACCTGCAGCATTCTATAAAGCTAAGTAGTGGAGAAAAGAAAACTTGACTGACCTGATGAGTGTTTAAGTTTAGGACATGAATGGTCTGATCCACATTTTATTGTATTCCATCCAATAGTTGTTGAGATACTGGAGTCTGGACCAAAGTGGTGGACCGACCAAGCCATGCTACTATCTTGGATAAAAATATGATTCCCCTTGAAAACTCCTGCATAAACAGCCTACATGCCAAATGTTTCTGTTACTTAGATTGTTGAAGGGATCCACCTGAAAAGATCTGGACATGACATCCTTAGTGCCCCCTGGTGACTGTTTTTGGGTCTAACAGACAATACTTCAGCCCAGTGTAATGGCTCAATCAGGTTGAGTTAAGGTCCCCTTCCACTCAAAATGTGTTTTTCTTTTGTTTATGTCCCCTAAAATGTCAGACTTTGGTTACAATGGCTTATATCTGTGCAGATACTGTCACAGCAGAGGTGTTTTCACATCCCTCTACTGAAGGGGTGATGTCTGCTCTTTTTTTTAAAAAAAAATCTGAGATTCAAACATATGCCAGGCAGCTAGATTACATAGGTCACTTACACAAAAGCCAATCGCTGGCAGTAAGGCATCAAGTTCTGACACAACACTCGCAAAAATACCCGAAACCTTGAGTGCACAGCAGTCTTGTCAGTACTGAGAGCAGGGTTAGCATTAGCATAGTAAAAGGTTTGGTAGCAAACATGATAGAGGGTGCAAGACTCGGGAGATAATGATTCTCCACGATAATGGTTCTCATGTGTCAACAAATGCACATATTTGGCAGACATTTGGTTTTGAATGCCAAAGGAGAGCCAGAGAGCATGAAAAGGTGATTTGAAAGCTGTGCAATAAGCAAGTTGGGACTAAAGATGGAGAAACCACAAATTTTTGCTCCCATCTTAAAAGAATATGCAAGTCTGCTACAAAGAGCAGCTGGACTGAAATGAGGACAGTTAAACATAATATTGGATAGAAATAACCTCACCAGTTGATTGATGCGATTTATTGATCTCAGCATGCCCTTGTGTGAAGTGGCGCTCACTGTCTACACATTGTCGCCAATTTGTGGCTACTCTTTGGTGTTGCAACATGCGTCTCCATTCCACAGATATTTCTCTCTATGTGTCCTCTCTTTTTTGCTTTTTTGACATTAATTTCATATATATTGGTTTTTTTTTTTAAACAGTATTGTCAGTAGGGAAATTTCAATAACGCACAACCCTGTTTTCAACCATCAACGCTTTGTTGGCCACTGCCAGTTAGCATACAAGCTAACAAGCTAACAAATAACATAAACAAGTAAAAGATGCTAACTACACTCACCATTCTGATACGCCTGCTAGTCGCCAGTCTGAGTCTGAGTCTGACTGAGGCTCAAACATGTTTCGCTGACTCACTCTGTTCCTGGAAAAAGCAGAAAGGGAAACCTACCACAAGCAGCAGGGGCGGGCACCCAGCGGCCAGATCCAGTATTTCTAATTGAGGGGGAAAGAGTACATCTGCTTCCAGCCCCTTTTCAGGGTTTTAAAATGTTTTTTTGGGGAAAAACATGTCAAAAAAAATATAAGCATACACATGACACACTTTAAAACATGTCTGGAGGGGGACTTCAAGTACAACTCATTTTTTACAACAAAATTTTTCAATGATATCAACCTGTGCTGTATCAAACAGTGGAGATAACAATGAAAGGGTTAAGAAAAACCTGCCATCTTCAGCATTTTTCCTCTGATTGCCATTCTTACTGGTTGGCTGACTATCTGATATTACTTCCTCATAAGTTTTTGCTAATTAAACTGCAGCCATGCTTGCAGCAATCTGACTGACATCAGGCTGTTGTATGAGCACGTGTTTGCCTGCCTGTTGCAGCACATTATTCCAACAACAGCTTGTATGCATGTGGGTGTTAGTGTGGTTTCAGTTAGCTTGTTGCTGGCTGAATGACTGCTAGCACCTCAGGAGCAGCCCACGCCTTTGACATCAAACTGATGAAATCTCGTCCTACCTCCCTGCACAGGTCGCTGTGGATTCACCATCAGTGTGTCAGTCAGCCAACAGATGCAGATGTATTTGGCCATATGGACACAACACTGCATGTATACACTGTAGACCTTGATGTAACTCAGCTGAGTGTGTAGGCACAACAGAATACATCAAACTTATTTTCAACACCTTGGATGTATTAGCGTCATTTCTCTTCTGCAAACACCGTCAGTGATGATTCATATGCTGAGATGTGTTGTGTTGTGTGGAGTGTTGTGGAATACCTTAATGGTAATATATTGCATTCTAGATAAGACAGTGGGAAATTTTGAAGTCATAATGTGGATCATTTGTCAGTTTTTCATAAATGGAATTCAGGAGATCTAAGATTGATATGATCTGTGTGTTATACTAGATATAAACAACACCTAATAACATTTCATTCTCATAATTATTTTCATGGCAGCTTTTTTCAAATGATAGATCTTCTCTCTCGAAGAAAAAATATGGGGCACGAATAACATATGAAATACCTTAAAAATGCAGATACTGCACTGGGCCTTTGGTCATTTCTAACAGAAGGCAAGAGGAAAAGGCAGTTATCTACAAACAAAGGGTTCTTCTTCAGCTCTACTGTCCATTTGAACTGGTTTGTCTAAGAGAATACATTCTATTGTGTGTATCCCTGTTTGGCTGTTTATTTATCTGTTTGCTTTTAGTTTATATAATTCTTTTTAATATGTAATTACACGGAAATTTACAACTGAGATGAGCTGAGATGACACTTATTGCTACTCGGGGCGGTAGTAGCTCAGTCCGTAGGGACTTGGCTTGAGAAGCGGAGGGTGTGTGTGTGTGTGTGTGTGTGTGTGTGTGTGAGTAAAAATGAAGAAAATAACAATAAAATGGAAAAAGAAAAAAAAAATTCCTAAGGGGATAAATAAAGCACCAAAAGGAGACCTACTATGCTTTGTAGGTATTTTCTGTGATATATATAATGTTGTAGTGTACAGGATGTTCATATTAAACTTGGTCATAGTTTCAAATAATGAGGTAAAGTAATCCCTGTGAGCAAAAACCGCAGGCTTCAGACCATTCTGAATACTCAGTTTCACACTTTTCTTCTAATTTGGCTTCAAGCTGACGCCAGCTCATGGTGGATTCCTTTATATGGCCATCTGCTCCAAGCATGCTACTGCAAAGGTTCACATTACATTGCCTACACTGCTACATGTAGCCACATGCTGACATCAAGGAAAGATTTAATCTTGGTTGCAGATGTTGTTAGTTTCTCCCTGGTTTTGGATCATATTGTTGCTGGAACATGTCCAGTTATGTTTAAATCTTTCATTGGTGATTTTTCATGTTAGAAAGTGCTCCATTACAGTCATTCTCTCAGACTGCAATGACCCCTGCAGACACACTGAGGTGTGGAAGACCTGAAAACGTTGACCAATCAGAGCAGACTGGGCTTTTTGGGAAGGGGGCTTAAAGAGACAGGTGCTAAAACAGACAGAGGGTGAATTAAGGTGTTCCAGCACAGACAGTATGAGGAAAATTAAGTTTTTTTTGAACATTAAGGCATGTAAAACATGTTTGAGTAGAAATCTTAAATACAAGTTTGAACCTGAAAATGAACATAAATGGGCCTCTTTGAATAAAGTATGTGTTAGTGTGTTAGTAAGACTAGTTAGCTATTAGTCAAAGTTTTTTTTAACTTATGATTAGATTTAGCTGCTTTTAGCTACTGCCTCTAAGTATGAGGGATTTTTTTATTATAAAGAAAACATGGTAAAAAGTAAATGAGCTTTAGACACAGCTGTGACTATTGCACCAGATTGAAATTGATTTTGCTAATTGGCTGTTAGTCGAAGTGGTGGAAGTTTTCCCTCCACTACATTAACTTAACTGTACTAAGTATTTACTTTATAAATAAAGATTTTGCATTCATATTATGAACACAAATGGGATATATTGTTATAGATTAAACTACTTATCTGCATATAAAATAGTTGAAATTAGCACAACCTCAACCAACAATGACAGTATAAGTACAATACAATATATATATAATAAGACAATATAAGTACATTTTGCTTAGGTTTCTTACTTACTTTTACCCATGGAACATTATAAATGTAGGACTGTCACTTGTAATGGAGTACTGCTACTTTTACTTTAAGGATCTGAATACTTCCAAGAACACTGGTTTCTGATTGGTAGAGAGTGCAGTAAATGGAATGCAGCCCAGAAAGCAATACAAAGGCACATCGCTGTAATGATGTAAATGTTGTTGTTTTTTTTAGCTCTGTCTTGTTATAGTAAAGTTAATATGCTGCTTTTATGGAAATTACACATTTGTATGGCAGTTTTTCTTATGTTAAACTGATAACTGATGTCAAGAACTCAGAGCCTGGTCTTAAAAAAAGTTATTTGCAAATCAGTACACCGTAACTTTAAACATACCTTAACATGCCAATTACCTAAAAAGGAGAATAAGCTGTCCTCACACTATGGGCAGCTGAACAGGGCAACAAACATCTAATGTTATGTAACATTTTCTGATTATATGAAGGATTGGACAGATGTTTCCAGGTGCTCGTGGGTTGTGATCATGTGAAGTGCAGCTGTTCAATTCAAACATGAAATATTCATCTCACAACCATCAGAATGTTATCACAGAGAGAGAGCCTGCTGTCATTACCACCTCATTTCCCTGCCAATATCTTCCCATTTCTACCTCGTGATGACATTTGGAAATAGTGTGTGTGTGTGTGTGTGTGTGTGTGTGTGTCAGAGAGAGGAGTGTAAAAGCTTTTGTATGCAGAGGTGAAACTGTGTATATCCGTGTCCTTGTCTGCCTAGCTGCGTATTAGAATCTGCTCATCTGTGTCTTTGTGTGAATGTGCATTTGTTTGAAGGCTTGTGTCTTAACATGTGTGTGTGTGTGTGTGTGTGTGTGTGTGTGTGTGTTTGTGTGTGTGCTCCTGCTTCCGTCTCATATGCCTTTTTAAGTGTGTGTGTGTGTGTATGTTATTGAGCTTGGCGATGGGCACAGAGTGAAGAGCTAGTGTCTGGGAGGGCGAAACAGGAGAAGGAAGCGGATTGATTCTGAGCTTTAAATAACACACTCTCCTCTCCTCCAGCTGAGTCCACCAGACACATATCTGCCCCACACGTCACTCAACTCACCAGCGCTCACACACCATCACAGACAGTGTGTGTGCTTTCTGTCTGTGTGTTCAGCCTCGGCACTCGGTTAGCCTAACAGGAACAAGAGGAATGTCAGCCAAAGTAAATTATTGGCTGCTCATTTCTTTTCCCTAAAGTCTGTAGTTGGCCAGGGCAATGGAATTAATAATTTGCGCTGATGAATGGCAGCATTCCCTCCTCAAAGCGGCTCATTTGTCCGCTAATAGGTTAAAGCAGCGGTGAAAAATGCCGCATGAGAGTTTTCCTCTTTGTATGTGAGAAGGGTTCACTCTGTCTCTTGGTCGCTTTCTGCTTGACAAGCTTTGTGAGAGGCTGTGTGTCAGAATATACATGTGACAGGAACACAGCATTCCTCTCTCTCACACTCTCATTTGATAAAGGTGATGTGTTTAAGAAGAAGTAGCACATCAAGGTCTGTTTACAGATTATGAAACAAGTGGTATAAAGCCTTCTGTGTCTCCAGAGGAAGCTGCACAAAGTCTGATGAATAGCCTTACAGATTGAGGAAGATGTGTTTATCAGACCTCTGTAGCCGCTCATCTCTGCTTGAAACTGCAGGCTCAAAGCTACATTTCAATCAGGAGAGACGCATTCTGAGAGAAAGGAATATTTATTCACAAGTATGAGAAATGTGAAAAGTCTTTGGAGATGAGACCCCATCGTGATGTCATCCATTCCAGGAGGGTGGTAAAGATGTAGTAGATTAGGGATCCCCCCTATGGAGTCTAGATACTGGTGGTGGTGATGAGATGAAGAGGGAGCTGAGGATGTGAGGAGGAGTGGGCTTTTAAAGAGCTCATCCTGGGCTCTGGAAAAGGTGACTTGAGGTTAATGGGGTGGAGTAGGGTGCAACGATTCCACCTAAATTGACAGCTGACATGGAGCAGAGTGGAGAACAGATTTATAGTTTGGCAGCAGCAACATGAGTAGCTGAAGGAGATTGTGGCAAAGTTGGATTGGCTACAAGGCCGGTTCTGCACAGGGGCAAGAGGGTAGCCTGAGTGTCAGACTGAAGCTCCCAGAACCTTCAGTCTGACATTGCCTCCATTGAGGGCGATTTACAAGGGGGAGGGAATTTGATTTTTTCCCTAACCAATCAGTAGAGATCAACGATTCACCCAGAATCTGACGTCATTAGTATCCATGCTTTGGGGGTGCCGAAAACAAGCGAGCATTGCCCGTTTAAAATGTCTCCGTCGTCGTGCACGCCCAGCTGCATCGCCGTTAAATCCAGTTTAGCAGCTTCCTTAATTTGGTCCTCCATTAACGTTAGTAGTGTCGAAATACCTCGATAGCATTGTTAATGTGGTCTGTAGGATCTGTAGTGGTCGCCATTGTTGCTATCCTCACCAGTTACCCACCAGCGTACAGCTTAACATCAGCGTGGCGCTGATTGGCTAATCGCTAGACCCGCCTCCACCCCCGGCGTTAATTGGTCCATCCATCGTTTGGACGAGATAAATCGCAAATTCATTGCAGTATGCCAGACCGGAGATGCAAGCCTACTCAGCTGAGTGGGCGGGGTCTTTGGTCTGGAACCAGGCTAGCAAGAGGGGGCAATGCCCCCTTAAACAAATGTCTTGCCCCCTCAAATCAAATCCGCCAAAAAAGGCACAAAACTGAAAAGTTTTCTCATCTGTCTCCACTCTACTCCTTGCTGTGTGCCGGCTGTGTGTGACTGTCTGCAGTCGGCAGAGACCCTCCCCCCAGTAAACACCCAATCACTATTTAGTATGCAAATGAGCCAAGATGCATTGGCGTCAGGTTTCTCAGTCTCAGCGAGGCAGAATGCAGCAGTAACATGAAGCTCCGTTAAACTCGTTGTAGCGTCTTGTGTCGTGAGATACTTAATATATAGTTAACAACAAAGTGTGAGCATAGAGAGTGATTCTGTCAGTGCAAACGTTTCTTCAATCACACAAGCACAGTGGGAGATGAGTGCCTGCTGCATCATGTCACATACTGAGGACAAATGCCCTGTGTGTGCCAGACCCCTACATAAAGCCCCGCACAGCCTCTAGTTCTGCATGCTGTTTTTTGATAATCACAGCTTTTTTTTTTTTTTTTACAAAGCTTTTATTAACTTTTCACTCCTGCAGCTTTCAGCAGCTCAAAGGAGAGTGGAGTGAAGAGAAATCTGTTAAATTGCTAACAAAAAAACAAACAAAAAACAAAAAATGACAAAAAAACAAAACAAAAAAATATAAAATGTTATGCTCTAGCCTATATATATATGTCACAACATGATGCAGGTACCTTTGACAGACATGCAGGAATGTTTAAACTATTGATTCACTACTATTATAAACTCAAGTGTGATCTATTGTCTTTCATTGTTTCTCACGTGCATGCCAATTATTTTTAATGGCTCATGTACTTTCATAGTTTCCATTGAAACATTTCCTGCTCTCATACGGCTTCCAAAATGCCTTCTAGATTATAAATGACATCTTCACATTTCACACCCTATGCAATGACTGAATGTCCAGAAGTGTTTGGCAACTGTTGCTGGCCCCATAGAAAGAGAAATGTAGTTTGATATATATATATATATATATATATATATGTATATATATATATATACAGTACAGGCCAAAAGTTTGGACACACCTTCTCATTCAATGCATTTTCTTTATTTTCATGACTATTTACATTGTAGATTCTCACTGAAGGCATCAAAACTATGAATGAACACATGTGGAGTTATGTACTTAACAAAAAAGGTGAAATAACTGAAAACATGTTTTATATTCTAGTTTCTTCAAAATAGCCACCCTTTGCTCTGATTACTGCTTTGCACACTCTTGGCATTCTCTCAATGAGCTTCAAGAGGTAGTCACCTGAAATGGTTTTCCAACAGTCTTGAAGGAGTTCCCAGAGGTGTTTAGCACTTGTTGGCCCCTTTGCCTTCACTCTGCGGTCCAGCTCACCCCAAACCATCTCCATTGGGTTCAGGTCCGGTGACTGTGGAGGCCAGGTCATCTGCCGCAGCACTCCATCACTCTCCTTCTTGGTCAAATAGCCCTTACACAGCCTGGAGGTGTGTTTGGGGTCATTGTCCTGTTGAAAAATAAATGATCGTCCAACTAAACGCAAACCGGATGGGATGGCATGTCGCTGCAGGATGCTGTGGTAGCCATGCTGGTTCAGTGTGCCTTCAATTTTGAATAAATCCCCAACAGTGTCACCAGCAAAACACCCCACACCATCACACCTCCTCCTCCATGCTTCACAGTGGGAACCAGGCATGTGGAATCCATCCGTTCACCTTTTCTGCGTCTCACAAAGACACGCGGTTGGAACCAAAGATCTCAAATTTGGACTCATCAGACCAAAGCACAGATTTCCACTGGTCTAATGTCCATTCCTTGTGTTTCTTGGCCCAAACAAATCTCTTCTGCTTGTTGCCTCTCCTTAGCAGTGGTTTCCTAGCAGCTATTTGACCATGAAGGCCTGATTCGCGCAGTCTCCTCTTAACAGTTGTTCTAGAGATGGGTCTGCTGCTAGAACTCTGTGTGGCATTCATCTGGTCTCTGATCTGAGCTGCTGTTAACTTGCGATTTCTGAGGCTGGTGACTCGGATGAACTTATCCTCGGAAGCAGAGGTGACTCTTGGTCTTCCTTTCCTGGGTCGGTCCTCATGTGTGCCAGTTTCGTTGTAGCGCTTGATGGTTTTTGCGACTCCACTTGGGGACACATTTAAAGTTTTTGCAATTTTCCGGACTGACTGACCTTCATTTCTTAAAGTAATGATGGCCACTCGTTTTCTTTAGTTAGCTGATTGGTTCTTGCCATAATATGAATTTTAACAGTTGTCCAATAGGGCTGTCGGCTGTGTATTAACCTGACTTCTGCACAACACAACTGATGGTCCCAACCCCATTGATAAAGCAAGAAATTCCACTAATTAACCCTGATAAGGCACACCTGTGAAGTGGAAACCATTTCAGGTGACTACCTCTTGAAGCTCATGGAGAGAATGCCAAGAGTGTGCAAAGCAGTAATCAGAGCACAGGGTGGCTATTTTGAAGAAACTAGAATATAAAACATGTTTTCAGTTATTTCACCTTTTTTTGTTAAGTACATAACTCCACATGTGTTCATTCATAGTTTTGATACCTTCAGTGAGAATCTACAATGTAAATAGTCATGAAAATAAAGAAAACGCATTGAATGAGAAGGTGTGTCCAAACTTTTGGCCTGTACTGTATATATATATATATATATATATATATATATATATATATATATAAATCAAACTACATATATAAATCAAACTACAACTACAACTACAACTACATCAAACTACATTTCTCTCTCTCTCTCTCTCTCTCTCTCTCTCTCTCTCTATATATATATATATATATATATATATATATATATATAAGACTAGCTTTGGTAATACTGGCTATAGTGAGGTTATTGTAATTATTAGGTTCAGATTTATTTCATATGTCTAGATGCCTAATGGCCATCCAATGAGATAAATGTTAAGATGTTGGTTGTGCCTGGATGAAGGATATTTTTATTTTATTTTTCAGTTTTCCTCCCTGAGGGATTGCCACCTTATTGTGGTCAGGGGGTTTGTGTGTCTCAGTGACCCTAAGAGCTATACCAGCAGGAGCTTAGTCTTCAGGTGGGACACCCAAGTTGGGCAGGTCTTAGGGTAGAGGCCTGACAAAGTGCAGTCCATTTCTTTAGGTTGGGGGTTGGACACACAGCTAACAACAACCCAATTCCATGTAGAAAACGCTGTTATCAACAACAAAACAAGCGGCGAGCACATTTGAGACCATGGTGCTTTGACAACCTCTATAGGGCACTCGCACAGCGCCCCCACATCCTGCGAGTGAGTGAGTGAGTGAGTAACCTTTATTTGTCAGCTCTACCTGTTGCAAAACTGTGCTGGAGCATGATGCCCCCTTCACATTTATGACTGCCCCCTCATATGTGCCTGCCTAGAACCGGGCTTGATTGGCTAACCAGGTGAGGAAACACCTATAATCAGCTGATTGGTGGAAGTGGTGGGAGGGGGATAGATAGAGAATTGTGAATGGATAAGACATTAAGAAAGTCTTCCTGATTGAACTTATGCTGAGCTTCATTAGTCGCTGCTAGCATAATACAACTGAATCTCTGAACTTGTGGCAGTGATGTTGCACTGTAGGCAATGTAGGCAAATTTTGAGAAGTAAGAAGATTGTGTGGGATAAAAAAGACAACATATCTGGTTCTACTGCATTGATTTAGATTTTTTTTTTTTTTTACCATGAGTTTGACAATATAATGTGTAATGCTAAATCTGTGGAGTTCTGCCTCTAACATCTAGGCTAGCAGGGCACCCCAAGTTTTGATCAAATCATGAATGCCCACATAGCAAGGCTTCTGGTGTTTAGTGACAATAGTACGTCTCTCCCTCTGTGACACAGCATGCATCTATGGGGACTTTTTAAGGTTGCTCTCTCACAAAACCTTCAGACAGACATTTTTTAAAACAATAAGTTGAATTGTTTACCCACAATTAAGAATTTAAGATAAAAGGAGTCATTTTAAAGGAACACTTCACCTCCCAAATGACTGTTTTTGTTTCAATTACTCACCCCTTGTTACATCGAATTTGTGAAGAAAACTTTGTTTTTCTCGCAAGCATCCAGTGAATAGAGAATAAAAAAAAAAACAACAAAATTCTCAATGAAGTGAAGTCATAGGGGTCCATGTTAATCAACAACAAAACTATACCAAAACATCCGTTTACAAACTCTCACACAAATTGTGCAGTATAATTAAGTCTCATATCCAGTCATATGCTTACTAGTTCCCATTCCCACAGCCCTTTCCAGTGGAAAACTTAACTAAAAGTGAAACTTATTGGTGCTCTTTTCAAAGCCAGACGCTATTAAAAATAAGTCATTTTACCTTGCTAAATAGGGGAGCTGCAAGGGCACCGCTGCTTCGATCAGTAAGTTGTGTTATTGTGTGACCTTGGTGAATTCAAACTAACCCTTTAAAACACCAAAGTCACACAACAACACAAACTAACTGATCGAGGCAGCGGTAGACCAGCAGCACCTGAGTTCAGTCTGGCTTTGAAGAGAGTGTAGATAAGTTTCACTTTTCGTTCAGTTTCCCCAGAAAGCCCTGTGTGTTTTGGAAATACTGAGCGTAAGACTGGATAAATTAGGCTTGCATTATGCTGCACAACTTATGTAAGAGTTTGTAAACAGATGTTTTGATACAGTTTTGCTGTTGTTAAAGGTCCAGTGTGTAGGATTTAGTGACATCTAGCGGTGAGGTTGTGGAACTGAGATTTCTGCTGTGTGCCAAGCATGTAGGAGTGGCCTATCTAGAGCCAGTGTTTTGTTTGTCCATTCTGGCATACTGCAGAACAACATGGGGGCCTCCATGAGAAGACCTGCTCTATATGTAGATATAAACAGCTCATTTTAAAGTAAGAAAATCACAATGATTTCTATTTTCAGGTGGTTATAAACTAATGAAAACATAGTTATGAATATAATATACCATTTCTGCCAATAGATGCCCCTAAATCCTACACACTGGACCTTTAAACATGGCCACTTATGACTTCAAAAATTGTAGTCATTTTTGGATTCTTCAAAAACCAAGTTCTCTTCACAAATTTAATGTCACACGCAGTGGGTAACTGATATACGAATAATCATTTGGGGGGCGCAGTATTCCTTCAAACGCAAGTTGAAATGAAATTTAAATAGTAATCAGTCATGTAGTTATGAATTGTTTATTATTGTTTTTTTGTGTATTTTAAGACCCATCCATGGACTTGCACTACAAATTGTGGTTTATATACTATGGTATGTAGCAATGGTGAATGCAATGTGCTTGTATAAAAATAAACCTTAGCCAATAAACTGACATGCACACACACACGTATCGGTCTATCAGAAGGAAAGTGCAGAGGCTGAACCGAACGCAGACAACAACACTATCATGGCTATTTCTGCCAATTTATCTACACACGGCATCAGAAAGAAGAGGAAAACAGCAAAAGTTACAAGCTTGCATCAACTCCTCACCCCTCTCCTCCTCCTATATCTGCGCTACATTTGCATGTTATCTGGCCTTTCCATTTTCCACGGCTGAATAGCTGATCTGTTGCAGCCAGCATATCTATTAGCGAGCTGCTGGTGGCTCTGCCTTCTCCTCCTCTGACTCAAAGATTACCATTCAGCTGCCTTCCCTACAGCCAGCACTACAGCAGCTCTGCAACCCATTTGTGTTATCTCGAAATTATGCCTCTCCTCTCCTCTCCTCTCCTCTCCTCTCCTCTCCTTTCCTTCCGTTGTTTGCAGAAACTAAAATTCACTCATTCTATCTAGTTTCTGAACATTTGAAAATGTGTTGATCCCTTCACTTTTATTAAAGCTTATTTTTTTATCCTCTTATGCCTCACTGTCATTATTGCTGACTAACAGAATTGAGAATTTTCCCATCAACGTGGTGTTTTCTTTCTATTCTCCTGGTTAGTGATGCAGAGCAATTTTTAACAGCAGTTCAGAAATTGATGTAAACAGGAAAATATGTATGTATGAAGGTTCAGAGAACAGACGTATAACAGCACCTGCCTTTCAAAGGCTAAATGGTTGTTAAAGTAATGGCACTTTTCAAGCAGCTTCCTCTCCGGCCTCTGTCATGCACAGTGTTTGCGAAGTTGAAACTGGCTGTCTGTTTATTTTCACAGTACTGGGAGACTTGGCTGCTACGTACAAACAAACAAACACCTTTCTGTTAGGAGAGATAACTGCTCACTGGTGACCATTTAGTGGCCCGCATCTGGGAGACAATTTGAAACTAAGCTTGTTGTGTTGTCACATAACAATTAATTTATTTACCCATCCATCTATCCACTGATCAATACCTCCATCTGCTGTCATGCTGCTTTAGCTATGGTAGCACGGCAAGCAAAGCAGACATCTCTTTACCCACCAGCAATATCCTCCACCACTCCCTTCAAGTGCCTCCTGGATTCATCCATGGTGTTGTTTGTTCAGCCAACACTTCCACAGAAAGGTGACCAGGTCAGCCTGCTCTTCTTAGTGTCGGGGAGTAGCTATTTGAGTCTGAGGGAGTCAGAGAAACCCTGAGGAGCTTGGATTTATCCACTTGGATTTGCTTTATGGTCACTTTCCAGAGCTCATGGCTGAGTGTGTGAGGGCTGGAGTGAGGATTAGTGGGTAAATAGAGAACTCTGGCCTGTGGTGTAGCTCTTCCACATTCTGATACATGTCATACAGCTGATGCATGTAACTGGCGGTCTGAATTTTGATTTATATTATTCAATTTCCTGAATGAGGTACAGAAGAATACGGTGGCAGTGAAGTGCGGCTTGCTGCAGTGATTACATTTTTCTGCAATCGGAAGGTGTGTTAAAGAAATTTTTTGTAGCGTATTCTCTGGCCACAATTCTTAGCCAAGAGTTAAGTTATCCTCGACTTTAGGTTTGCCTACAGTTTGCTGCAGAATCAAATGGCTACAGCTTGCTGAACTCCACACCTGCAATGATTAACTAATTTGCAACTAATTTGATAATTGGTTTGAGTTTTTTTTTTTTTTTTATGAAAAATTCTCTGATCCCAGCTTCTTCAATGTGGATATTTTCTGGTTTGTTTAATCCTTCAAGAGAGTAAACTGGATATTTTTGGGTTGTGGACAAAACAAGACATTTGAGCACGTCATTTTGGGCTTTGGGAAGCACATTTTTCATCATTTCCTTACATTTAATAGACCAAACAACTAATTGATTAATCCAGATAATAATCAACAGATTAATTGACAACGTACATAAATGTTAAGTCCTACTGAGTTGGAGCGGTGGCCTCAGATAGGTATTGCATGGCAGCTCGCCATCGGCTGCACTTTGCCACTGCCTGGTATGTTTTTGGCATCAACTCCAAATACAGCGATGTTTCTGTTTCAGGCCACGTTTACACGAAAACGATCCACTGAAAACAGAATCATTTCTCATTTCCGTTTTGAAAAAAGTTCCGCGTTTAGACAACAACATTTTGATAACAATTGCTGTGCTGTATAAACAAACAAAATCGCAACCGCACAAACGTTTGTCTGGACAGACGGCGAGGTGGAGTTGCTACAGTAAATCTACACTTTACTAGAGAAGCTTTGATAAATTCAACAGGGTGAGCAGCAGAAAAAAGAGCTTAGGAGTCTGCCATTGTTTTTGTGATGTTCGACTTTCTCGCGCCTGCCTAGTGACTGGAAGCATAATGCGCGAAAAGTCTCCGTTTTCAGAGGAACTGCATATTGCAAGTTTACATGACAACGGAGACATGGCCGTTACCAAAAAATTGCACTCTGGAACCCGTTTTCAAAGCGTTTTCAGGCACCCAAAACGCTGCTGTTGTGTGAAGATCGGCCAAAGCGCAGCTAACGTTTACCATTTTCAGTTGAAGTCGTTGTCGTATAAACGGGACCTCAATCTGTTTTAGCTATGCTAGCCACATGGCTCTGAGGCAGTGCCGGTCAGCTGGTCAGTCCACCACTTTGATCCAGACTGAAATGTGGTTATGTTACGTTACAATCATTTGAGGTATTTGTCCAACGCAACTTACAATGCGTGCATTTAAACCATGTAGGATGGGTTGCCACCGTAAGGCTGACCTATGTCTTAACTACTCGTGGACTGATAGCTATTAATTTTTTCCCTATAGACATTCATGTTCCTGCCTCATTATTCCTTTACTTTTTCTCTAGGGCCATCATTAGGCCAAAATTTGTATTCGTCCAATACTTTGGTTGATGACCAAATACTTGCAAAAGCATTCCATTCAAGCTCAGCTGTACTTTGAGTTAGTGCTGATGTAAAGTAATGCATCACTTTAGCATTTAGGTCAGTGGACAGAGACGGCCCCACAGGGCCGCCAGCGTGGCTATACATATTTGTCTTGTTTCTATGTCTGATTGAGACAAATACTCATTTCAGGAAAACTGCCTCAATAGAAGAGGACATGAAAAAATAGACCAAATCAAAGTCATCAAGTCATACAATGCTCAGTGCTGCAGGACAGAATTTCCATTTGGGATGAGAGACACATATCCACTCACCTTTCAAAACACATGCTTTCATACACAAAAGAAGAACTACTGTTTAAGACTGGTATAGGCTGCAGCATTGCAGGAAAAGCACCCCACTCCACTCTGATAGGTAACATCTGATCATTCCATTCTATTCCATTCCTTTTCATTATGCATTCATTCACATTACGTCTATGCAGCACAGTTTGTGCTGTCGTGTATTTTGAGGGTCTGTTTATCTTTCCAGTTGACTAGGATTGTTTTCTTGGCGATGGCGAGAGCTACAAGAAGAGAGTTGCAGTGGCTGTTTGGGAGGTCAATTGTCATCAGGTCACCAATTAAGCACAGGTTGGGAGATAATGGGATCCTGCAGTCCAAAATGGAGGAGAGTTTTTGAGTGACTGTAGACCAGAAGTGCTGGACGGGTGAACATAACCAGAGTGCATGAAAGTAGGTGTCTGCAGTGTTCTGAGTACACTGAGTGCATGTGTCAGATTGACTAAAGCCCATTCTATTCATCTTTTGTTGGGTGATGTGTGTTCTGTGGAGTACTTTAAATTGGATAAGTTGTATATTAGTGTGTCTTGTCATCTTAAATGTATTTTTGCATATCTGAGTCCAGAAGTCAGGGTCCGGTGATACACCCAGGTCTTTTTCCCATTTTAAAGTTGGTAAATGTATAGAACTGGTCTTTGACAGTAATTTATAAATCTTAGAAAGGTTCTTCTTATTGCTCGGAGAAAGCTTTGTAATATGTTTGGCAAATTCTGGTGGCTGCAAAGTGTCCTGAGGCGCTGGAATTCTCCTCTTGATTGTTTTTATCAATTGTAAATATTGTAGAAAATTGCCATTTCTTATTTCAAAAGTTTGAAATAAGTTTTGTGTCATAAGTATATTGTCTTGGAAAAGGTGATGGAGATGAGTTACTCCTTCATCTCCCATGTGCTAAAATGGAGAGGTCTTTTGTCAATTTCAAAATCCGGGTTGTGCCAAATTGGAGAGAGCAAGCAAGGTTCTATCGGAGAGTTTGTGATTTCTAGTGTTTTCCACCAGGCTGATAGGGTGGAAGCAATCATTGGGTTCTTAAAACAGTTATGACGTCTGAGTGTAGTGGTGATAAACGGGAGGTCAGAGAGTCTTATATTGTTGCAGTCCGCCTGTTCTAAATCGAGCCAGGAGTTGTAGTCTTCGTTAGGATATAACCATTTCAATAGATATTGTAGCTGGTTAGCTAAATAGTAATGTTTAAAGTTAGGAGCGTCTAATCCCCCTTCCAATTTGTTTTTCTGAAGGGTGCTTAGGCTAATTTTTGCTGTCTTGTTCTTTGAGTAGAATTTTGTAATTGCAGAATCTAATGACAGGAACCATTTTGATGTGGGTGTGAATGGAATCATGGAAAAAAGATAGTTAATTTGGGGTAGAATTTTCATTTTAACTGTGGCTATTCGTCCCAGGAGGGAGATGGGAAGATTATTCCAGCGCTTCAGGTCACCACAGATCTTATCTAGCAGCGGGCTGAAGTTCAGGTGGACCAGGTCTGATAGTTTGGGTGAAATATTTATGCCTAGATATCTTATGTTGCCCACAGAGAAAATTTTTGGTCTGCAGGATTCCAAGAGTTCTCCGTTATTGGCATTATTGTCGATTTGGACCAGTTGATGGAGTAGTCCGAAAGTTTTAGAAATGTGTTATGAGATTAAATACTTCATGTAAAACGATTTCGGTTCTTGTAGATAAAGTAAAATGTCGTCGGCATATAGATTAATTTTATGTTCTGAATTGGTGGAATGGATACCTATGATCTTGCTGTTCTGACGGACTGCTATAGCCAATGGTTCGATGAATATTGCAAACAGTAGAGGCGAGTGGGCACCCTTGTCTGGTTCCTCTCTGCAAAATGAAGCTTTTAGATGTGATCCGCAGGTGACTGTGGCCTTAGGGGAATTGTATAAGGCTGAAACCCACTGGATAAATGACTCTCCAAAGCCAAATCCACTCAGGGTGGCGAATAGGAAGGACCAGTTGACCTTGTCGAAGGCTTTTTCTGCATCAAGTGACAAAATAATTGCTTTTGTATTAACGCGTTGTGCTTTACTTATCAGATTAAGAACTCTTCTGACATTATTGCTTGAGTGTCTGCCATTAATGAAGCCCGTTTGATCACTATGAATTATTGATGCGATTATTTTCTCCAGTCTAGAAGCGAGTGCCTTTGAGATAATTTTGATATCACTGTTAATTAGTGATAGAGGACGGTAGCTAGAAGGAAGTGTGGGGTCTTTGTTTGGCTTAAGTAATAATTTGATTGCTGCTGTATTCATGTGAGGTCTTATACCTCCGTTCTTTTGATCTCTGTCACTGTCCTGATGAAAAGTGGTGCTAATATTGTCCAGAAATGTTTTATAAATTCGGCAGGAAAGCCGTCTGGACCTGGAGCCTTACCTGTTGGCATTTTGTCTAATGCATTCTGCAGGTCATTAATAGTCAGGGGGGCGTCTAACATATTTCTGT
Source organism: Epinephelus fuscoguttatus (assembly GCF_011397635.1). Classification (NCBI taxonomy): domain Eukaryota; kingdom Metazoa; phylum Chordata; class Actinopteri; order Perciformes; family Serranidae; genus Epinephelus; species Epinephelus fuscoguttatus. The sequence goes on along the minus strand of NC_064758.1, from coordinate 13,626,012 downwards.
GTTCCGTGGATAACTGAGGTAAATTTAGGTTATTGAGAAAAGCCTGAATATCTTCTGGGTTTGGATTGTTTACTGTTGAATATAAGTTATGGTAGAAAGAATAGAAAATCTGATTGATCTCCTGAGGAGATTGTGTATAATTTCCGGACGGCCCCTGGATTGTTGGTATCAGAGATTTTTCTTTATTGCGTTGGAGCTGATTAGCCAAAAATTTTCCTGATTTGTTACTGTGTTCAAAATTATTATATCTTAGTTGCTGTATGATAAATTCAGTTTTCTTTGATAGAATATTGTCCAGTTGCGATTTTGTACACTGTAATTGGGTCCATACTTGATCACTTGGATTGTTTGCATATTCCTGTGTTAGTTGTTTAATTTTTTCCTCAATGTTTTTTCTGCTTGCAATTCCTTTTTCTTCTTGTAGGAGGAGTATGATATAATTTTTCCTCTGATTACTGCCTTCCCAGTTTCCCATATTAAAGATGGAGATAAAGTTGGAGAGTCATTGTCTTCAAGAAAGTTTGCCCACTCCGTCTCACCATTTTGTCAAAGTCTGGGTCTTTAAGTAAAGAGATATTAAAGCGCCATGTTGGGGCGTTTCTGGATGGTTTCTATTTGCAGATTGAGTGATATTGGTGCATGGTCGCTGATAATGATCGGGTGTATTTTTGTGGTAATTTTTTGTGAGATGGAGTTGTTTAAGAGAAAAAAGTCAATTCTTGAAAATGAGCGATGCACAGGAGAGAAGAAAGTATATTCCCTCTTCGAAGGGTATTTGAGTCTCCAGCCATCGCCAAGCCCAAAATCATCCATATATTCCTGTATTACCTTAGCCGATTGTGATTGCTTTGTGTGTGCTGAGTTGCTAGATCGGTCTAATGAAGCATTTAGGACTGTGTTAAAGTCTCCTCCTATTATAGTTGTCGAGCTGTCTAATAGGTTAGATAGTAAAGAGAAGATTGTGTGAAAGAAGGCTGGATCATCATTATTAGGGGCATACAGATTAACGATTGTATATAATTTGTTAAAGATTGTTGCCTGAATAATGATGTAGCGGCCTTCTGGGTCTGTTACTGTGATAGTTGTTATGCTATCCATCCATCCATCCATCCATCTATCCATCTATTTTTAAACACTTACCCGAAGCTGGGTTGCGGGGGCAGCAGGCTGAGCAAAGTTTCCAGACGCAGCTCTCCACAGCAATGTTTTCCTGCTCCTCCTGGGGGATCCTGAGGTTTTCCCAGGCCAGACAAGATATGTAATCCCTCCAGCGTGTTCTGGGTCTGCCCCAGGTCCTCCTAACGGTTGGACATGCCTGGAACACCTTGAAGTGTAGGGTGCCTAAGAGGCATCCTAATTAGATGCCTGAACCACCTCATCTAACCCCTTTTGACGCAAAAGAGCAGCAGCTCTACTCCAAGCTCCCTCTGGATGTCTGAGCTGTTGTTATGCTAAGCTAAGCTAAGCTAATTGCCTGCTTGCTCAGTCTTCATGGTAAGTGTCCAGACATGAGTGCTATCGATCTTCCCATTTAACTCTTGAAAAGAAAGCAAGCAAAAACATATTTGTGGGGGATTTTTTTTTTTTTTTTTTTTTTTAAAGGCCAATTTCATTTTGAATGACAATATTAGCCCCCGTTTAGCTTTCTTTGTGTTTCAACTTTTCAGTTATATATTAATTAATGCCTAAAGTATATGATCCATTTTGAATTTTGGAGTCAAAGTCCTGCATAGTCCTTTGGTACCTGCAGGTACTTGGCAGGTCACCCACAGAAAAGGTGATTTGTGGGAGGTCATTTTATTTTTGGTTCTGAATAAAAAAAGAACTTGTGAGTTGGACCGTGGGTGTTGGATGATAAAATTATTAAAACAAAATACGAATACTAATTTTGTAACATAAACTTTAAAGGTTTTAATCCTCTGACTGCTGACTGTGTGTGTCAGCTCTGTCTTCTGCTCTGACTGGAATATGAAAGCTGCTTCAGTCATGTGTTACTGACAGGCAAATTATATGAGGAGATGTGCCGCTCAATATTATGAGAATAAGCAACAGGAGCCCATTGCACAAAACACATTAAGTTTTCTCCTTGTGATAGTTCAGGTTTTTGGACATGAAGTTGTGTGAAACGCTGACCAACTGTAGCTCTGATGTGACGGTGTCACTACTGTCAACGAGCCTCCTGCTTTGAGAAATCGCCCGTAGCTTACCGGAGAAAAAGTAGTTCTGAAGATGTACGGGGGACACGTAACCAAAAGGTTTTAAGCTACAAAAAAGTATGCATGTGTTTTGTTAGACTATTTAAATAATTTTAAAACATCCCCGCATTTTTTTTCGCTATGACAACATTCCAACAAGTGCTTGGTCTTGTCGGAAAGCTACAATTTCGCTGATTCACGTGATATGCGTGGCTTCTCGCTATGACGCACGGTCGTGGAGAAAATCAATAGAGAAGAACAGGTGTGAATTTGGATGCACAATGCATCGTTCGGGCCCATAGGGTTAAGTCTTTGTGCGATGGTTTCTTTAAGGGATTCCTTAAGTATAAGACCAAGATAGGAAGAAAACCCTGAATAGTTAAGTAAACATTTTAAGGAAACTTGGGGGGAAAAGATGCACCTGATGTTATTCTAAGAAAGCCTTAACATTGGTTTTAAGGAAAATCTTAACTTTACGTGTTTTGTGCAACCAGCCCCAGGTATTAATTTAAAATGTACTGTATTTCCTGAATTACCTTTGTTTTAAAATATATTATCTTAGTTTTATGACATTCAAAAGCAGATCCTGATATCAGACTCATAGAGGAATGGTGTGTACTGTATCATTTAAAATGAACATTCAGACAGCACTCACTGGCATTAACAGTTTGTACACTGTTGTGTTTACAACTTTTTGTAAATGAGAAATGTTGGTAAAGGAAAATTTGGTTTTGATAATTTTCGACATTACTGTTATCATTGTAGTTGTTGTTCAGTGTGTTCCTCAATAATGTAGTATTTCATGTTAAGAAGGTTTTGAAATCACTGTTTTATAATGTTCTTTTTTAGCTTTTTGTAAAACCAAATGTCTCACATTTGTAAGCCTGATACTGAACTTGGAAATAAATGAATACATTTCAAAAGAAAAAAGATGTTCCTGTTTCAGCATGAGAATGCCTCAGTACACAAAGCCAGCTCTATAAAGAGATGCTGTTTTCTATGCTGTTTTTAATTTGGTGTGGAGGAACTGACTGGCTGGCACAGCACTCTGACCTCAACCCAGTCCAACACCTGCGGGATGAATTGTAACACAGACTGTGAGCCAGGCCTTATCACCCAACATCGGGTTGACCTCATTAATGCTCATGTGGCTGAATGGGAGCACATCCCTGCAGCCAGGTTCTAGCGTCTGGTGAAAAGCATGAAACCAGTAGATTCAGGCTGTCACAGCAGCCGATTAATGCCCATGGTTTTGGAATTATGTGTTTAAAAATTACACTGTAGTGTTTGGGTGTCAGCATACTTTTGGCTGTTTTGTGTTGGTCTTTAAAACACTTTGGCAATGAGGAACGTCTGTTTTCTGTTGTGATAAACTGACCTGGTCCTAGATGACTGAAAGTATCTCGTGTTCTCTCTCCTCTGGCAGGTATCTGGATCAAACCCAGCCGAACATCCAGGATGAGGGAGAAGAGGGCAGACTTTGTGGCAGGATGCCTGGGAGGAAGGGTAATCGCGGCTGGTGGTCTAGGTCAGCACCTCAATTCCTTTCCCCTTTTCAGTGTGTTCTTTTCTGTCCATTAAATACAGCACTGGGCTTTGACCCAACAAGGAAAAAGAGGGAGGAGAGGCCATTCCAGGACATCCTGTGATTGATTTCCAATGTTGCAGCACCTTCGTCTGTTAATGGACTTGACTGAAAATGTCTTTGTCCTGGTGTGTAGGGTAGAGACAACCTATTTAAATGGACAAATGCTTTTACATTTTACACTCTTCTGCGTACGTGATGTATTAGACGCTAATGATTAAAGTCATCTAATCAGTGTTCACGTGGAGTGTTTCGCCGCAGCTGAAGTACAACACAGCAACTCATAATTTCTGACTAAGGTGTTTGATTTGAAGGAAAAAGCTCTAGAATTATATCTATTAGAATTATTATACTATACGTCTTCCTGTTTCATCTCTACTCTTGTGGAAAGTAAAAAGGTCACAATCAATGTAGCAGAGGCCAAGATATCCTGATGAGCCTCCCGACAGTCCACTTCAGCCTGCAAGGTGAGGGTCATGTGACAAAGCCGAAGGAGTCAGAAGGCTACTTTCCCATCATTTTCCATCCATGCTAGCTCAAGAAGGAAAACAGTGAGGAGGCGTACGCAAAATTATTGAAAAAATTAGTAAAACCTTCCCCAGCAAAGAGCATATCTGTTGTGTTTTCTAATGTTTCCCCTCTATTAGGTTTTATTATTTTATTTAAACTAATGCATTTTTTAAATATATCTTAAAGTTAACCATATTTTGAAAAACCAGATTTAAAGAAGAAATTTTCACAATTCCATTACCGCAGAATTTTCCTTTGATTTATATGTTGGTTTAAGACTTTCAGCTGCTCTTTTCAGAATGTGTGAAATATTAGTTAATGAAGCAGACACACCTCAATACCATTGTAAGAATTAGACAACCAATGTTATATCCCTACTGTGCCATTTTTCAAATCGTAGCTCACATTGTCAAACCCACAGACAGGGTGGTCTGTGAGATAGCATTTAGCCAACAGCTTGCACAGCCTATGATAATAGTTATGAATAATGATAATACATTTTATGTAAAAAGCACCTTTCAGAAGTCCCAAGGTCACCTTACAGAGCATGAGATAGCACACAGAGTGTACAGTCAGTGTTAAAGTGCATGAGCCAGTTTGAATAGGTGGGTTGTGAGATTAGATTTGAAGGTCAACTGGCTGTAAACATACATACAGATTAGCTTACTAACGGTAGTACTACCTCCGCTTCCTTCTTGGTCATGTGATCTTTGTCCTGCAGGCCTTAGCGGCCCGTTAACAGTCTACCTTCTTTCATCATACCCAGTCTGCCTGGTAAACACCCACATCCCACCCCAGAAGAGGCCAGTATGCCAGGGAATCCCAAACCTTCCCATGCTGTCATTTAAAAGGAATTGCAGCTAAACTTTTGTCACCTTGGCCATTGGTCACCACTTCAGGTCCTATCCCTTTAAAAAATGTGTCCAACTTTGTGAGTTAGCACTAGCTAGCTAGATGCTACCAAGCAAGCAAGCAAGCCAGCTAGCTAACTTTCAGGAGCAGAGCAGCTTTGTTACACGTACAGACCGTTACTCGTCAACACTGTCAGCTTATGACATAGGCTATCTAATGAAGTTTGACTGGCAGAGAATTAGAAAGACGGGCATGGCTAATAACATTTTGATGTTATATATTACTATAAATTTATAATGAACATAATAATACAATGATATAATAAAAAATAATTTGATTTTTTTTTCGTAATTTTCCCTCATCTTACCTGCAATTTTCAGAGGCCCACATGGGGAAGCCCAAGGGGGCCACCACTTTGAAAATGTATGCACTATGCAAAGGTTTTTTACAGGCTAAGTAATCCTCAAGACAAATAAACTGATCATAATGTGCAAAATCCGTGGATTGCCAGTTTAAATTAAATAAGCCTTATGAATTTGTATAATGACACTCCTACGACACAAAACCAAAGCGGAAACCATTACCTGTGTCAGAATTACCACAGTAATAACTACCATTGCAATAGGTATCTCAAAATATTTTCTCTGTTAATGTTTTATGTTGATTGAAGATTTCACCCTAATGCAGCTGGGTTCATCTGATAATAAAATACCTGATCAGACAGCTGAAATCAAACACCACAAATGTGATTTATCATAAGCACCACATTCCATACACGCTCACACACACACACACGCACGCACGCACGCACGCACGCACACACACACACACACACACACACACACACACACACACACACACACACACACACACACACACACACAACCAAATTAATTTTCCATTAACTTTTCATTTTCTCCTTGGCTGAGCTGCATTTGTTAAAGTAAATAAAGTGTGAAGAGAGACTGAGCAATGCAAATTAAATCAGAGGTCAGCTTTGGTCCTTGATGACATGCTTGTTAGGCAGATAGGCTACTGACTCTTTTATCTATGCACCTGCATGCATCAGCAACACACACACGTGTACTTATATACACATTTATATACACAGACATACACACACTGGTGTGGTAGTTATACAATCAAATCTACAAACAGTTTAAAAAGCCATGTAGTCCTGCAAGAATGTGTCTCTGTACATACACAAACGAGACCCATACTAGATGAAAAACAGACTGAATTAAGTTATCTTAATCACAGTTGGTACATGCTGCATTTTGTCTTCAATTAATCATCACTGCATCAATTCTGAGCTGTAGTGTCAATCAGTGAGACAGTTTCTGAGATTATTAGCAGCCCAATGATTATCTCAGTCATGGTCTTATTTCTGTTGTATTACCAGTGTTGAAAAGACATTGAAAAGGTTTTTTTTTTCTCCGTCCACAGCTCAGAGTGACAGACAATAATGTGTAAGGACATCTGTTAAGACTGTGTGTGTTTGTGTGTGTGTGTGTGTGTGTGTGTGTGAGAGAAAGGGAAAGAAAGGATAACGCCAATCTTGTCCTGCTGAGAGAGACAACTCAATTCAGCACGCAGCAACAAAGAAAGAAAGGAAGGAGAGGACTGAATGACATACAAGAATGAAATGGATGTGTGTGTGTTTGCTAACGTGAAAATGACACAGTGAGGGAGACCGAGATGAAAAGAGGTAGCTATATTATATTTTTTTCTCTGTGCGAGTGTCAGCTGCGAGTCTGGCTCATCATCTAATCCATGGGGATATTTTGGGCTTGTGAGTCATAGCTGGTAGCACATTGACAACCCTCTGCCTTTTGACTTGGGAAATATAAAGGAAAATACAGCCACAAAGACCAAAGAGCCTCTATAATGCAGTTATACTGTATGTGCGCACACACACATATATAAAGGGAACAGTACAGGTTGGGTTGAAGGGTAAAAGTAGGGATGATACATTGAACAATATGACTGTGGTTAGTTTCATTTTTACCCTGGGCAAGACATGGCACTGCAATCAAACTTGATTTTCACCTAGATTGCAATTCACTTTTTTGGCAGCAGAGTTCAGCCATTTTTCAACAAGCTAGTTGTAATGTTGTTTACCAGAGGTGTCAAGTGCAACACTGTATTTCAGACTAGTTAAGTGTTGATATTGTTGAGATTTGGGAGTTTTGATGAGATACAAAGAGCCATGGACAAAGTGAAAATCCCACCTATGCCTACTAAATATAGCGGTGAGACCTGTTCCCACTGAGTTGGGTGACAGTGGCAAAAGTTAAAGTGAAAGAATGAAATTCAGCACATTTGGTGGTGTATGACTATAATCAATGTCAGGTTGCTACAGCTGACAAACCACACAAAAAACTTCTCCACACTAAATATGGCAGACCACAACAACAATGCAAGATGCTTGAAACCTTATGTTAACATTATCATGTCGCAGCTAGCGTAGCAGCAATCACGTCAACAAACCATCTATTCCCACCTAGAAGCTGAGTCAAATGTAGGCATTATCTGCTTCACAATGCATTGGTGAAATAAACAAGCAGTATGACTCACTATCAGAAGATCTGTCGGCGTTGAGCACCACTTGAACTTTCCCTCTGCATGCCAGGTTAGATAGCTGCTGGTGCCAATTCCCTTTTGCATTCATGCACACATCCATTTCTTGTAGTACATAATGGTCTTTTGTCCTTGATGTGGAGACACCACAAAAATCTTGCTGGCTCTTGGTCAAACTTTGGAATGATGAGTTCCTACCTCAGTGACATAATCAGCTGATAATGTCAGGCTGGTTGATGATGTAAGCCTTGCCTTAGGTCATAAACCAAGAGTTTTACTCTGTTAACTCACCGCTTTTGTAATGACTTCACTCCCACTTTTGCATATACATGTAAGTAATCCCAAACTCCAATTCTTCCATCAAAACAACAACAAGTAATGGTTGACCTGCATGGTGTCCCACCAGTCAGGCATTACTGCCAAAAAATGACTTTCAGTACTTCTGTGCATTACTCTACTCAACTCGTATCGTATCACATCGTATCATGTCGTATCGTATCATATTGCATCGTATCTTATCATATTGCATCATATCGTATCGCATCGTATCATATTGCATTGTATCTTATCATATTGCATCGTATCGTATCAAATTGCATCGTATCTTATCATATTGCATCGTATCGTATCAAATTGCATCGTATCTTATCATATTGCATCGTATCATATTGCATCGTATCGCATTGTATTGTATCAAATTGCATCGTATCGCATTGTATCGTATCAAATTGCATCGTATCTTATCATAGTGCATCATATCGTATCGCATCAAATCATACACTGGACGTAAATACAGATTTTTAGCAAACAAAACTGTCATTAAAAAACAAACAAAACAAAAAAATGTCTTCTAGTACCAAGTTTACCAAGCCAAAGGAGGAGTGGGATGCAGTGCTCTGGGGTTGACCTTTAAATGGTCAACAACAATGTAACTACTGACCTTTATCACTGACATTACAAGTTATATGTATTTACATAATAAATCCATTTATTGTCACCATTAAAACACATTTCAACTTGCCATTGGATATCCCCACCCCCCACGCTGCCACTCCCCCTCCTGCAGTTATTGTTAGAATGGTGTCAACCAATGGACCAATAAAAAGCCATTTGATGCAGAGCAGCATTATTAAGACTACCTCGGATGTTTGCATACTATTTTTCCACTATTATTAGGATTATGACAACATTCTGAATGTGATGTCATGTAAACAGCATATTTTGTTCAGATATTTCAAATTAGGCCATGTTCTGGATATAGCATTTTCTGGTTAGGACATGTGGAATATGCTGGTATTATTTGGGTTTTAGGAGCATTCTTTGGACTTGTATACAGCACATTGGCTCAGTTGGGGTTTTTACAGCAGTTTGCGACACATGGCCTCTTGTCTGTTTATGGTCAGCTCTGTGTATTGTCATGGATGTGTTATACACAAGCCAACTAGCCAACAGTATGAGAGGCTGGGGTAGAGATGCATGCAAGCCTACATTTCTGGTCCCTTTAAATATAGAGACCATCTTGTCGTGGGATCACTCTGGGCGCCATACAGTACTCCACGACTTTAAACAAATGTGGGCCAGAGGCATAAAGTTGAATGGAAAACTTGACCTTCATTTTGATCTGAACTACATTACCGTAAAGTTTTGTGGCTGCATCTTGCACAGTTGTGACTCTGTTGCATTGACAAAATTTCTTCACAGACAGAAAGACAGACATATAACAAACACACAAATGACTCAAAATGGCCTCTGTGGTAGTTACGGCTACAGTTGGTGTTACCAGGACGACTTTGGGCCATGATCACACACACACACACACACACACACACACACACACACACACACACACACACACACACACAGATTCACGGGGTGAAAACAATATGTTGTCCTGGTATTAAAAAAGCTTGAATTAAAAAACTTAAACAGGCCAGATGATATCTTTCTGCTAACTCATTTACTTATTCTTCTACTTCACTTTCTGCATGGTGACATGATGGTTGATGCCGAAGTTTGATGCTACTGTAATTTTGTTACAGTTTGTTCTCAGACCTGAAAAGCTGTATAGAATAAAACAAACCAACAAAAAAATCCAAGGTACTTTTCCTTTATGAGAGCTTTATTTTAGTAGCTAACACGCACATGACATTACAAATTCAAAAGGTACCACAGGGATAGCAAACAGATGTCATGACATATTAGTACGCCTGTTGAAGGTGCTTTGTTTTATCTTTATTGCTGCTCTGTGCTTGAGTGCGTTGGTGTAAAGATTAAAAAATAAACACTGAAACCATTAGAAAACATCTCATGCACACGAAGAAGCTACTCAGTGATTGTCACTTTGTGTGTCCACTAATGATGCAGTTCTCACAACATCCTCCCATGCATCATGTATCAGTTCATCTTTCATTCTTTATTGCCTCTTTATTTTTGCACCTCCACCTAGTCGGTAGTTCATAATGAGCGCCCGACGACTTGAAATCTGCATGTAAATTTTAATTAGATGCAACTTGTCAGAAAAGAACGACTTGAGGTGCAATTATGTACTCAGCCGTATCATTTCATTATCAGATTGTTTGTCAGGATGTACTCATGTACACACACACACACACACACACACACACACGCTAACACAGACAAATGCGTACTCACAACACTAAATCCAGCACTCACATACACTTTGTCACACACACACACACACACACACACACACAAAGCTGCTCACATAAACACCCTGGGCATGTTCATTTTTCTTCAACTTAGTGCATTCATGCTTCATTTTCATCATCCGTGCCTCTCAACCTTTTCTGCGCAGTTTTAACCTCTTCATCTCTGACAACTCTAAGCCTATTACATTGGATTATATCATTAAATATAGCCCAAAAATACAAGCCAGAAAAACAGAATGACAGAGACATAAGAATATATATAATGTGGCTTAAACCCCCAAAATCAGCAGGTAAATCCCTTTATTTTTACATGTTGATAGACTCTGTATCTGCGACTAATTCTATGTTAATGTAAAGCAACATGACAACTTTCACAGGTAACATTACATTGTGACAGGCTAAAGAAACACAAAGGGATATTTAAATGTTAGTTTAGATTAAAAAACATTGTGGCACAGAGGCTGTATTCACAACACATCCTCAGGCTAAAGGTAGCTCTAAATGGCAGAGCAAGGAGGAACTCTTAAAGATAAGGGATGTATCACTGTAACTGTGAGACATGATGTCAGCCTAATTCACAAAGCATATCAGAACTAAATATAGCTCCTGGGTCTGAGAGAGGTTAGAGAGGTTCAGAGTACTCCTAAGTCATTAAACCTTACAATCAATCAGCTGCTGCAGGTAACATGCCCTGTTGTGTCTGCATGATGTTAAAATACAGTCAAGAGAGCCTGTTTTTATAGCTAGTAAGGTTAACGAGGATTCACTAAACTCACCAACAAATCCAAACAATCCAATAACACACAGTTGGACAACAGCCCTTATTTTCAATCTGGACTGAATGTCTGGACTTTGCACTCTTGTGGTCTTGTAAAATATCATCATTCAGCCAAAGTACTGTTTCAATTTGAAATCCACATCTAACCAAATCCAGTCCAAATGAGCAAAAGTGTTTTAACTCTGCCCATTTTGTTTGTTTGACACTTTAGAAGTTGCCTGGTGTGTAGTCTCTTACACAGACGCTGATGACGTCAGCACGCTGGCTGACTCTGTCGTCTATGGACATTCCCATAGGAAAGTTGTAATAGAACTAGCCCTGGCTCCCAGCGGCAGTGATGTGATTGGATCCAAATCCGTGTACTTCCGTACTTCCTCAACCAATGGCTGATTAGCTTTGCCTTACACCCGCCTACACCGGAATTGCTGTTCCCCCACGCCGAACAGACCTGAATAATATCGACACGTTTCTTCGGTGTAGTAGCCTGAGCCATGACTGACTACATTACGAATCTACATCACAGTACTACGCACCGTTAACCTGCTCTCTGTGTTTCTGGTATGTCTCTGTTACATGTAACACACGTGCCGTACTTATGGCAACGCCGTCACATGGTTTGGATATCCCCGCCCATTTCTATTACAAAACGAAAGACGAATGTCCCCAGACTCCCATTCCGAAGTAAGGAAGGCTGGTCACGTGAGACTACCTGGTGTGCACCTTGTGTAAGTGTCCAGACAGCAGCGATGGCCGAGATTTTGAGCCAGGCTGTTATCATTTTTGTCATAGAAATGTTATTGTGTCACAAATTGAAATTTGAGTACTTTCACATGTGAGAAAGTAACCGTTTTCATGTTTTTTGAGGTCATTTTGTCAGCTAGGAAGTCAGCTCCCAAGATGAATGGCCTATTCCCATTTTGTAGAGAATCAAGCCCTTTGGTTCTTTACTGCTGGCTGTAAACGATGGGCAATAGTGCTGCCTCTTTAGGCTTTTGGGTCCTTAAATGTCCGGATATCACTGTATTTCAATAAAAATGAACTATTTGAAAATGAAAATAAACTGAGGCAGTGTGGTGTATATTAGATTAAGCTTTCATCCATTCTCCCAAGTTCAGCTTGCCAAGGTCACACAATCCAAACTTGGTGTACTCTGTCTTTGGAAAAGCCTATTGTAAAATGCAGTTTGCTGCACTGCAGAACTTGGAGTATCTCAGCACTCAGCTGACCATGAACCACACTGTCTCCAGTTCCTGGCCCTTTCTGATCAAATAATCTGATCAGTACCTTGCTGAATGTCTTCCTCCTGCTCCTCCTGAGCCTGTCAGCTGGGCGCTCCACAGCTTGTCTGTGACTGTTCACAGGTCAACCACTGACTGTTGATCCACAACCAGCAGCCAGCTGGGGCTGAGCAGTGGCTGACCTGTTCTGAACCCTGCTATGTCACAGCATGATGATGTGAGAGGATTCAAACTCGCACTGAGCAATCATTTTGTCTCTGACCACTGTGCACAGCTACCTCTTACTATGTTGTGGTGACCACGTTGAGCTGCACTTTGACCAATGAAATGTATCTTCCTCATACACACATAATGAGTTTCAAAGGACTGGAGGAAGCAACAAAGAAGGTCATGGATGAGTGCTGTGAATTACTTGCTAAAATATGTTAAGTGCCGTAAAGAGGGCATGTAATGATGCTCTTCACAGCACACATCAAACATTACCATAAACTCCACTGCAGGTTTGTTATGGCTTCCTTTTGACTTTAAGTGCTGTGCTATTGTCTGGCTGTCTGAAAACACAAGCGATGGGGGGTCAGAGAGAGGTGAATGGAAAAGACAGAAAATAAACACTTGTGGGCCCCAGAAAGGGTAACACTGAAAAATAGAGATGGAAACAGTTGAGGATGAAATTGATATTTGAGCTGAGAATGCAAAGAAAGAAAATACATTATGTAACAGAAGAATTGCACGAATTGTTGCATAGAACTTTTTGTATTTTTTTTTCAAACTGTGACTCTGTGGATTCACAACTTAAAAATGTGTTTTCTCACAAAGACCAAATTCTTTCCACCAGATTTATAAAGCTGTTTGTACTGTACAGCCAATTCTGTAAATCTCCATCATTGTGGCACTGGGTGCGTGTGTACGAGTCTCATTACCACTCCCACAGTTGGCCATGAATTGATGTAGAAATGCCCGCTTCACCACTTATTAGACCTACAGCAGAGGAAAATGCACTGTCATCAACCATATTGGATCGGCGAGGTTCTCCAAAGAAGAGGCTGTCATTATGTACAGCTATGGCTATTTGTAACAACCATACCACCACTGTGGTAAAATCTCAATCCTCATCACTATTAAACATCAGCATGAGGATCAATTATTCATTTATAGTGCTCTTGTTTACAGAGTACTGTAAAGTAAAAATGTAATTACAGAGCACTGTATTGACTGCAAAAATATTAAAATTCTAGAAACAATGTTACCATCTATCAACTTATATTCAGTCTCCTCCTTATCATTATCATCTGCAGCTACATGTCAGTATCTGGCCCCCTGTGGCATTGATTAAACCCCTAAAAACTCATCTGTGTTCATTCCCATCATGCCTTACAATGACTTAGCTACTACTCTACACCTTTGCCTCATTTATGTGCAGATATATAAATATGCAAATTGCCCCTGCCCCTCAGTTACTCGCCTGCAGCTAGAGCATACCTGCTCACCTTTATCAAAACACCATATTGACATGTCAACAAGTTGAAACTTGAATTTCACTGAAGGGGGCCTCCAAGCACTTGGACAATTGAAGGCCACTGCACATTATGTTTGTAGGGGCCAATTATAGTTATATTATCATAACACAACCAAGTTGGACCAAGTCAGGTGCAGTTCGTTCCAGTTGGTGTTGGCAGGTGGTTTTTGTGTGTCTTTGGGTGTTTTCAGACCTAGAGTTGTCTTGCTTTGGTCCGAATCAGGGACTAATTTTGTTACAAAGCTGCATAATTGCCTAGAGTTGGTTTGTGTTCTCATGGCAGTATTTACATGTGGACTACATTAAATGCCTTGCGCAAGAGAGCTGCACTTGATTGGTCAGAATTTCCATGCAGGAAAAATCCAGGAAGTAAACAAAACGTTGAAGAAGAGTATACTTTATGCAAACCATACAGTTTGAAAACAAGGCGCGGCTCCAACTAGGAAACATGCATATTCCGAACCCGAACAATGCGTAGTGAGACTGCAGTTGGTTCGGATCGAGGTTGGAACACGAACCTCACCAGAGTTCGGTTGTAATGGGACCAAGACCACCTCTTCTCTTTTTTAGTTGTGAACCTGAGTGCGATTGCTGAGTCCACACCTGCCCACTGAGGGGGCAATTGAACTTGTGTTTGATTAAACCGAACCAAGTAGGGCAGGTGTCATTAATCATTTTCCCTCTGATCAAGTTGCTACCTGTTGTTTTTATCAAGATTATGATGTAAAATTCAGGCAGCTAACAGGAGTCTCATATCACATGCTGTTTCCACTGCAGTATCTTATGTATGGTCATAACCACGGTACTGAATTTTAGCCATCCGAGCTCTGCTCACTCTTTGGCTGCATGCCTGTTGCCGCACCACCTATCTCACTTACTGCTGTTCATTTAGCATTAAAAAAGCCACACCTCCACACAAGCATCAGCCTGTAGGCTCTAAGCATATTCATTATTATAGTCAGGGCCTGGATGAGGTCAGAGTCTGTCTTGGTTTCATTATAGAAACACCTGAAAATCAGTGTTTCTTTATTGGGGGGGCTTATCCAGCCTTGAACTCTAATCATAATCTACCTGTTGTCCTTTGTGTTAAAAAGATAATGAAAATTCTGTCTCCATCAGTGGAAATAGCTTATCTATGGGGTGTCTGGTCTTCTAGGTTTCAATTATCTTGAGGTCTGTTCCCAGCTTTACCTTTTCACTGATACAAGCAGAACTCTAATAGATCTTTGAATCAGAGACTCCACTGGCATGACTTATTTCAAAGGGATAAAATGAGGATACCCAACCCGTTTTTCACTCTCAGGGTGTCAAATATGGCAGTTTGGTCAGTGGCCCTCATGTTGTGATACTGACACACAAGCCCCCCTTTTAGTGTCTGAATGCGATGCACTGTCAGAAAGTCCTCTTAGGGTAGGATGGAGGGGTTGTGCTTGGGTCAAACATATACAGGACTTTAACCTAGGAGACAGATGTTTGTGTCCCATGGGAAACCCTAAATTGACGGTGAGTTCTTTTTAACTATTTAACGTGTAATACACATTAAGTTACTTACGTAAATGGAGTTCCATAACAAATGTTGATATTTAACCCAAACCATGACCTTTTCTCTCAACCTAACCAAGTAGTTTTGTTGCTTTAACCTCAAGTAGTTGCCAAAACCTAAGTTTCCTGTGAATAAATATATATATATATATATTTATTTATTTATTTATTTATTTATTTATTTAAAGGCACATGAAAGTAACTGTTTCCCACAAGATGAGAATTCAGTCAAGAATCAAAGATTCAATTTCTCTATAAACACAAACATGACAAAAATGAACCATCAAAGACAAAGACGAGATGCCTGTTTTTTTCCACAGACAGTAGCATCAATAGACCAGCAGGCGTTTCAGCCTAAAGTCATGCTCAAATCCAGGGCACATACTGGTTGTATTTATCTATCTATCCATTATCTATACCTGCTTATCCATTGCATGCCCGTAGGAGGCTGGAGCCTATCCCAGCTGGCATTGGCCGACATACAGTACATACCAATCTATACAAAAGATGTTTTTCCCAGTCAGTTTATCAAATGTAACTCACACAGTCCATTTATGCTGAGAGGAAACTTTAGTTAGTAACGCACTTCCAAAAGAAGAACAATCAGAAGTGACTGTTTACATGCACAGTAATATTCCACATTCCAAATATACTGCAAATTTGATACAAGTCATGTAAGTAGGATACCCGTAAGTGCTAATAGCGTAGGCAACTGGACTTGCTTGCGTTTCTTGAAGACATTTTGCCTCTCATCCAAGAAGCTTCTTCAGTTCTAAATGACTGGTATGAAGTTGCAGGCTATAAACCCTGTGTGGGTGGGAACCCTTGAGGAGTCGTAGGGGTCATGTGAGCTCTTAGTTTCAGAGTCGTTAATGAAGAAATGCAAGCAAGTCCAGTTGCCTAAGCTATTAGCACTTACGATTACCATGACCTGGATGAAGAATCTTCACGGATAAGCAGCATACCATTTGGATATTCCAAATTAAGCCTTTTACCAAATGTAGCATTTTCTGATGTGACGTGGGATATGCCAGTATTATAAGGGTTTAAGATGCATTCTTTGTACATGTATACACTGCATTTGGTATACACCTCTCAGTTGAGCTTTTTAAGTCAGTTTGCGACACATGTGCGTCAATGTGTTGTACACAAACCAACTCACCAACAGTTTAGTAGCTTGGGGTGGAGATGCATGCCCAAATGAAAAGCCCACATTTTTGGTCAAAAAAGAAACACACCTACTCATAAACTTGCATATCAACAGGTTTTTGGATACCGACCTTTTCAAGAAGGTCGTTGAGGGAATGAGAGAAGGAGGCTGTGTTTGCACTCAAACAAGTCCATGGAAGTCTTGAAAAATAAGGTTTAATAATAAGGTGCAAAGAAGCAAATGACAACCAATCCAGCCACTTTTCTATATTTGGAAATGATAAACAGTAAATTGTAATATTCGTAGAATGATCATTTTCATTAGTCATGTAAACAGCTTAGTCGGAATATTGTCTTTTTTGGAATGAGGGCAAAAAACTGAATACATTGTACATGTCTGTGTAACTTGATGCAGCAGTTATGCAGATTTTTTATTTAAATCCCAATGGTTAAAGATCCCAAGGTGACTTTGATGAACTCATCAGGGTTCATTTGTCATATTTTAATGTGCTCTCACCAGAGACATACTGTCCGTCATACCATCTCTCACCAGACTCTTGTACTCATTTTGTAGTGTGCTGGCTTAATCTACATTTTTTATCACTACACTACTTTTTCCAATTATCTGAACACAGTATATACTCAAAACCTGCTTAAGCTTAACCTGAAGTTGGGACACTGCTGTCATATTGCCTATAAAAAGCTTGACTTTTATTTTGTATGTCTTCAGAAAACCTTTTCTGTTAGCGTCAAGTAAACAGTCTTTAAGTAAATCTGTAAAGGAATCCTGGGAAATGTAGGAAAGTAGTAACTGAAGCAGAAGAAGTGAGGCAGGTTGAGGTTGTTGATGAAAATTAAAAAGGGAACTACAATAGGTCATCAATAAAAAAAAAACTTTTTGAAAACACTGATCTTTACGGACTGATTAGATGCACTGGTGTTAAGCTAAATGTTGGTATGAAGCACCACGGTGAACCATGAGCAACAATAAATGAAACTCTACTGTATGTGCAGTAGCTTATGTATAGTGGGCATTACTTTGTGCATAAAGGCAACAGAGAAAAAAGCAGGAGAGACTAAAAACAATGCCATAAAGGTTGAGAGTTAGAAGGGCGACAGAAGCAGATGAAAGAAAGAATTTGAAACGAGAGGCATCAAAGAGGAAAAAGTGAAGCCAAAAGAAGAGCAGGAGAGTGGAGAGGAGGCGGACAGGAAGAGGAATAGTTGGGGAGAATAGAGCAGGAGGAGGACAGATGATGTGGGGTTAAGAGCGATAAAGTAGGAGAAAAATTGTTTCCAAGAAAGGATTAGAAATAGATAAGAAGAGAAGAAAAAAAAAGATGAGGTATTAAAAAAAGAAACGACAGGTAAGAATGAACTTAATGGTGAAAGGCAGAGAAGATAACAGAAAGAATAATGGGAGTAAAGAGGAGAGGAATGGAGGTCAGGAGGAGAGAGGGAGCAGAATGGGGAGGAGGACAGGAGCGGTTGGTGAATTGACATGACGTCTGTGGGCGGGAATCAAAGCAGCGACGGGAAGCCTTTTAGCACCAAGAGCAGCACAGAGTATGTTTCTGTGTTCGTGTGTACATGTGTGTGTGTGTAGTTACAGGTTTGGGTACGTATGTGTGTCCTCATAAAAAATGATAAAGGAGCCGAGGCCTGAGGAGGCCCAGATTGCTTTGAAAAGGCCGACTCGGTGCCGTCACTTTGTTCTTCCAACAAAATGATGATAATAGTCTTCCTTAGAAACACACACACACGCACCATACACTCACCAGTCCATATCATTTGGGGATTCGCTGTGATGTAGGTCTCCATGGAAACGGCAACAACTTGAAGCTCGTTGATGTATAATGACAGCGAGCATAGCACCTGAGGTGAAAGAGAGTGGGGAGGGAAAGAGAAACAGAGGGAGGAAGAAGGAGAAACACAACAGAGCTTAGAAAGGAAAAGGAATCCTTGGTGAGAGTTAACATGTGGTCCATGATATTAAAGCTACATTCTGGAGTTGCAATTTTGACTCATTGTAATTTTGCTGTTAGTCTCTGCTGGAGCACATACTCAACCCAATGATGTAAATGAAGTTAATATCCTGCAACATTTGCATATAAATTAATCTCTATCTTTCTACTTTGCATTTCTAAATGATGTGAAAGAACAGTAATTTAACCGAGAGCTGGAGTTAATTGACACCTTTTACTGTGAGCTGTTCTAAATTTCCAGAAGGTTCTCGAGAAAAACATATTTTTTTCTTTAATAGACATTTTTGCTTTGTTGAACCTGAAATTTAACAGTTAGTTAGTGATAATGAGTCAAAGACAAGAATTCTGAATAAGTAAACTCAGAAGTCCTAACTTTGGAAATTGTTTTCTTATTTTCCAGATCAGTCCTATGAAGCTGATACTAGTGCTGTAGTCTCCTGGTCGACTAGTCGATTATTTGGTCGCTATGCTCTCATCCGACCAAATTCATTCATTGGTCGAATAATCGCCATATTACTTCAATAAGGAGAAAAGTGCTACATCAGTAGCTTTCCAGGATTAATCCATTATTTCCTGCGGCGGGGGGACTGGCTAAGTTACCTGTGAAAACTTGTTGACAGAAAGTTGGACTCGCACCCTCACGCTCAGCGTCACAGTGACGCAGACCTCCTGTCAGTTTCTGTGAGCTGAGACCATTTCCCTCAGTGGAAACAAAGCTTGTATTGACTTGTATTTCACAGATAAGAAGCAATAAATTGTGAAGACAGTAAAGTCTCCACTAAAATAGCATTTTAAGTTGTGTGTGTGATTTATCCTTCAGGGATTTATACTTCGGGATTTATCCTGGCTTCATATGAGCGGAGGAAAACTCAGCTCGTCGCTAGGCTAATTTATACAGTGTAAAATGCCATAGGCTGGCGCTAATAACGTTAGCATGTTATATTTGTTTGGAAAACGTGTTTAGTATAAGACAGTTGTTTTGTCGGTGAATGTTGTGAGTTGTCATGGAGCCAAATTATGTGCCATTACCTTTGATTAATGTTGCTGTTGTCCCTGGTTTCGTATGAGAAGAGGAAAAGATTGCGAGACGCTAGGCTAATTTATACAATGTAAAATGCCATAGACTTGTGCTAATAATGTTAGCATGTTGTATTGGTGGGGGAAATGTGTCCAGATAAAGACAAGTGTTTGTCTGTCAGTTCTGCAATTTATAGTGAAGCCAGTTTGCGTACTGTTTGAAATTGTCTCTATTAAGCCAGGTTTAATGTGTGTTTTGAATCAACTGTATAAATAAAGTTTGATTTGAACTAAACTTTACAGCACTTAACACAGTCCTCCACCGCCGACTAGTGTTTTGGAGGTGTAACTACAGAGTGACAGAGACACCCCCGCAGAAGAAAAAATAACGTGCAGATTTTTTTTTCCCACGACTAATCGATTAGTTGAAGATTATGTGCGACTTTAGTCGACAAAGATTTTCTTTGGTTGACTACAGCTCGAGCTGATACACTTTTCAACTGTGAAACACACAGACAATATTTTTCACATTTAAACCAGCATTCATTTTGTCTTGTGTCACTAAGGGGCAGCACGTAAAACCAAATCTGGCAAATTTCTGAGTCATCATTAGAGCAGTTATTTGGTTTACTAGGCTATATTACACGAATGCTACCCTTAAACTAAACGTCCCACTGAACCCTGTTAAAACTCTCAAACTCTGTATGAAGACAATAAACCAATAGTCAAATATTCACATTGAACAGCCAAATCCGATTCAACTGACATAATTTTGACTTGAGTGCAGCCCTAGTTATCACCTTTTAGAATTGAATCATTTAGCACTTGCATTCATTTAGAGTCATGATAATTTCCGCTGAATGTCTATCCAAAGTCTTATTTTCTGCTGCATGGTACCAGCATGGCTCGACTTGATTCAACTCAGTTGGTACCGTACTTTTTTGGTATCGTACAGTTGTGGATTCTACCTGTCACCAGGTACTTTTTTTGGTACCATTTTGGTCGAGGTTTGAAACGAGCTGAGCTGATAGCAGTAGGTGAAGCCAATGACTATATATAAAGATGGACAGCATGTCTCCACTTACTCCCAATGTACAAAAATCCAAAACATCCCCAACACATCCACAGCCCATTTGTGCTGGTGATGTCATTTCGAGCCAGTGTCTGGGCGGCAGCAATCTCTGGGGTATTGAGGTTCCACTTACATACCTGTGCCACCAGTCGTGAGCAGTGCCACGATTGGATTGCGATGATAGTGGTTGCGAATATACCAGTTATAACCAAACTTATTAGAAAAACAAACTCTTAACCATAATCCAGTGTGGCAAGAGCTACCTCAGGTGACACAGACCATCTTTGAGAAAAATTTATTGGAAATGTACTTTTTTCTTATAGTTTGACCCATGCCCCATCCACTAACATGAAGTTCATAGGGCTTGCACTGCAGCCAGCCACAAGGGGGCGATCAAGATGTTTATAGGCTTCACTACTGGGGAGTTGTCATGTTGTCCTTCTTTAAATACAGTCCACAGATGAAGCTAAAACACTGCAGAGCACTGATTGATCACTAGATTGGTTAGCTCAGAGAGAACTTTAACTCTCACGACACAAGACACCATGCAGAGAAATTTTTTATTAAGCCAAGCTACCATCAATAGCGACTGCAAATTCTTTATTTACTCAACTCAGATTTTTTTTTAAAAAAAAATGTCCATCTGCAAAACCACTTCATAGTCTACTGAGAGTCATTCCTTTCTTGCCGATTAAAGGATCAAGCAAGAGCTGTATGGAGCAACTCATGCTGTGTCGTGTTGCGAATGATGTCACTGCAGTTTCACATCACTATGACAGTAAGCTGAGAATCCTGCTTACATTGACCGAGCAGTGGAGAGCATAAATTGAGAAAAGCACCAGGTCGCAAAAATTAGTTGCACAGAATCAAGTTAAGCTGAACCATGCGGTGGAGATGATGCACAGTATCCACTCCAGCTTCTCTATAGCTGCAGACAAAGACTGATAATTGTATCTCTACTCAGAGACTATTTTAGTGCGTTTATGACAACAGGGGGAGATGGAGTCATGGGGATTCTTCATCACATTCCTGAAGGAGGTGTTATCCTTGATTTAGTGTTTCACGTGTGTGTGTGTGTGTGTGTGTGTGTGTGTGTGTGTGTGTGTGTGTGTGTGTGTGTGTATGTGTGAGTGTATATTAGCTCTCAGTGCAGTCCGCACCCAAAGCTTTTGCTACAAGTGTATGTCACACCTGCCATGGACATGATATGTGATTATGGCGACATGTTTGTCGTTTAGAAGACGAGTCGCTGATGAGAGGTGTGATGAGTGCACATTCATAATCTTGAAGTGTCAAATTTTAATGATGTGTATGGGTGTGTGCATAACTCTGAGGGAAGCAAAAATAGCCATAAAGATTTGAATCTTATGAGCAATTTGATACCCAGTTACCCGTGAATGCTTTATGGCCATTGATTTCATGGCACTGAGTCATTTTATTTCAAGGTATACTTTACCGATTTTCAACCAGCTTTGGATCATAACAATGTGTAAATGAAATGTGGTAAACAATAAGAATCCCTCCATCTTACCAGTGCCCAGATCTCTCTGCTCATCTTCCCCACTAAGATTTGCTCAGACTTTTGCTGGCTCTAAAGCTGTTGCTTGTACTAAAAATGGTGTGTCCGCATTTCCATACGTCCACCACCACAGACACAACAAGTATAGAGAAGTGAGGCAGAGTAATTTTTAGCAAATATAACCTGCTATAGCAGGCTCAGTTTTAAAGCTACATTGACTATACAGGTGTCATATTAAACTAGAGGACCTAAGGCATCCTTTAGTATCAACCATGTTATTCTCTCATGTCAGAGAGGGGCCAAAATAACGCTCCAAATTTACGCTAACTTTTGCAGAGGGAAAAAGGAACTGCCATTTTTCAAAATTATTTCTGCACACTATGCCCCCTAAACAGTCTTGCAATTACATAAACTGGGCATGACTGGGAAAACTGAGAGTTGATAGCTATATACTCACACTTTCTCAGTTCTGTACACAATTTGACTAGTATTTGATAAAGTAGTATTTTTTCAGTCATGATTTGATCTTATGATGTTTTCTCTAATCATTCATTGGAGGTCAATTTTTGGCCAAAAAAAAAAAAAAAAAATATATATATATATATATGTGTATATATATGGAAATAAGATTAATTGGATTATAATATATGTAGAGGGGGCCGACTTTGGGAAATGTTGTCCCCCTGTCCATGTTTCCTAATAGCTGGCCTGGGTAAAACTAAGCAGTGAATATGAACCTAGATTTGGTTACTTGGTTCATATTTCTCACCTAAAATGTTTTCATAAACATATTTAGGCTCACTGTTTCACTGTAATTCAAGAGCTTCTGTTACCCTATCTGTTTTCCTGGGTAAAATTAGCCAAGCTTGGATTACGTTATCCAGCGGGAGCGTTTAGTGGTCCAGTGCAGCACAGTGCATTCTGGTAGTTGTAGGTTTCCCACCTCTTGAGTGAAAGCAAATGCCACAGCTTTTTGCCTCTGTTTTCTCTGGTCATGTAGCACCAATTCCAAAAGTATTTTGCATCTTTCCACTGCATAGGCAGCCCAGTTTCATGAAAAGACCATCTTTCCAGCTGTGAAATATTTGTTTATTTTGTATAAATTTATGAATTAATGTGATCTTTCAAAAAATCAGAAGCTACCATTAAGTTGCACAATTTCAAAAACTTTACTCCAGTTTATTTTTTCTGGTTCAAAAATATACAGACACAGAATTCAAATACGCAATAATCAAAAACTGTATTCAAAGTTAATGAGCTCATTTTGGTTCTAAAATTGGGTCAAGTCAAAATAAGCTCTCTCACGTTCAACCAGTAACATTCAACATGTGAAACTCAGACCTCAACGCCCGGGATGTCAATCATAAGCAGTTGAGCTTGATCGTGTTCAAAGTAAAATAAATTAAGTAAAGTATATCAATGTTTTATATCCAAAAGTACTTAAATATCAACATCAGGTTTTCAGTAGTGATTTCCCAATTTCCCAATTCAGATCTGTTTGGCCTTTATGTGCTTCCATGGTCCACTCAGAAAAAGGAAGAAACATAACTATATCAAGCCTTAAATATTTGTTGTATGTTTCCAGTTGTTTTCCAAACTGAATTAAAAACCTGGCTAATGCTGCATTTGAAACATTATTGCTGCCATCCTAATATGTCACTTTCCATTCTGCAGGTAATGAGCCGTCGCCACTGGGCACGGTGGAGAGCTACAACCCAGTAAAGCGGCGCTGGGAGTATGTGGCACCCATGCCAACCGCACGCTGCTCCTCTGCCCTACTGCAGATGACCAGCATGCTCTTTGTCATCGGTGGAGTTGCCCAGGGACCCAGTGATGCTGTGGAAGCCCTCTGCTTACCGGAAACAGTCTGACACATGCACACATGCAAAGACGTATGAAGGAGTGCAAACCGGCATTGATAATTATTCATGTATGTGCAAAAACACATGAATTGGATCCACAGATCACATTTAGATACTTTTCTACCTTTATGTTCAAATGATGGATTCCTCTTGTGATGGATGAAGGAAACTGTTTTTGACATTCAACAAGCATTTTTAACTGCAGAGACAGTTTGTGACAGAGCTGGATGAATACAAGATGAAGGGTGTTCAAGCCGCCTGCTGTGACTGGCAAGGACAGAAAACTGATAGCTTTTCTACGCTGGGCAAATCAGAGGAAGGAGAAAATGAGCAAAAAACAGACACACACACATAGTGTCTGAAGAAACAACACGCCTTTGAACTGTTGAGCATTTTTCAGAATAAAAGCAGGGTACTTTTCTGGATATTAAAGGAAGATAGGGCCATATCTGTATCTTTTCTTTGCGGCAGCGTCGCTCTCCTCTGCTGCTGCTGCGACAGCGAGCTCGGACACTTTTCTATGACTTAAGAAACAACAGATGAGTTTTAGACAGTGACGTTCTGGGAATGTGAATGTCTGTTGTGGTTGTTCTCTTTTTGTTGCAGTGTTTGTTGTTTATGTGTGAGAGTTAGCACTGCTAGCAAGCGCTACCACAGTGTCAACAGCAGTGGCCCTTAACATGCGTTCACACCGCAAGCAACCCAAGAAACTGCAAATCAGAGGCCGATCCTTTTTCTGCAACCAGTGACGTGCTGGCTGACGGCGACCACAGTCATTGTGTTTCCTTTATGTGTTGTGGCAGAAAAGCTGACTGTGGTCTAAGTTGTCAGCACCTCGCTTTGCTACATATTTATCCACCTCTGCTACATTAGCATCACCGTAATCAATCCCAATCAATCACCAAGGCTCAAACTGTCCCTCATACTGTAGCACAAGGATGTAGTTGCTCGTGGAGTGAATGCAGGGTTGCTCATACCTGCTGCACTGAAGCATCCCAACAGATAAATAATAATCTCAACGTCAGCCTCCTTACATATTATATGCCCCTGGAGTTTTATGATGGATACTCATACTTTGTATTCTTTACCTCAAGTTGATATCGGTCAGATGGTGGATAAAACAGGAAGAGAATCTTGTGGTGATGATACCTGGGCAACATTTTGAGGCAATTTTGTTACTCTAGATTTGTCCAACCCAAGTGTAGTAGGCTATCATGAGCATAGTTTTGCATAACCAATCCTGATCATCTTTTGAGTATAAAAAAGTCCATACCTATAGGCTTAAAAAGGACTGAAAGGTTTGTAGCTTGTTCAGGAAGGGAGCCGAGGTTAAGCAAATCATATAAAAATACCCATATAAAGTTCTGAAGTCATGCAGCATATTCCACTTCGTTACTATTGGTCTGTATGTTCAGTATGTCACTTTGTCAGTGAATTGCTAAATATGCTAGCTTTTGTGCAGCTTCGAAGTGAAAGCATAGCACAGAAGCTATCAGTTTTGGGCAAGCTAGTTGAAAAATGTAGTCAATTAGATTACATATTACTCATTATATTACTTCATCATCAAGAGTAATTAGATCCTTTACCTCACTCAGCCCAGCTCCATCAAAGGTGCTTTTAAATAACTCCAACGTTTCCACAC
Organism: Epinephelus fuscoguttatus; assembly: GCF_011397635.1. NCBI lineage: Eukaryota > Metazoa > Chordata > Actinopteri > Perciformes > Serranidae > Epinephelus > Epinephelus fuscoguttatus. Next base: position 13,600,301 of record NC_064758.1, on the reverse strand, counting down.
CCACACGTCACATCATCTGTATGCAATGTGTAGAAATAGAAAACAAGATATTGTGGTTTATCAAGGATTTTTTTTCACTGATCACCAACAGCTAGCTTAACCTCGCAGAGTGAGGGGTTGCATGGTGAAGCTGCCTTCCAACAATGAACAAAACCCAGGTGACTCCTGGATGTGGGCTCACCTGTGGCTAACATTAGCTAGCTAGCAAAGAATTCACATCATGTAAGTAAAACAAATTTGGAGTTACCGAGAAACGCATCTCGTCTCGTCTGTTGGTAGGAGCTAGCCGAAATCCAACAGGGGTGCCATGCCATTTTTCTGACAGCTCATAACTCCAAAGCCCCAGTAGTCTGACAAATGTCCCATTGGACTGAAAGGACCTCTGTCCGACAGCCTGGTATTCTGAAAACAAACACTCATCACTCAGATGGCCCATTGCTCTGAAAATAGGCTACACATGCTCTAAAACAGAAGAACATGGCTAATTATAATGCAGAATGGCGCCATTGGACCTTTTAACTATGGCGAAGGCATGTCACACCTTACTCTGCCCCTGAATGGCTTACCATGGTATTCTTACCATAACCAATCTCAGTCCTCATGCCTTACCCAACCAACTAAGGTTATGAGTGAAAGCCTATCAGAGGCAGAGTAGGGCAGGAGAAGTCTTTACTATACTAGAAAGGTTAGTGCATAATGATTAGCCGTGTGCTTTGGAGAAACAGCCCTATAGTTTTATAGTTTGTGGGATATGCTGTCGGACAAATAGGCTTTGGGTCCAATGGGGCCACGTTAATATGTGAAATGATGTCAACTCTCCATCAAACTCCTGGTAAATCAGCCAACAAAGTATAGTTTGGACAAGTAAATTGTCATTGCTATCTTTCTAATTGTTACTGAAAAAGTAACACATTACTGTAATGCATTACTAAGTAACTGCTGCCCAAAACTGTTAGCCATGTTGCATAAAAACTGTGTGCAACATACTGTATGTACAGATTGATATCAAAGAATTATGCTAGGAGTGCTTTGAGCAGTTTCTATGGATGTGTTGGCATGACTCATGGAATCACTCATAACTTAGATGAATCCAAGTCGACAGCAGCTGCTACAAACTTTCTCAGAGCCACCTTTTAGTCATAGGGTGGGTGAGCAACTGAATCTCAAAAGACAGCTGGAGATTTTGTTTGTTTGGGTTGAAATGAGACTTTGTGTACCAGAGTTGGGGATGAAAGATGATGGGGGGAGCTGCAGTGCAGAATGTTTTGCGACAGATCCAGTGACTTGTGGACAGCGGACGAGGTCGGGCTGGAGACAAAGGAATTACCCAGTGCAGTGTTCTGCTGTGTGGCAAGCAGCCTCTGTTGGTCTTTCTTATCCTGCCATACTGATAGCATTTGCCCTATTCCTCCTCCTCGCTGCCTGGAGTATACAGGCAGTGATATTTGCCATGATGACATTTCAAATGTTTTTTGCCAAAGTTTATTTGATGACTAGATGATTAAAGGTAGTGCGCTAAACAAAAGAGAAATGAGCCTGAGATTGGAAATGGGAAATGAAATCCAGATTGAATCAACAGATATGATGGCTAATTCAAAGATGATGGTTTGTTTCAGCACTCTAACACACGTAAGAAGTTGAGATACAGGCCTGCAGCCTTATTGCATCATTTAGAGACGACATTTATCTGGTACATCCAAACTATTTTGAATTACCTAGTAAATATTGCAGGTGCATGAGAAACAGAATGAGCCATTTTGTCTCCCAGTACATGAAACTATTTGAAAAAGTGTATATGCTTTTATACATGTAGAGAGAAAACGACTGTAGATAAATTAGAGACTCAAATAAAAACCATACAGGAAGAGGCAGCTAGCTCTGACCCTCAATATAAGCAGTGTTTCTGATCCACACAAACACACACACACACACACACCCACACACGTCTTGCCCCACTTCATATACGTTTCTGGTCGGCACCCTGGCACATCTTGTTAACAGAGTCAGACATCTATTGCTGTGCAAGAGCACTGAAGCTGCTGGAGCTCAGATGAGATGCCAGTTGACAGTTGGTTATTTCTGGTGCTGCATTGTGTGCATCTAATTGAGTGTGTTAGGTATAAGCCACTCACATATGTATGCGTGAGCACACACAAACACACACTCCAGCTTGTAGGCAGAGCCGAGCACAGACCTTCAAGAGTGCAGGAATGCAGTCAGTCAGTGACGACTTGTAGGCGATCTGTTTTAATGTTTAGCAATTTTAACTTCCACAAATCTCAGATAAAGGACCAATGAGTCACACAGACAAGCCCCTGCACTCTCGCTGCTACTGGGGGATGGAGATGGAGGGTGGCAGGTTAACAAGGGGCGTGCAATTTGGTCATTTTGTTAACATCCTTCCTAAAATAGCCTGTGGCTCCCACAGTTTTATCTGGCTACAATTACAAACGCTTGGAGAGAACACAAAGATCATTTTGTCTGTAAACAGCTCCTCTGGTTGGGGACTGTGGCCCTCCACTCCATCCAACACTGATGAGCCTACTTGAATCAACTGCAGTTTGTGAGAGTGTGAGTGAGAGAGTTAAATCACATGTCTATTTTTTGCCATGGATATATCGCGAAAAGTGGATGAGGTTTGGCAAAATGGCTGATTTAGCATTTGCGTGTGACTTGCTCATGCAGCACAAACACCAAAAAGTTATTACAGAACAAGTATGTGCTGTCTGTGGTATTTGACAGATGCTTTTTTTAATGGGGCCACAGGGGATTTTTTTGTTTTGTTTTGTTTTTTCAGCCAACAGGGAGAATTGGCAACAAGTCAAATATTGCCACACTTGATCTTAAAGGTAAAGTGTGTAGGATTTAGGGGGATATTTTGTCAGAAATGGAATGTTAATAAGTACTTTTTTCTTTATGAGCACCTAAAATTAAGAATCATGTTTTCATTATCTTAGAATAAGCTGTGGATCCTTGTCAAAGGGAAGTCAACATGATCACCACCATGTTTCTACAGTAGCTCAGAACAGACAAACCAAACACTGGTTCCATGAGTTGAAAAGATGCTGTTTTGTGAGTGTTTTTACCGATTGAAATCATCGTAAATGAAGAGACCTCTGCGGATAATTCATTTCCCAGTGAAAATCTCCTAGACATCTGGATCTTAGGTTATCAGAGAAAAAAATTGATCACATATTAGCATGTGCTGGGCAAACCGCCTGTCTCAGACATACCAAACAGCACAAGAAAAGAAAAGCACTGATTTGCATGTGAAACTTCTTTATTTAATGTTTTTATGAGTTTAAATCACACTGTCCATATGTTTCGGAGAGGAAGAGACCTCTGTAGATAAGATAAGAACATTAAAAGAATTCTAGCCAGGAGAAGTTTCAGCTAGATGGTTGCTAAATCCCCCCAAATCCCCTTAAATCTTACACACTGGACCTTTAAAGCGGCATTAGCAGATTTTTTATGGCCACTTGGGGGCAGCAGAGCAAGCTGTAAACATAATATCAACATATCACCATAAGTTGGTATGAGAGTTGATGATGAACTGTTGCTTACACATTTAGCACTCCAGGAGCAACTTCCTGAGGAATTAATATATACTTGCTTTAACCTCTTTGGTCTCCACCAGCTTCTGAGGAAATGCTCCACTGTGTTCATCAGCTAAATTTCTGTCTTTTCTCGGAAACAAGGCTGATGAAAGCTAGGAGACAGAACTGAAATAGTAAACTTTTGGCCTGTAAAATCAAAACTAAGAGCTGAAAGATGCAAAAATGCTTTGGGCTGAGGACAACTACAGGGTCAGGTGAAAAACCATCCCACATATTATTATTTTATATGTGCAGCTGTGCTTCTACGTCTACATTCATGGTTACACTGTACGCGCACTTGTGCGATTGTGATGGCGTGTGGGCACGTGTGAGCATGATTGTTATTATGCTTGTGTGTGTGTGTGTGTGTGTGTGTGTGTGCAAATTCTTGACACCAAGCCATGCTCACCATCTATTATTATATGAGTTGTCTGGAGGATGTACAATGTCTCCTTTGCAGTCTTTCAGTTTCACCCGCTCTGCGATACAGTTTACATGGCACACTGCAGTCCCCAGGGAATTCTGGGACCTTGCCAGAGCTAGTTCTCTCTTTTTGTTGTCTGGTTTGGTTGTTTTTTTTTAAATTTATCTCTTTCACTCTCTCTCTCTCTCTCTCTCTGACCCTGTCAGTGTCAGATTGTTTTTAGGAGAAGATGCCTCATAAATCTCAAATTTGTCTTTCAATAGAAAAGATGCCTCATGAATCTGTTTTTCTGGCTCCTGATGTGACGTACGTGTCAGGCTGTTTACTCATTGGAGTGAAATCCCTCTGCTGCCTCTGACAGCAGGGGTTGGGAGACACAGAACAAAAGAGCAGGATGCTTCAGTACAGGTAGCAGCTAATTACAGGCTGTACTTTTTTAGCAGGCCATGAGCGGATGATGCACAAGCATATGTAAATGTGTATGTAAATGTGTTCTTGCAGGACGAGTTGAAAGCCAAAATGTATTGTGGACCTGCTTTCCATGACAAGAGCATTAATATGGTTTTAATTAGCATGAGTTTCTAGGTGACATTTTTCAAACCGAGTCTGAGAAATCTGCACAACCTGAGGCACAGGGCAATTTTACAAGCAATAAGTGCCCTAAAATTACTACACAGGTTTTAAATACCCTAAAGTACAGAGCAATGTTGACTGGCAACAAATACGCGAATAGGTACAACACTCATTTTCAAGCACGTTTTTATTATCCGGAGTAAACAGACATGACTTGCATTGCCTCAGAAAGTTGCCTTGTGTATCATTACCTCTCAAACATTTGTAGATACAGTACGTACCCTCTTGTCCAAGATACATTCAGGGCCCTGTTTTAGTGTAGGCACAATGTGCATGGCACACTCTGTGCCTTAATTCACAAAAATAAGGCCCACAGACTCAGGTTCTGACAAAACAGCGGGGGTGCATTCAGCAGAGTGCAAAGACGTGGGTGGACGATGCTGAATTTACACTGTTTTCAGTTTTATGAATTCAATGCTGAAGTGTATCTTGTGTTTGATAATGAAAAGCCTCCCCAGTTTTCTTGTCTTTTCTTTCTTTCTTTTTTTTTTTGTGCGGGCAAACTTGAACACACTTTCCTGGTGCAACAGGAAACAGTGTCAACACCCGCAGGTAGCATAAATGTGTTACTCTTACATTAGTATACACATGTGTTCTTGTTTTTGTTTCCTATTCGGGCCTGTAGTTGAAAAAAAAAAAAAAAATCAAACATCCCCTTGATTATTACTGATTGGGTAACCAGGATTAGATATAATTGTTTTTTTCTGTCAATTGTTTATGTTTGTTCATTGTTTTGCCCTTCACTTGTTTGTGTTGTGGAGGTTGTGAGGTGACAGATGTGTCGTGGTGTTGTCCAGATCTGAGCTGGGTTCCCCAAAGTGTTTGTCACTAGTTATGTGTTCTTGCAAAGCTTTGCTTGGGTGGATGTTGCAGCAAATATTTTTTTAGTAGAGGTTTATACAGAAGTCTGTTTATTTTGGTCAGACAGGAAGCATAGGAACACAGTTTGTATAATTCTGGGAATGAGGATATGTAATATCACTATCTAATATATGGTTTTCAAGTAGAAAGGTCTAGAAAAGGTTATATTTAGTGAGAATAGAGGAAGGACAGAGATATATTTGAAGCAAACAAGCTGACACACTTTATTTTTTTCCATTGAGTGATTTAAAAGCTTGAAGGTTTTCAGACCTAAATGGTCGAAAAAACATGAATTTCAACACAGAATATTTTTCATTCTGTGATTGAGCTAAATGCTTCAGATAATTAATATTTTAAACCCCCCGCAGCTTGAGAACCACCGGCCTTCAAAGCTGTCTGTCGTTTTGACTGACGAGTGTCAGAGTGAAACTAGTTTGTGCAGACATTTTGGGAAACACAAACCCAGAAATCCCTCCCCCTGTTCTAATCTCTCTTGCTGTACTGTGCTGTTTCCCTACAGTGATTGACATGGTAGAAACCTGGTAAACTGCTTTGTGGTCTCAGTGGATCAGTATTGCCATGTGCTCTGTGTGTGCAAATGTGATTTGGGAGGTTTACTGAACTTAATGGAATGTGCTGAAGGTGATAAGGAAGACAGAGAAGGAAACATAAGGAACGGTGGACTCGACTCCACTCAGATGGCGTGTGCGGGGAGGTGTAAGGCAGTGTGTGTGAAACACTGCAAAGTTAAATATATCCTTATTTATGTTATAATTATATGCTTTTGTATTTTTATCCCTGTGTAAACATTTGGTTGTAGAAACATGCATAGCCCCTTTTAGTCAGACAGACTCACCCACACACACATGGTAACTGCTGCCACTTCAAACTATGCACTTACAGTGAATCGAGCCCATACAGCACTGACTTGACATGTGACACCAACAACGGTTAGACTCAGTTACAGTATGACTCCTGTACTGAGACCACATACAGTATATTCAACGACATAGCATAAGTATAAATAACAGAAACAAATAAAAACAACACATACTTACAATTTTATACAATATGTTCTGTATCGCAGTTAGGTCATGTTCACTGAGACAAATAAAATTCTGTTTCAGTTGTTTTACAGCAATTTTGGTAGAACACAAAGTTTACACATGACGATAAGTTTACTTCTCATGAGGTGTACAACAGCTATATAACGTCCTCTGTGGCTTAGGATGGTGCTTTCTACAGTCTGAGAAAACAACCTTGTTTATATCATTAGAGTTATTTTGGCTTGGGGTTGAGAAATAACATTTTTATTATAAAGCATGTGTTACAAACTGAGGGCATGGAAATTAAAAGATGTGAGGCTTTGGGGGGGGGACTGAGAGACATTATTAAAGTCCCCATGAAACACTTAGCTGCGTATTACCTGTTGAAATAGAATAGTCAAGTGATGTACAGTAACAAGAGGGATCAAATCCTTGGCACTCGATTGGACCGCTAAAAATGGGCAGTAGACCATTGGCTCCATGCAAACCTCCCTCACCGTTAGATCAGGACAACACATTCTTTATTTGTTATGGACTTTCCACAGTCTCTTTCAAAATAAACGTACTACATCGGTACAGCACTGCAAATTGACATGTTTTTTTTAGGAAGTGAATACTGGCTTCCCGGGTGGAAGTTGGTGGTTGTTGGACCCATCCACCCAATAGTATCTACTCGGACTTGAGCCGCCTCAACTTTTGTTGCCCCCCTGACACCGCCGGGTGCCATTAAACAATATGGCGACCAGCTGCGTATCATGCTAACATAAAAGAATGGCTTTTTTCATTGGTGTTTGACGCCGGAAGTCACTGACCAAGTGCCAGATTTCGACGACTTCAGTTGATTAGGAGGAGGGGGAGGGAAAAATGAATGAATTAGACCACAGTCACATTATTTTGAAAATGAAAAAGGTCTTGCCCACTGATGTCCATACACACATCTCTTGACCTACAAATGGTAAAGTGTTGGTTTTATATGACCGGTGAGGCTAGCTAGCTGCCGAAAGTCTCATTTGACTGGATAAACTTTTGTAAATGTCTCTGGGTGAAGGATGAGTCATCAGACATTTGAACTGTTACAGAAAGAGAAAAGACATGGAATTTGATGTACAAATACTCTGATACTATTTATTTTATTTTTTTAACATATATCTCACATATAACAGGAGATAAATTCATTCAGTTCATTCATGGGGACTTTAAGTTGCATTCTGGGAATTGTAGGATCCAGCATAGATCGTGCTAGTACGAGGTACTTGTTCTGCGCCACAGATGTACAAAGTTATTAGAACGCAATGTATGCCACTGGATAATCCCTGTAAGAGAGAGCAAGATTAGGCTGCTGCTTGTTAACAGGAGGACGAGTGTTTTCTTTTCAATCACACACAAAGAAAGTGAAACAAGAGGGGATATGCCAGAATTACTTTTGTTATTATAATCCTCATTATACTAACAATAGTAATCTTAATAGTATTTGTTGTGGCTGTTGTTGTAATTGATCAATGTGACACTGCAGTGGGTTCTCAAACTGTTGGTTGAGATGAGACCTGCAAAAGAGAACAAGAAGTGTATCATGATGTGCTAAAATGTCCAGAGCAAGGCAAGACTGAAGTAGTTCATGGATATGTTTGGATGATGTAATGTACACATGGAAAGGCTGCCTCCTCTCACCAAAGCCTGCCAGTCACACCAACAATACAATCAGTGGGTTTTCAAAATGATAAGGGTTAATGCTGGGTTAAAGTTTCATTAAGAGTGGTATATGATGATGATGATTATGTTGTATGATAGACTTTTGTAGACCTAGGCTGTGATGACAACTGATTATCAATTATAACCAAGCTCCCTCATCTTTACAGCCTTACTAGAATTAACCAGAAAAGACAAAGTCAGACAATTGCAGACCTCTGGATCTCCTCTGGATAGTGACTTGTGACAATTGATTAGTTTGCTGTTGTACTCACCGATCTAAACATCATTCTGTAAGTCTTGTACACCACAAAGTCCTCGGCAACCTACTGTAGGTTCAATTTCTGTGCTTATTCATTCTCAATGCATAATATTGTCCAGTCAAACTTGTTGTCAAACATCTCAAGCTGAATTATGACTGTAACAGAGATTGTCAAAAACAGCAAAAAGCTTGTGCTTTCCTCACTGAAGGTACTTACTGAAGTTTGGAAGTAAATGCAGAAGTCACTGCTGGAGGATCCAACATCAGCATTTTGCCAGACCCAGCACGCACCTATTGGCCACGCAACATGTGGGAGCTGTTGATTTTGGTCACAATGCTAGACAGGTGATTTATTATATCAGTGATTAATTAAGGTAGGATAGATGAAGCCATTTTTTTTACCTATGCTGAGTAAAAATACAGCTAACCTTAACTATAATCCATAATGACTTGATCCTTAACAGAGCAGTGTGTAGGATCTAGGGGGATCTATTGGCAGAAATTAATTACAGTATTTATAATTATGTTATTTGTGTATAAATTCCTGAAACTAAGAATCCTTATGTTTTCCTAAGCTTAGAATGAGCCCACCTACATAGGCAGCGGGTCCTCTTCCTTGGAGCCCGCCATGTTGCACCACAATGTTTCTACAGTAGCCCACAATGGACAAACCAGACACTGGCTCTAGAGAGGGCCTTCAGAGTTTAGACGTTACCTGAAGGCCAACATAGGCTCTGTCAGCATATCCTAATACAACAGTTTGTATGCTATCTAACAAAACAGCACCTCATGAATGACGTTGTCACGTTATGTACCTAAAGTAAAGTTACGTGTTTAACATAAAGTTGTATAGATATGGTTAAGGAGGAGAACATGGTGATAATGTACCTGAAAATAAATCAAAGTGTACTTGGTTTCACACCGTCCCGAACACCAATATCTCGGCATCCCTACGTGAACTTTAGCTCAACTCTTTTACTCCTATCATTGCATTGGTCATGTGATCGTGGCCTTCCCAACTATTAGGGTTACACATGCATTACCAGCCCCTTCTCAGCATCCCAACTAATCAAATACTGTCGCTTTGTCAGTGGACATTGGCATAAGAAGACCTCAACATCAGACATAAGCGCACAGAGGCACCCTTTGTGGCAGTATAATACACACCAGGCAGCGGCTGTTTCTGACGTAGCAGGCAACAACCATAGTACAAAGATCGAGAAAGGTCACAAGGGGCAGATTTTAGTGGAAATGGGTGAGTCAAACAAACCCTGGACTTTCAACCCAGAGCCTGCCATTTATTTCCAATGTGAATACAAAAGTCAGTCAAGTTATTTTAATATCACATAGTGTGCCAATATATGTTGTATGCTGTGACACAGGACTTTACATTACGTTAGCAACAACTGCAGGCCTATGTACTTTAAGTGAAACCATGTTTTTCCAAACCTAACCATTTGCTTTTGTTGCCTAAATTTGAGGAAATAAACCTAAAAATTAAGTGTTTTACCTCTATTGTAAATATATTTTGAAAAAGACAGCATGCATGTAACAAGCAGAAACTGAAAGTGTGCTTTGAAAAGACACAATGCAAGTGACTAGCATAAATTGCTTGCTGGTTCCTGGTTCTCTGCACGCTACACCCTTGCAAAGGGAGGGGTGAATGGAGGGTTATTCAGTTGGTTGCGATCTGCAACCTCACTACTAGAAATCAATAAATGCTACACACTGCTCCTTTAATGTTATCGCATCGTTGTGCATTTTCTGTAATGGTCACTAACTGCTGGGCCTGGCTCAGGTGCGACCGCATCCCTGCCTCCCCCGACACTCAGGCAGTCAACATTTCCATTTAGAACATGTTTTATTTTTTGTTTTTCATTTTCAAAGCATTAGCTGAGGGCAGAGTGTCACCTCTCAGTTGATGGAGCTCACCTGCAGCTGCAGCCACACCAGCAGCTTCTTCTCTTCTGAAGCTGCTGTTTTGGCTCATTTCTCCTGCTCCATTCTCACACGGTTTATCAGGACTTTTTAATGTAACTTTTGTTCTTACACTGGAACAGATATAACTTTGAATTTAGCAAAGTGCAAGACTTGGCTTAAAAATAACTTAAAAAGTTAAAGTACTAGTAGATTGAAAGGCTTTTTGAAATAATCAGAAAAGTACAAATCAACTTTGTTACAGTTATGAGAATAGATGTAGTTTGTTGCTTTGAAGGAAAAAGAGCCCTAAAGCATTTATTGAGATTACATGCTTACATCAGATCACTTAAGTTAGCATTTATGTAATATTTTGAAATCTTGATTTGGCCGGGGGTCAGTCAGTGATGATATGTTGTGCATTTAGCTGTAGCCAGTGTCAACGTGGCTGGCAGGCTTTGGTTTCCAGACCGAGTCGTGGCTGTGACTCCAGTGCAGTAGTTCAGTGCCTATACTAAATGTGAGGTAGTGCCTCGACTATGAATCCTGTTCTACAATAAACTATTTTGACTTGCTGTCTGATTCCATATGTCCTGTGTTCTCTTTTTTTCCCGTCTGAATCCAGCACCTTCTCGCGGGGAAAAGGTATAGAAAAGAAAAAGAGCAGAGATAATGACAGGAACGATACTGCAGTCTGTTTCCATGTGCCTATTTCCATGCCTGTCTCTTAAGAGGTGTATCGGGAGCTGCCATCAGAAAAATGTCACCTGATCCATAATAGATGAAGCTGACATCAAAACCCACTTCAAACACAGCGCATGGATGAAGTGCCCCTATAGAGAGCAAGAAAAAATTAGAATAAGCATTCCTTTTCTCTCACTGGTAATATGACTCCATGGTCAGCTGCTTCTCCAAATGAATCTCCTCTCTTTTTCACAGTCTCCAAGGAAACAATCTGTCACACAGAATGCAAGTCATATGAAATACAAGCTGCAGTCCGTTAACAGCCGTTAACACCATGATGAGTGTGATGATGCTTTCAGGGTGTTTCCTACATCTTCAGATGATCGCAAAGCACTTCAGCAAGCTTCAACAACCAGCCAACAGCCAGCCAACCTTTATTACGTTTTTGTTCTAATTGAGGCTGAACGGCAGATAAAGGTTTATGCTCGCGTCATGTGGAAATTTTGAAGCAAAAATCAGACGTGGGAGTATTGAAAGAGCAGGAGGAGGCAAAGAGGTCTTAATTGACTGTTATCTAAGCTCTATCCCCTTAGTTACTGTTGCTGCACCTGTTAAGCTTTCAGTTCTCTCTTAGCATATAGCCTCAGGCCCTGATCAGAGAGACAGCGTTTTAGCAGCTGGATGCGGTTTTTGTAATTGTTTTTGATGAGAATTTAGCTTTTTGCTTGCTGTTTTTGTGTTGCTATGCCCATGCGTTTCTGTGCTATAGATGGTGGGTTGAAGCACTCTGACCTTGAGTTAAAAAACTTCAACTCACAGGGGCGTCGGTGGCTTAGTGGATACGCACCCCATGTCATCTCCATTTTTTACCCATTGTTCAATCAGATGATTTGAGAGGTAGGCCCTCTGTGGTGGTTGCGACAACAAGTTTACAGTTGGTAAACAATTAAGGAGAAACCGGTTTTAGGGACTGCTGGATACCCAGAGCTATACGACTTTATAAACCGCAGTTACCATGATCTTAACAGAGAACAACAGGCATAGAAGCATGTAACTGCAGTTCTTGAAATGACCATCATCGAGGTGAAACTCCTGAACCAACTGGCGGTACCCCTCGTGAGCCACCATCTTTTTTGTGATCTCTTTGTGCCCAACAAACCATTTGCTGACAGCCTCTCACCCTCAACCAGCGCTAGAGAAAGTACCTGTCCATTTTTGGATCTAATTACTGTGAAATAAAAACAAACAAACAAATAAACATATGGTAGACTGATTACATGGGTAGGTTAAGGCACGGAGGTGATGGGGTGGTTGGCAACAATGAAAAGGCGCTGCAAGCTTTTTTGTGTGTGTTTGTTTTGTTTTTACTGGTGGCATTCAACTAAAAACAAAACCAAAAAAGCCAGGCCTCAAGCTTTGCAAGCTGCAAAATGCTTTTGGTGGGATGCAGTTTACAAGAGGTAAGCAGAATTCTCATTTTGTCAGATGAGAAACCGTCACTGTGGGTCATTAGCTAATTGTCTCTGGCTGACTTTGTCATATATACTGCTGTCTTGTTTAATAATGGCAGTTTTATAAATGAGGTTTTAGACATGCACTTAATGGTTAATTAATTCACCAATGCACTCAATACATAATATAGTGCTTAACACCGAAGCGACATGTTCCAGGCAGAAAGACAGCACCCTCTCTAGTTACTGATCTACAGTCCATTTTTAGTTGATCAATACATGAGTCAGTCTACACATCAGGATCATCAAGATCAGTTGTATCAGTCATTTAGCATGATGTTCTTTTTGCTGTCTCAGATGTAAAGTCTTGTTGATTTTGTCTGTTTTGTTGGCCTCACAACTGCAGACCACGAGTAACTACACAAGCCCAGGACCTCCACTTCCAGCGCTTTCACAAGTCGTTGAAATTCAGCACTAGGGCAGTGACTTGCAGCATCAGAAACCAAGAAAAAAGACGTCCTTTAACTTTGGCATGATACACAGTCGGTTGCTATTATAGGTCAACGGCACCCGGCAGCATCAGGGGGAAACAGGGCAGTTCCAACAAACACAGACTTTCACCAAAGAGAACAGTGTTTGTGTCCGGTACGATTCTAAAGCCAAACCCTGTTCTTTTTTCCTGAACTTAACCACGTGTGTTTGTTGTGAAAAGGAAAAAGAAATGTCAAATTGCAGTGTTGTACTGACGTAGTGCGTTCATCTTAAAAGAGACTCAAAGTAAACGTTAAATTTCCTGTAAAAATGGAAGTGTATCTTGAAAGAAGACACTGCATGTAACAGGCAGAACTTGACACGGTGTCCCAGAACGTCAACAACCAACACACCCAGGGAACCCTGCACCTTGCATGCGGACGTGGAAAGTCCATGACCAAATGTCTATATGTGACAAGGTCGGAGTGAGAAATTATGGTCGTCACCTGCAAGATTGTTTGAGACCAGCAACCCTAGCAACTAATGCAATAATTGATTTGCACAACTGAAGAATTTTTGCACAAACTGTCATAACTCATCTTAAGGAATCTCCTCTGCATGCTTGTCGTTCTCACCAGAGTTTTAACCTGACAGCTGTTCATCATTGTAACAAACTTGTGCGGTTGTGAGGCGGATTGGAGGGATTGCCAAAATCACTGATGCAACAATGGGGCCGACTTATAGTAGTGACAGGAACATTCAGTTCAAGGACAGCAGCTCCTTCTTAGTGACTTTTTCTCTAAAAAGCGTAAATTTCAGACAATATATTAGTGGCTAGTGCTAGCTACTTTGATTTGAAGAGTTAGCAACAGTGGAAGATGATGCAGCAGGAGAGATCCATCGACAATAAACACATTTGCAATTGAAAGTTCACTCAGTAGAATCCTTTTTTTCTCTCAGCTATCTCTGCTGAGCAAATGTGGTGACAGTGACAGCAGAGAGCAACAAGTGAGAAAGAAACACCCCCGCAGAAACTGCTGAGCCATTGTTACACCAACTTGACTTGAAGGGCAAGGCAATTAAACTGATGAGCGCTTCTCTCAGTCACTTTCAGCTGGCATTGGCATGTGTGATGCACCACAAATTAGAGGAAACATTTCAAAAGCAGCTCTTTGTGGCCTCGCCTCAGCTCAAGCCAGACGCACCATTAGGCTGCACAGTGAGAGGTACATAAATGATTAATGATAATTAGCAATTAAAGATTAATGATCATCCTCTCACCTCTTTTACCCAGGTAGTCCCTGGTGTCTGCTCCGACACAGATACATAATTAGCATTATTCCAATTATGTCATGTAATAGCGATGATAAACATGTCACCGAAGATGCTTATTTAGATCTCAACAGGGCAGATGGAAGATGAATAATTCAGGAAAATAAGGTGGCGCACAACCTGGATACAAGTTTGGCTTATCGATCATAGTGCCATATTAAACAGCACTCCAATATTTTGTTTGGCTCTAATTTTTAAAGGCCGCTGAACAAAAATAATGAGGGTTCTTTTCATAGGACACATGCACACTGACTTTAGTAGCTGTCTGGCCAATGCAACCTTATTATTTTTTGCCCAGACTGAGAAACAAAGCAGATAAACACCAGGAAATCATGACTCTGGGTCTGATGAACATGCTGGCAGAGAGTGAAATTCTTTCATCCAAGACATATTGTTATTCATTCCCCCCAACCCACAGCATCGTGAAGCTATTTGTAACATCTCCATGGCACAAAGCCAGGCTGTTATGTTTTGTTTAGTACAATCTACTCACGCACAAAACTATCACGTAGCTACAAATCACGTACGGATGCCGGACAGACTGTACAAAGCCTCCTGGAAGATGCAGGCAGGTGTCTGTGTGCATAAACCAATCATATATAAACGTAGAAAGCTAAGTGCAATAATATAAAATATTCTCTTTTTAGATGTGATTCAAGTACTGTCTTCTCATCACAAACACAATTAATTAACACCTTCGAGATTAGGATGGAAATAAATTGTTATTTATTTCTCCCCCATCTTCATCTTCATCTTCATCTTCTAACCGCTTCATCCTCTTGAGGGTCGCGGGGGGGCTGGAGCCTATCCCAGCTGACATCGGGCGAGAGGCAGGGTACACCCTGGACAGGTCGCCAGACTATCGCAAGGCTGACACATAGAGACAGACAACCATTCACGCTCACATTCACACCTACAGACAATTTAGAGTTACCAATTAACCTAGTCCCCAATCTGCATGTCTTTGGACTGTGGGAGGAAGCCGGAGTGCCCGGAGAGAACCCACGCTGACACGGGGAGAACATGCAAACTCCACACAGAAGGGCTCCCACACCCGGGATCGAACCAGCAACCCTCTTGCTGTGAGGCAAGAGTGCTAACCACCACACCACCGTGCTGCTGCCCCCCTCCCAAAAAAAAAAAAAAAAATCGAGGAAAAAAGAAAACTTGCTAAACATTTTTAAAGCCAAAAGGAACTTAGAAATGCACCATTACCTTTTACTGGGTCTTCAGTAAGTGGGACCATTAAGTGCATGACTCATGACTGGTTAAACTAATGCAAAAATAATGCATGCCCATGTATTTGATAATACAGGATAAATCAGAGACATAATCCACAGCACTTCAGGTACAATGACATGATCACCTCAAACCCTCTCTTGCACCACATCTGAACTGTACTATACATTATCTTGGACCCTGCAGGTGTCGTGAAAGAACCCCCCCCCCCCTTTTTTTTTTCTTTTTCTTTTTTTGCTCTGAGATGTAGATGTGAGTTGTATCTTTTCAGCTTTTTTTCCTGCTGGGAGCATGGGTATATGACTAATACAGGAGCCCTGCTGTTCATTTATAGAATCAGCAAGCACAGGCTGCCCTCCACTCCTCTGCTCCACTCCGTCTCCATTAGAGATGGGAGTCAATCAGGAGGTCGCTTTGAATTTCACCAACTCCTGTTATCTCTGGTTTCCATGATTTCTCTCTGTATGTTAAACACAGTTGACATCAAGCCAGGAAAAGCCATAAAAGGTCAGGGAAATTAAATTTATAAAAGTAGTTTATAGAGGGAGGTGAAAGGAAATTAAGTGGTAGCATGTTGTTTTGTTTTTTCCAGTTACCTAGTAATAACAAATCAAACAGTGCAGGTGTCACTCTGCTTCACACATGGAGAAGAAACAAGACAATTAGAAAGTACATTTACATTTTTCTTTTTTTTTGTAATACACCTCCCACTAAATATATCATTATTTATTTTTGTGTATGATAAAATTGATTGACATCCACAGTGCTTCCTCTGTTGAGCTGATAACTTCCAAACAGTTGTCTGTTACTGCCACCTAGTGGTGAAACACCCCCTGCTTAGTGTAACATCAACACCCTCAAGTCTCAGTGCACGTTGTATTATTGTGTTGTTGTTCTTATGCATAAATTCATAAGCAATGTTTTGGTTTAGCTAGTGGAGGTGGCCTTAATTTGAATTACCTCATATTTTGTGAGCACTTAATCCTGAACTGTACATCATACTAAATGTTAAACCTTCATCTGCAAAGTAATAATAGTGGAGTAATAGCTCAGGATTTTCCCCTGATATGTAGTTGAGCAGAAATAAAAATAAAAAGTAGCATGAAATGAAAACAATCAAGTGCAAGTATACCTCAAAATGTTACTCAGCTAAAGTTTTTAATGAGTGTACACACACTTGAACAACTTTTCCTGTGCAATACAGCAGTGTACCTGTGGGCGCATTTGTACGTAGTGGTAGTCTGAATGTAAACTTGACAAATTACAGAACAAAGACAAAATCCAGAATCAACCTAAACATTCTACATATAGTCTATAAAGCAATTTTTGTATGTAATGTAATTGCAAGAAATATGCAGAAATAAAGTAATGACTGAGCTGGTGCAGACCTGGGCCTCAGTGGTATCACTGTCTTTTAATTATTATAGATTTATTGTCTGAAAAATATATTTTTGAATCCTGTTTCTGAATTACTGACACAGCCAGATAGCCCACTGAGAGAGGCCAAGACAGAGAAATGCATTATGTAGGAAGAGGAGAGAGACAAAAGAGAGAGCAATAAGCCTACTGATGGTGGATGGAGTGGTGGACAGAGTGGTCAAACAAGCAGGACTTTGACCCAGGAGATCAGGTTCTTGCCCATGACAGATATTAAGCAGTATTGGAGACTGGTTTGAAAGCATGGCTTTGCAAGCTACCATTTATTTGACACTAGAAGAAGATGGACTACAATAAAGCTTCCCTAATGACAAATCTTGGTAAGATAAAACTGCTTAGAAATATTAATTCAGACTCCTTTGTATTGTGATACAAAATGACAACAAAATATAATATAAAAAAGTCACATTGCAGCAAAAAATGCCACTCTGTTGAATTTATTGCAAAATGTGCCTACTTTTCACAGCTATGACCCCCCTATGGAACCTTTTCTGCACTGGCGCTCACATGTCTTGCCCATAGACTGTATATGTTCAGTGGATTTGCAGCGTACACCAGAGAAATAGACACAAGAAGGGCCAAGAAAAGAGCCAGAGAGACAGAGAACAGTATTAAGAAGAAAGAGAGCAGACAGAGAGGAACATACTTATGTCATGTGTCATTTGCAGAACTTGTTCATGTTCAAATGCCCCCACCCCCCCAAAAAAGAAAAGTTTTAATCTAGGTCTGTTATATGTATTGCTCATATTACTGTCTTTTAGTTATTATAGACTGAAAAATCTACTTTGGAATTCAGTTTTTGAATTACTGACAGAGCCAGATAGCCCACTGACAGAGGCCAAGACAGAGAAATGCACTAAGCAGGAAGAGGAGAGAGAAAGAGAGAGATCAACAAGCCGACTGGTGTTGTCATGTTATTGGAGGACATGTTCAAATGTCACAAAGTCTTCAAAAAAAAAAAAAAAAAAAAAAAGAAAGAAGAGGGAAATTTTAATTTAAGTCTGTTATTTTATAATAAACATTATCATCTTAACATTTCATTGCCTGCCTATTTGTTTGGCTGACATTTTGTCTTTTCACTAAGAAAATTCTGATTTGACATACAGTAAAAAAAAATAAAAGTAGCTTTGCAAGTAGCAAGACACTTTTGCTATCTCCTCGTAGCTTAGCTTGCTACATTTCTCTGGGGGTAACTTCAGTGTAGTGTAACTTCATTTTGATGTAGAGTAACAAGTAGGTTAGCTCACAACATTTTCCAAGTAGCTTGGGCAGAACTGTGTGTGTCTATAATCATAAAACACAAATACAATGTTCTGCATGTGTCGAAAATATAGGACATCTAAATACACTTTAAAAACTGAATATACTTTTAAACTCACAAATAAAGAGGCATTTTTGTTTCTTACCATAGCTTTTATGCTTGTATATTTTAATACACATTATCAATAATTCAGTAACAACTCTTAAGTCTTTAAATATCATTATTTCTTGTGTACACATAACATACAGTGTCAGTGTGTTAACAGGCAGTCACCTCAGTGGCAATAAATCTGTACATAAAATGTTCATGCTTGTGACTTATCTGTAACTTAGAATGTGCAAATAAAACATTTATAACATAAGTATAGTAATTATATTTTTATATGATAATATTTTTACAGTTTTATGGTAAAGCACACACGCACACACACACACACACACACACACACACACACAACCACCCACCCCCCGCACAAACACACTGTGTTGGATTACATCAGAGAGAAAAAGCCGATCGTGCAAAGCAACATTTCTGATTTCCACTAAGATTAAAAATCGGTCGAAAAGCTGTTGGTGAAAGCATTTCCTCTGTCACACAGACACAAACTGCGTCAGTATGATAAATGACTTTAAGCATTACAAATTTGCTGCTACAGTTTGTTTAATTAAAAAGCAAACACAACAGATTTTCACAGTTTTTTTACACAGTACTTTGATTTTGGTATGAAACGCACCAGTGCTTCTGAAAACACTGAAGCTGGATCTGTCTTATTCAAGTTACCAAGTGTTACAGTGAGCCAGGACCCTGAACCTGAAGCAGTTAAACTAAACGCAGCTGCAATTCATTTTATTATTTACATCCGTGCTTTGTAAAATGTCCTCTGTGATAACGACACATTCAGAGAAAAAAACATGTAAAGATGATTAATAATTAAGTACAACTTAAGAGGAAAATGTAAAGCTTTGATTTAACAGCATGAAACAAACAAAGAAACAAAACAAACAAAAAAAAATACTGACTGCAGAAAAGTAATCCTCATCAAATATAATATTATAGTTCATGGTTCTGTAGTAATTATTAGTAACAGTAACCCTCTAAACCTGTGACCCTTAAAAACCATAATAATAAGGCTACAGGATGTTTACATTGCTATAACTGTACTGTGAGTAAACACTACAAATGATTTCTTCTTGTTCCAACAACTAACTCCTGATACTGTGTTATTGCTTGTACTCAAATCAATAAAAAAGAAAAAAATGTTAATATTAATGAATAGCAGTGAACATAATTTCAGTACAGAAACATATATGTATTTAAATGTTGTGCTTTTACTGAACAAGGTTGACTCTTTAACTTCAAATGTTATATTTACATTAAGGTAAAACTTCCATCTTCTCTTTTCCCCATTCCAGAAATCAATAATCCTTCCTCTTGCCTTTTTAGACATTATGTACTTGAACCACCAATACAAGGCTACAATCAAATTTTAGGATTTTTTTGTATTTACTTTTACAGAAACATGAAGTTTTGAAAATTATGAATAAACTTGAATTTGATTAATATACAATATAATAATTGATAATAAATAAAATTGAATAAAAAATTATACATATATATATATATATATATATATATATATATATATATATATATATATATATATATATATATACACACACACAACAAAATAAATAAAATTGAATTCAACCACAGGAAGCAATATTTACTCCCATTATAACTGACAATCAATAATAATAATAATAATTAAATAATAATTATTACTATAATAATAATAATTATAACTATAATAATAATAATAATAATAATAGCTAAAAGGGCACTTGGAGAGCACAGACCTCTGCCAAGGCCAATTGTCCAGTGTTCTATAATATACATATCTGCAAACACAAACACTATGTCTGGACATATTTCCAAAACTGTTAGATATCTGTCAGATTATAGTTGTGACTAACTGAGCCTCATCATCTCAGCTCTGCATCATGTACTTCTGAATGCAAAATATTTTACATGCTTAACATAAATTTGTAAGAAAAAAAAAAAAAGACTTACAGCAATATTTACAAACACACGTACGGTTCCAGCATTAATTGGCCCTGAGTGCGTAACAACAGTTGCTTCCTGTATGAAGTTTGAGCAGCTACACGTATAGTCTTCCCCTCAGGATTACTGGTACCTGTGAATGTGGACAGTGACATGAACACATTGCATTGTAAATCTGCAATTCATTATGTTTTTTGTCACTACTGAACTGCTAGATTTAAGATGTATGGCATTTATTCTATCAATGCCAAATGAACCATCTCACAAAATTAATGGGTTCCTTGGTTAATGCTGCACCCTTCCATCAAGTTTTATGGAAATTGAGCCAGTCATTTTTAATGAGATTACAGACATGACAAATCATTTTAGTTTTGTGTGAAAGAGTTTCACTGAGCATCTTAGGTGGTGAGAGTCTGTTCAAACGGAGACCTGCTTTATTGTGCCAACACACTTACATGATTTCCATTAGTGTTGGTTCAGTGGAGAGTTTATTTTCCACTATTACCCCTGAGGATTTTCAAACCTCATAATATTTTTCTTCAGTTTTTGGACATTAATGAATAATTTTAAACAAGTTTTATGAAAAGAAAAAAAAATCAACTAATGTGTTACAGTCTGTCAGTACTGTAAGAGTCTTTACTTTGTCTGTAACTCTCAGGGCAAAGCTCGCTGGTTCCCACTGAGGGTGTCAATTTTAAAACCAGGTCAAAACGTTTTCTGAATAAAGGTTAAATAACTTCCTACAATAGATGAGGTGGGCAATAGTTTTTTGTAAATGTTACTCAAACAGGAGGAAATGTGTTTGCATTTGATTAGGGACTATTTTCAGCCACAGATTTGATTCTTTAGTGAATATTTAAGGCAGCAGGAAGGTGTGTGTGGGTCTGAGTTACTATAAACTACAGCGCATGTGGAGGAAACCCGTCAGCCAGTGTGACAGTGTGCCTCGTCAATATGTTTTTAATTGTTTTTATCTGACAGTACTTGTAAGGATTAGTTCATTGTCGGTTGCGGTCTTTTGATTAGATCTATTGACAGACAGAAGAATGCACCACCTGACGAATCCTTTAACTGTATATCATTCATTCAAAACTGCTGCCAATCAAACGCACTGCAGTAATCACCACCTAAAGACTGAAGGTAGCTTCTCAGTCAGTTTTCAGTCATCTCTGTTCATGCAGATCATCTCTGTTGGCAACAACATGATAACACAGTCATTTCATTTGTTCTTTGGAGGGAGGTAATTATAACATGAATGAACAACATCAGTTACAACTGGCTCTGCAACTGGTTTTAACTCAGTGAGAGTAGATGAACTGCTGGTAAAAAAAAAAAAGCAGAACATTTTGTCTCTGCGCAGTATGTTTTGGCCAGTATAAATGTCAGACTGTGAGACCCTACAATAAGCACAGGCATGGCTGCTACTGAGGGTACCCTTTAACTTTTTATTCACTGTGATGAAGATGTAAAGTCACAGATTATCCACGTCAATAAAACATTATAGAGAAATGGAAGCCACAGTCAACGTACACAGCTATGTTTTTCTTCAAATAAACTCTAATAAACACAGTTAGGAGTCGATACTTTCATGTTTCCTGAGAATACATCTGAGGCAGCAGCAAGTGTGAGATCTATTTCCTGCCAAGATAGAAGATTTGCTTTCAAAAACACAACCTAGAGGGTTTGTGGCTTTATTTCTGCAAAGCTAGCTCCGCTCACAAGCTCGTGGTTGAGTCAGTTACACTTGATCTCTGATCGCCTCGCTGATAAATGTGAAATGGGTGGTCAAAACTCCTCTGCATGAGTCATATGCATCACTGTGAGATCAAACATTCGCAATGTTCTGCCGTCGGTGTGTGTGTGTGTGTGTGTGTGTGTGTGTGTGTGTGTGGGGGCCTGATGAAGAGATATTATTTTGAACTTCAAACATTTTGGGAGTGTCATATCACTGTATCTGTGTGAACCTGTCAGAAAAAAAGGGGGCATAACTGACACCTTTGCAATGCATCTACATACATTTCTCACAACATACACAAATACATAAATAGATTTTCCACACATACAGTCTATTCACAACTCCATACTTACAGTAATATAGCATATCTATCTATCTATACTCATGTCAGTCATAATCTGTTAATGTATCAGCATCCACTCATGGCTGCCCACAGATGAGAGGAGGAGGAGACACATATTCTTATCCCGACCTCGTCACATACTGATGTTTGGTCATTGACTTTTTACATCCACATACGACATGCAAGGTACCCTGGGTGTGTTGGTTGTTGACGTTCTGGGACACCTTGTTCTCTTCTTTCAAGATACACTTCCATTTTCACAGGAAACGTTTACATACAGTCTCTTTCAAAATTACCGCACTACATCAGTACAACTCCGCGAATCGACGTTTCTTTTCCCCTTCAAGAATAAACACACATGGTTAGGTTTAGGATAAAAGAAAAGGGTTTGGCTTTAGAATCTTTTGGGACGTGAAAAGTTGGTGTTTGTTGGACCCATCACACCTTTCCCGCCTGCCCCACTTGGACTTTTGCTGCCTTAACTTTCGTCCATGTCCCACCACCTTTCCCCCGACGCTGCCAGGCAACTGGCCGTGTATCACGCCAATGTTCAAGGACGGCTTTTTCGTTGGTTTCTGATGCTGCAAGTCACTGCCCAAGTGCCGGATTTCGAAGCTTTGTTGACAAATATGGTGAAGTTAGAAAGAAGAAAAAGATACGTTCTATCTGGCTGAGACTTTTATATTACATTTAATAAGTCCGCTCTTCATTTGAAGTTAGGTTTTTTCTATTTGCATGTAAGACAGTCTCTGACTTACTAAATCTATCTCGCCCAGCAGTGATGCACGAGTCAACCCACAACTTGCCGGTCCCATGGGTTGACCTGTGGGTCAGGCAGTGTGGGTAATATCGCAGTTCTTTGGCGTGCAGGTCCAGTAGTGTCAAAGCAGCATTATGAGTAAGTCATTAATGACTTACAGAAATACTAGTTCACCTTCCAACTCCTTCCATCCTTTCTGTCTCTCTAAAACACACAACCAGCAGCTTTATCGTCTGCGCCGCTGCACCCAAGGTTTCACTTATTCTGTAATTACTGATTTTTCATCAGGAAAATCTCTAAACTTTGACATATTTAATCTCAGTGAAAATATTTCACTGGACATCTGTTTGCAGATCATAACGGGCAGGCTGGGTGCAGGTGTTAAAAAACCCTGATCTGCACATCACTATTTACCTGAGTACATTTGAATGTCAGTTTTCAGGGAAGAACACAGAAGTGTCCCCCTTCAAAAACTACACAGATACAAGTCGGTATAGTCAAGGTCAGACATTTCTAGGGGACAAAAGCAAAGTAAACACATTTATACACATTTATAAGTGGACGGCATCTTTAACAGCAACACTATTGACAGAATAAATGTTGATATTGTCAATTCCTATTAACCAAGGATATGTAACATTTGTACATTTCATATTTAGCAGTTGAAATTTTAGGCACAAAATAAACATTGGTTACATTACAAGACATTATAACACAGACAGAGGAAGCACAACTTCATATCCTGCTCAGGTATCCCTTACTTCACTATATTTTTCCAAAGCCTACTCTCATTCCGGAGGCAGCAAATGGGCAGTGACTTCCACGTCAGACACCACAGCTGTGTGTTCCCCTGACACTAACCCTAACCTAACCCTTTCACCCAGGAGGCCGGTGTTTGCTTCCAGTATGAATTTAAAGCCAAACCCTATTTTTTTTTTCCAGACCTAACCATGTGGTTTTGTTTCTTAAACTGAACCACGTGTGTTGGCTAAACGTAACCACGGGCATTTGTTGTTGACAGAAAGAGATGTCAATTTGCAGTGTTGTACAGACGTAGTACATTTATTTTGAAAGACACTGTGTGTAAACTGTACATTATCTGTGAAAACGGAGGTTTATTTTGAAAAGACACAATGCATGTGTCAGGCTGAAGTTGACAAAAATTCCCCAAAACAGATGCACCCAGGCTATCTTGCACGTCCTGTGCCAGTGTGGAAAGTTGAAGACCAAATGACGATATGTCACAAGGTCTGAGTGAGAATGTGTTGCTTTAGGGGCCGTACACATGCCACGCCTTTAACCTCCTAAAAAATGCGAGGGCAGGCACTGGGCCCTACTTTAGTGCTTTTTTTTGTGCCAGCTTTCAAGAGCACGGCGGCAGGTTGCGTCTGAGGTTGTGAAGCAACCTTAACAAGCACCGTATCATAGACTATTTTCCTGAAATCCTAAGTGCAGAGCTGATGTTTTTCCAGGTGCTGTTCCTAAGTGTGTGGGCATATCATCAGTGGGACAGATGGAAGGCTCTGGCAGCCCTGCACCAAAATGATCAACGTTTCCTATTTACTACAGACAGATAGGGAAAGATATCTGTCTGCTATGATTGGCTGGTCCTAATCACATGACATGCAGTGTGTACTGTTGCATTCCAAATGTTGAATTCTGTTTATCTCAGAGTGCAGCCGTCGTGCCCCGAAAAATAGGTGCTTGGGAACATGTGGACGCTTCACTCTGGCATATGAGCGCACCTGCCACGCGTCTACATTGAAAACAAAGAATTTGAGGGCGCAAAAAATATGGTATGTGTATGGCCCCTTACATAGCAAATAGTGGTTTGCTGCTCTATCAAAGCTAGGTCCCTCTCAGAGCCCAGATGGGTCTGGCAAAAATCAGTTGATCAATCAATCAGTCAGTGAGTGTGTTTTTTTGATTGACATTTTAAAGCTATAGTGCGTAACTTCTGTCGCCTCCCAGCAGATAATGCGCTTTTACAACTAATAAGCCGGTGGCACTTCTATGTACACAGAGTAACACTCGCCACACACCGTGTACACAGAGTAAAGTGCAACACACACCGCTGCCGGCGCGGCGCTGTGGCCGTCAAGTGCCGTGCAG
Source organism: Epinephelus fuscoguttatus (assembly GCF_011397635.1). Classification (NCBI taxonomy): domain Eukaryota; kingdom Metazoa; phylum Chordata; class Actinopteri; order Perciformes; family Serranidae; genus Epinephelus; species Epinephelus fuscoguttatus. The sequence continues at coordinate 13,574,990 of NC_064758.1, read as the reverse complement.
CACTTGACGTGTATTTCCCACCCCGCTAGGTGGCTGTACCTACACTAGTTGCCAACGGTTGCCAACTGCTAGTAACGGAAGAAGAAGAGGAAAAACTTTGAAGCAACAACAACTTGGATTTCACGGGTGAGTTTCTTAACAAAGTCGTCTAATTAAAAATTTGAAACAACTGGAGTTGATCCTACAGCGGCCGAAACATACATAAAAGGCTTTTCTTGCAGCGCCACCATGAGCGCCGGCCGGCCGCACTGGAAATAGAGCAGTGGGCTGAAGCAGAACGGCGCGGCGCGTCGGCCGGTGCCAGTGTGGGTTGGTTCATACAATATAATGGAGGTGGGCGTTTTGACGCGCGGCGTATGGCGGCGGTGTGTGTTGCACTTTACACTCGCCAGTCGCCACACACCGTGTACACAGAGTAACACTCACCACACACCGTGTACACAGAGTAACACTCGCTTCACACCGTGTACACAACTCTACACAACGTGGCGAACACCAGGCTGCTAACATTACATTACGTTCATAGCACCATTTCCAAGAAAATAATAAAGTACTAGGTCCAGTACATGTAACAGCAACTCATACTACTCATAATATAATTATAAACCAAGTCACTTACTTATCCAACAGCAGCAAGGCAACATCTGTGTCTGCCCTCAGCCCAATTTCTTCCTTCAGGGCTCTCCACCGAGGAAAAGCGACGCCAATACAAATCCTTGTTTGCCTTCTCCGTCGGTCACTTTCCTTGACTTACTTTCCTCCGCTCGTCCTCCCCCTCCCTTCTTGTTGTGAGGAAGCATTTCCTGTGCGCCAGTGTGGGAATGTCGCCGGTTGACACGCAAACTAAAAATGATATATATTGAAAAATACCACGAGATGTTAGAAGAGCCGATCGGCTTAATCAGCATTGTGTCATCTCCTCTAGTAGTGGCTTGGGTGAAACGGACATTTACGGACCTGTAGAAGGTACGCACTATAGCTTTAAGTTAAAAAAAAAAATGTTGCTATAAACCATTAATGTGAGTTTGGGTGTTGTGAAGGATATTCTTCAATTCACATACATTTCATCATTTTTATCATTTTTTAAAAGCATTTTCATTACATCTATTAGTTTTCAATTTATATTTTTTGTGACTTCCTTCCTTGAGGCCTCTTTCCTTGAATGAAAAATGACAATGTTGTGTTGGGGACGATGAACGATGAATGTAAGAATGGAAAAATGTTGAAACTGTTTTCATCATATCAGCTTTAAATTAATCAAATCACTTAGTAATTTATCTCTGTGTTTTCCATTTCACATCCATCTTTACCGTTCTATTTTTCAACTCACATGCATTCCTATCCATTTTAATCAATTCATTTTTGTTGCTTCCACACCTCAAAGTTTTTCACTTGCCCTTTAGCAAGGGGCTCTTCAGAGTAGTTCTGCGAATATGTGTTTTGCATTCTGTAACTAAATATGGTTATAAGCTCTGTAAAGTCTGAAGCCACAAAGCCACAGCCCTGTGCAACTCTGTAAGCTTTTTCAGTTTGCACCTGTAACCACAGACCACATCCAGGCAGAAGTCATGTCAAATCTGACCCCAAACACATAAAGTTGCCGCTACTTTGTTCCAGTGATGAGTTAGTGCCATGGCTGAAACACTAGTTATTAAAGGGACATTTTATTGAAATGCTTTTCTATTTTAAGAAAATGTTCACCTCTTGCAACAGCACAAGCAAACTAAATATGGTATGGTGGCCTACTTTTATCTGAGAGATCATTGGTGATGGAACAACAACTAAGATCCTTTACTCAAGTTAAAGTACTAATCAACCAGGTAAAATACTCCATTACAATAAAAACTCTTGCATTCAGAGTATATAAATAAATATTACTAGCAAAATATACATAATGTCTAAAAGTAAAAGTGCAGATTGTGCAGAAAAATGCCCCCTGTGACTGTTATATTTAAAGATATGATATTATTAGAACATTAACAATTGTATCTATTTAATACACTGTCATATAGACTTCATCAGTGGTTCCCAACATGGGGCTCGGGGCCCCATAAAACTGAGAGCTTGTGAGAAGAAGATAAAAAGTTTTGCTTCACAAATTTGAATTTGTATTTAGACTTGTCTCTAAGCTCTACTTTTATGGTGAACCATTAGATTGGATACATGAAGAAAGCACTTAAATTGTACTTAAATATAGTACCTGAATAAATATACTATCACTATAGATCATTCTATTCTAATTTGTTGAATCAGAAAATCAGTGTTACAGTTTCCATAAAAAGACTTCATATAATTATTTTGAGAGATTAAAATCAACCTCCCCTCTGTGTTTGAAGGAGTGGCTTCGTGAAATGTTTCTCAGTTTATATTTAGAGGAGATTATACTTCTTTTTTTCTTTTTTCAGTTTTGTGGATTCCTTTACTGATTATATCAGAAGCAAATGCACCCGGCTGTATCTTAACATTGAACACCGGCTCACGGTTGGTTACGAACCTTGGTTACGCGACTGATAGTGCCTCTAATTTGGATTTTCTATATCACACTCACTCACCACCACTGTGATAGAGTATGGAAAGTTTCAGCCATAGATAGACATCCCTATTATGTCTTCTATGGCCACTGGATATATGGCATATTTTGACAAGCATGGACAGTTATTCACTACCTTTGACTGTCTGTCGGTGGATGTATCGGATGTACCTGTGTTTTGTTGTTTCATATGTTTTGCAATATCTTTAAATGTGTCCATTTTCTACACAAGTGTGTCCAGGTTGAATAAATACAAATATAAATGGTGAATTGCATCTGAAAAATTATTATACATTAATTTTCTTTGCGATTCTACCTTAAGAAATGTCAAAATAAATGTATTTATTAAATGTAATATCGTTTGTGTTATTTAAAGTCTTTATCTCTCTTGAGGAAGCCAGCACTATCTGAGCTTTTTATAGTTGCTAGATGCTTTCTGATAATATAGGTAGCACAGTTTGGTAATTTGTCTCTCTCTTTTCTTTCTCAGTAAAATAATCATTCGTTTCCAAGAATATTAATAGCTTGACATTTCTCTGATGTAACATGACATTTGGCTCCCTTGATGATTGCCGAGTGTGTTGTTCCTTAAAGGTGAGTCTTTGTATTTAAGGAGTTATTATCAGATGTCAGAAGCAGTGGAGGACTTTCATGCGTAAAGTAATTGAACTTTATTAAAGGCAGATGCTCTGAAAAGTTTTCATACTGGCATCTATTTTAGGACAAGTGCACCATATGTTGGCTGCTATATTTAGAAACAGTGATTGAGATCTACATTAAAATAAAACAAAAGATTTTTAATTTTTTTTAAATTAATTACTTAACCTAATAATGTACTTTTTAGTGTCGGGATATTTATACAATGGCTTTACAATAACATTGTGGGGGACTCTAATAATGTAATGGTTTTAATAGTAAACTGTTTATATTTTTTTATTTAATTTTAGATGTAAAGCAACTATTGAAAATGATTAACAAATATTAGTAATAGTAAACTGAATTTACCCAGTCATTGGAGAATTAACTTCCATTTGTGTTGCCGTGTTTTAAGAGATATTTGTGATCCTAATGAAAACAAAGACATTTCAATCAGATACAAATTTAAAGAGATTGAATAAATTTAAGACCTCAGTGTTTTGCTTTGCCTCAGTCTCAGCTGTGCTTTCCTTCCACAGTTGAGGCAGATATTAGGAGAATATAAAATGATTGGATTTATTAGTCTCCATTATAATCAAAAGTCCACATCACAGTGAGAAACATGTAAATCCTTAGAACAATGCAGCGCAGTCTTTGTTAGAAGTGAAAAGCACATTTACATACATAATGCGCATTTGAAAAACCTTATCATGCACCTTACAATTTATCAATTCAGACATCAATTTAACAATCTCATGAAATCTGTGGCGTGTCTAAGACACTTCCCACAGCCAGTGCTCTTGCACACCACATGCTTGTTGCATTTTAGTGTTCACATGTCTACTTTACACAAATAGGAGTATGATAATGTTGTGTAAGGTCTCCATTTTTGTAGCTTTCACCCACTGAAGTTTGAAAGCGCCTACCATAATGCTTGACTGGGTACAGTCTGATGTCGGAGCGGACTACTTGATATGTTTGAATGGTCTTTTATGCTTTTATGTTGAAAATATTTGGAACCAAATTTTGCTGTGATGGTTTGAAAATGATCATGGGTCACTAAGGCATTTCTTGACTTGATATATATGTATATATATAATGAGCTATTTGGTTTCCTTTTATTGTAAGACAGTATTTGTAAATCTAACTGTGCACCACATGTGTGTAACAGCTCATAACCATTTTTGGTGGGCACAGCCTTGGCAGTATAAAGCTGAGCTGATCATTCATCAGCCTCACTCTCTAGTCATGAGCTGTGGTGATGATGTGGTTCCTCCTCCTTCTCCTCTACACTGCTCACGTTGAGCTAGTGATCACACAAGGCAAGTTACAATTATTCTCTTTATTTATGACCAATTAAAATTGGGACAGTGGGTGTGTGTGAAAATATGTCAGATAGGATACATTTTGAAGTACATTTTATTTGTTTGTTTGTTTGTTTTAACATAAAGACTTGCCATAAACTATATTTACTTCAAAGATAGCTAATTTTGGACATTAAGTGCATGCAAGTGCTGCAGGAAGTGTTTTGTTGAATCTTGAAATCCTTTTTTTTTTTGTTATTATAAGTCAAAGTCTGATAAAAAAAAAAAAGATCAGACAAACAGCACAGTAGTAATTAGTAGAATTACACCTGTTTTACATGTCTCAGAGTTTAGTCGTGAAATAAAAAAAGGATGATAACACTCGTAAAGAGATAAATAAGAAACAATCTATCCACTCTTCAAGGAGGCTTTAAAAAAAAATCTTAGATTTTAAAATGTAGGTACTACAATCAGAAAAAAAAAAAAAAAAATCTTACAGTTTTGCCAGAATTCATTTAGATTGACTATCCTTCTTTAAGTTTGGCACATGTTCACGCCAGTTTAAAAACTGAATAATAATAAAATAAAATTATTTCATTGATGATAATTTTACATTTATTGCGGTGTAGAAATAAGTCTCATGCATGCGTCAATTGTCCGCTGTGAAATCAATTGACATTTTTAAATTTCTGACAATTTTTTATTTTTTATCAAACATGTATGAAATTTACCAAAAGTCATGTTTCTTGTCCTCTGTCTATCAAAAATTCATTTAGATTACCGGTATGTAAGTGTTAAGGTAAGGTTTCTTTACACCAGAACGTTTAGATCTTTCCGCTAAACATTTCTTAAAGTAAATTTAAAAAATCTGTGTATCAAATTATTAACAAAAAAAAAAAGCTTATACTAAGTATGACTAATATTAGTAATATCAGTGTATAGCAATTTAGGTGATATTTAAATGATTTAGTTCTTTAGTAATCTCACAAAGTTTTGGACTAAATCATTTATATCAGCTTGAAATCTAATGAAAGATTTGTCTCTCAAAGTTGTTGCACATTGGGAATATTTTAAATGAAGTAAAAAAATATCCCCAAGGTCCAATGCCAGAGAGGACTGATGTGCAAAATGTCATGACTTTGCAAAATTAGTTTTAATATGACAAACAAGGTAGACAAAATAGGGATTGAACCAGGAACCCTCTTGCTGTGGGGCGACAGTGCTAACGACCACACCACCGTGCCACCTCACAGTAAGAGGGTTCCTGGTTCGATCCCGGGTGTGGGAGCCCCTCTGTGCACAGAACTGCATATTCTCTCCGTGTCACCGCGGGTTTTCTTCAGTTACTCCGGCTTCCTCCCACAGTCCAAAGACATACAGGTTAATTGTTGACTCTAAATTGTCTGTAGATCATGAGTGGTTGTCTGTCTCTATGTGTCAGCCCTGCGATAGTCTGGTGACCTGTCCAGGGTGTACCCTGCCTCTTGCCCTGAGTCTTTTTTTTTTTTGAAGTGATAAAATTGGAAAATGTAATTTGCCACTTAGGGGGAATAAAGTAGCCAACAACACTTACTAGATAATATTTATTATACATAGGTTTAAATATAGCTTTTCTGTCAGCTTTTGCGTACCTCTAACTCGGGAAACCAGAGAGGAAATTATTTCAAAATTAGAGAAAAAAAAGTCTCTTTATTACATAATTTCTTTGTCTGAAAAAAATATGTTTCATGGTAGTCAGATATGAGGTTCTGTACATGTAGAAAAAAAACAATAGAATGTGCACACACAAACACAAACACACAAACACAAACACACACACACACACACACACACACATATATATGAATATATGTATATATATGTATATAAATAAAAATGACAACATATTGTAAACCTCCTGTCATGTAACCAGGTGAGAAAAGACTGTGTCTGAAAGGAACCCAGCCATGCAAAGGTCACATTGAAGTCTACTTTAATGGTGAACCGGGTTTTGTTGGACATCAATCCTGGAACAATGTCACTGAAAAAGTGGTTTGTAAAAGCACTTACTGTGGGGACCGTGAGAGTAGCTCACTGGAGACTGCACCAGAGCAGATTAAGACAGTCTGGCTCAATAACCTTGTATGCAGCGAAGACTCGAAGAATCTGTGGGACTGTAAACATCCCGGTTGGGGCACCAGCCAGTACCGGATGGGGGATCTGAGAAAGATTCAATGTTCAAGTAAGGCTGGACTTTAAGCTTTTACACTTGTTGAGAAACATAATGTGTACTGTTGAAAATTACAACTTTAAATATTTGGATTCAGTGCTACAAAGGAGTTGATAAGAGTAATCCTAAATACAGAAAATTACATGATGATGACAACGTTGGCTTTTACCTTGTATTTGGTTATTTTTGCCTCTCTAGATAAAATCAAATTAAGGCTGGAGGGACATCATTGTGCGGGAGTTGTCAAGTACTCTACAGATGATGGAAAGACATGGTCAGGTTTCTTTTGCGATGATGGCTGGGGTAAGAGTTGGCATCATGCGTACAGAACACTTCAACAAGATTCAGTCTTTCTAAATACTACTGGTGTGTGAGTTCACGTAAAATGTAAATAAAGTAACTAGTGCTGTATTATTATTATTATTATTATTATTAATAGTATTATTACTAACAAGAACTAATGAGAATTCAACACATGTAAACAACTTAGCTAATATACAATAATAATTTTTAACAAACAAAAAGAGAAAAGGATATGTGCAAATTTCTTCTTTTTTTTCTTATTTTTTATAGCATGCCCTGAATGACAAAAATTTGCCTTTTCATTGTCTTACACTAATGTTTTCCACAAACACACATGCCTTTTTCCCCTGTTTGAAGATCTGCCACTGAAATAACCAGTGGGATGCTGCTGTATAAATATTACTCAGTGGTGAAAGACATGCAGTGCATGGATATAAAAATACTCCATCACATGTGAAAGCCCTGTATTTAAAATACTATGCATTTACACAGAAGTATTATTTATTATTTATCAGTTATTTTTACTTTTCTCCACTCTTGCTGTTTTTTGTGAAATATTGGATCATTCTGGTCCTTTGGGCCTCAGGTAATTATTTAAATGATTATATCTGAGAAGCGAAGAAGAAGTGGGGGTATGAGTCTTTGGTGGAACAATTAAGAGCTCATCTGAAGCGTGATAAGAAGCCCGAAGTAGACACAGCTTTTTTCTTTCAAACTTTAAGCTGAAGTTGGTAACCTTTATAAAAAAAATTGATTAAATTTAAAAAAGGACTTTTGCTGAAACTGTCACTTTATTCATACGGCACTAAATTGGACAGATATTATGTGGAAAAAGTTTTTTTTACCAGGTATTGTGAGTAATACTATGATCAAGATTATTAAACAATACATATATATCTATTTATATATGATTCTTCCCACATAAAGGAGATCAGGAAGCCAATCTTTTGTGTAAAAACATCAACTGTGGTGAGGCTACATCCAAAAAACCTCAGCTGAATTCTGAAGTTTTGGGACGTTTGAAGGGCTCAACAAAGATGAAGGTCAAGTGTTCGGGCATTAAAGATCCAGATCATCTGTGGCAGTGTGTCACTGGGGAATCACCAAACTGCCAAAAGCCTGCTTCTGTCATATGCACAGGTAACACACTCCCTCACACACATACAGTCACAAAGTTTACTCAAGTGTTTCAACCAGTCAGTGACTTAAGAAAATGGTTCACAAACAGATTATGAGAGACTGCAACTCGAAGGAAACACATCATCCAGTGTGTGTTCTGGGCAGCTGCAAAGAGAAAATGATAAAGGTGACTGGGAACCTGTTAAAGAAAGTAAAATCAGCGCTGATAACTGGTGCAAGCAAATGCACTGTGGTGTCAAAAACGCTTCCAATACAGATGACAATGGCATACAGCTGGAATGCTCAGGTAAGTCAACTATTCAATATTCAATCACATACCTTTTCTACAAGCAACCTCAGAGCAGCCACTTTGTTGTTGTATTTCCAGATCAGAACACATTTTCATCAAGATCTTGTTTTCTCTTATATATTCAAGGGACAAAATTATTTACCAAAAAAGTCTTTCAAGTCATATTTATATTTCATTCACCCACTATCTTGTACCACATGAAAATCTAAATCATGAAATGGAGAACATTTTCCCATATTTTCATTTCCCACAGACAAAGTCAAAGTACTTCTGATGGACAATAATCAAGAAAGCAAGTGCTATGGTAAAGTTTATGTTGAAGTGAATAATGAAAGACAGCCCGTTTGTGCCTCCTCCTGGAAAGACAAGGATGCTGAAGTGGTTTGCAAAGAGCTGAACTGCGGGAAAGTGAGTTTTCAGTATCAGATTTCAGTAGCACTAATAAAATAAATATTTTAATTAACACAATGGACTTTGCTGAACAGCAGCCACTGTGGCCACTAGCGACAATTACAGGACAATGCAAACTGATTAAAAAAGTCAGTTACACAGATATCTAAAGTTTGCTAACATTACCAAACATTAACCGCATTAAGTTACAGGTCATACCAGATCAAGTAAGCCCTTTGAGAGAAATAAACTAAGCACAGATGCTTTTCAGATAATTATTTTTATACAACTTTTCATGTTTCAGTGTTTGTTTTTTCTAGTTACATAGTCAGGCTTTAAGGAATAGTTCTCTAAGAGTCTGAGAGAAGATTAGCACCACTCTCATATGTCTGCTAAATATGAGGCTCGAGCCAGGAGAAAATTACCAGTAGCTTAGCTTAGCATAAAGACTGGTCACAAACTGGGAGGGCTTTTATGTCTCTGTGCCAGGGACAGCTGTGGCAGGTGGCATTATGTTTTCGAGTTGTCCGTTCATCCATATGTACGCACATCCATCTGTCTGTCCTATTGCTGTGAACGTGATACTTCAAGAATGCCTCAAGGGAATCTCTTCAAATTTGTCTTAAACAACCACTTAAAGTCAGTGATTGACTGATTCAATTTTGGGGGTCACAAGTCACTGTGACCTTTCATCTCTCATTCTTGAGAACGCAATATCCCAATAATGCCTCACTTATGTTTGTGCATGGAGACAAGTCAACCAGAAGTTCATTGATCCACACTGGAATCTCTGTGATATTTGATGTGCCTGCGAAACTCCTCCCCTAGGTAATATTTCAGTCTGGAATTTGCCGCGAGTATGTTAAAAAAAAAAAAGAAGTAACTTTTGTGGTGGATTTCAGAGAGACCATATGACTGTCAGTATGTTTACATGGACAGTTTAATTCCACTTTCATTCGGAATGAAAGGTCATTCTGATTGAAAATTAAATCTGATTAAAGGGGGTGGTTTATTCCATTTGTCATTCCGAATGAAAGAATTTTGTGTGCATGTAAACCCTCATTCCTCTTTAAGTTCATCCCGGTCTTTCTGTGCATGCTCATTTCCTTGCCCTTCTGGCGTGATGACGTAGCGCGCATAGCAACAGGCTGAGATAGAGCAGTTGGACTCGTTACACTCACCAGTTTCCATATGCCAAAGCACGGTCTTCTGTCTCCCTTCTTCGACCTTCTACCTCCCTTCTCCTCCTCAACAGACGAAGCATTAGCAGAACAAGGTTGTTGTCGTACTGCTGCTTCAAGAATATGAGCAAAACACGCCCGAAAAACGCACTAAGAACGGCATCGTCAAACATCTTGTTATCCGGAGCGAGGACTACAGTGTTTTCTTCCGGTAAATGTAAACACGCAACATCCGCCCCGCCCCCTATCCAATCAGAAACCTTCCCTGACCCAAACCTTGCGCGGACCCAAATAGAGGCGATTAAACTGATCTCCCATGTAAACCCTCATTCGGAATGAATATTTCCCATGTAAACTACCTGGAAAGACTTTAATTCTGAATGATTTCATTCAGATTTATTTCATTCTGAATGAGAAGCCATCATGTAACCGTAGCCAGTGTGCCAGCTTAGCAGTTGAGCTAGTTAGCAGCTAACTAAGCTAACAGGCTATTTCCTTCAATTCAGTTGCCTATGTTGATTGTCAGGTGAGTTTGTATGATTAAAAATAACTTGTTTATCTAGTTTTAACACACTGAGTGATGTTATTCTGCTAAAAAAGGTTATACAGGTCATAATGTTCCAAGAGCATATTCCAAACTACTGGATGTCGAAAACAGACAAAATTGGCATCTCCCCCATGGCTACAGGTAGTTTCTATCAGATTTCTTTCCATCTGTAAAGAAACACACTTCCTTGCTTTGGACACTAGAGGCATCATCTGTATATTTAAGAACCTACAGAGACCAATCAAATCCATACGTGGAAAAAAGGCCTTGAAGGAATTTCTCCAGATTTGGCTCAAATGTCCACGTGGACTCATTGATGAACTGATTATATTTAGTGATCGAAGGTCAAAGGTCACTGTAACCTCACATCTGTCTTATTCTCATGAACGTGATATCTAAAGAACTCCTCAATGGAATTTCTTCACATTTGGCACAAACGTCCACTTGGATTCAAGGTTGAAGTGATTAGAATTTGGTGCTCAAAGGTCACTGTGACCTAACAAACATGTTGATTATGACAAAACTTCACACAAGTGTCTCTTAGGACAAAATAAAGTGATAATCATAACCAAAAGGTCAACTTTCCTGTGACACCAGTTTTTTTGCGGAAACATGCCATTCTTTAATGCCATAACTCAGGAACAGACGAGGTTACATGTGGTCAGACACTGAATTAGTGACACTAATCTTAGGTGTCCATCTTAAAACTGTGCTGATTGTGTAGATCTGCTGTGCTGCCTGGTTTAAGATGTGTGTGAAGCATCCATGTTTTAGAAATTGTGGCTTCTTTGCATTTGAAGCATTGTCAGCTGTCATGGCTACATATGAGCCTGGAAAGACATGGTTGTAATCTGTAACTGCAATTTGACTGGTTCGCAGAGGCGTACAACTGTAAGACAGTAATTCTAGTTTACCTTGAGACAGGGCAAGTCTTGCTGTTTCCCCCTGTTTCCAGTCTTTATGCTAAGCTAAGCTAGCCATCTCCCGCTGATAGCCTCATATTTAACAGAGAGAGATGAGAATGGTTCTCGATGTACTCTTGACAAACTCTTAACAAAACAGTGAATAAGCTTACTACCCTAACTGTCCGTATATTCCCTTTAAGTCTTTTATCTATGTCAGCAGTGGCAATGAGTTTCATAATATCATCATTATTATTTTTTCATTATTTTCAACGTCTTCTGTCTGGCACAAATGAATGGCATGATATCCAAATGATCACAAATGCTTTCTTCTAGATGATTAGTAATGAAAAAAAAAAGGATGCAAATAGGCAAATACAAGGGATAATGGACAACGTGGACTGCTCTGGCAAAGAATCCTCACTGTGGCATTGTGTAGCCAAGCATGACAACAACCTGATGTGTCCTTCCACCGCCTATGTAGTCTGTGCAGGTGAGATATAACTGGAATCATATGGTGACTGCCTCTTCCCTGTTATTTTAACTTTGACACCATGGTGGGAGCAAAAGCATGACAGCCGTGTGATGTCATGTTATAATACAAAGTAAATGTACGATTTGTTTCGGCTCAGATGTATGCAATAATAGTATGTGTGCCATGTTTCTGTCATGAAACAGATAGTGTGAAAGTGAACTTGACGGACGGTCCTGGAAGATGTGCTGGGAGAGTGGAGATCCAACATGAAGGCCAATGGAGAAGGGTCTATAAAAATCAATGGACAGACATCAATTCAAATGTTGTCTGCAAAGAAATGGGTTGTGGGAAAAAGAAAAAACATGAAAAATTTTTCCAAGGTTCAAGTGAATTCCTGACTAAGACTGTAGAATGCAATGAAAACAACAAAAATATATCTGAGTGTTTCACAGACAAATCAAACCCACTTGGGAGAGAGGACACGGAGGCAATAGGAATAATCTGCACGGGTGAGTCTTTTTTCCTTTTGTCTGTTTTTCTGTTTGACTTTCCTTACTACATGCTTTCACTTTAGAGAAAAGATATTTGTATAAAGGCAATTGAATAGACTTAAATCTGTCAACAGTTTTTGTGTTAGAGGTTTGAATGGAAATGCAAAGAATGAGAATAGGATCTTACCCAGTAAAAATGTTTTTTTCTTTAAACAATGAATAGATAGATAGATAGATAGATAGATAGAGAAAGGGTCAGGGAATATATTTTCAAATTAAATTTGCCATATGCGCATATTATTTAGTGCGTTTAGATCTTAAAGACTCAAAACAACATTTTATGTATTTGGCATGGCCTCTTGAAAATAAGTTACAATCATTTATGGTGAAGAGTTACAGTTCAACTTTAAAAGTGTTTTCAGGATCCTTGGGCAAAAGTAACTTGCTTGCTATAACGTGCAATCCCTGTTCCTGTTTATGTGAAGGCATAAACCTATCCCAGCATGCATTGTAAAGGAAGAGGGGGCAGCCTGGACAAGTTATCAGTCTATTACAATTTAAGGCTAACTGTATTTCTTGTTTTTTGTCCCTGTTAGAGCACAAGGTGGTAACTCTGGAGGGAGATGCTGCTTGCTCTGGTAAGGTGAAGATAGTGCAAGACAAAGAAACCTACTGGCTCTCTGGGTCTGAGACGTGGAACTCCAAGAGTGCAAACACAGTGTGTCAGCAGATGCATTGCGGGACGGCCAGAGACTTTAGCAGCATTAAAAGCACTGGAGTTGACAATACAACATCTAAACTGAAATCTTACAACTGCTCATCGGCCAAGGCATCCCTGTTTGACTGTGAAGAAAAAGTACCATTGCCATCTAAGCATAATGACACTATTGCCTTTGTGGATTGCTCAGGTACAGTGATTTTATTTGTAGTGTCCATGTATATGTGTGTGTGTGTGTGTGTGTGTGTGTGTACATACGTATATATATACACATATATATATATATACTAATCCATGTCCCTGCTATTTGCTTTTTGGTTGCCACAACAGAAAAAATCCAAATGACATTGACTAATGGCTGCTGGGGGAAGGTCAATATTTGTGCGGGCAACAAGTGTGGAGGCGTGAGTGCCGACACCTGGACAACCGAAAAGTCTAATTTGCTGTGTAAAACGCTTACCTGTGGAAGCAAAGCCTTAACTGCCATCTCCAACCCCCCCAAAAGTAAGGTGATCTTCAAAAGTTTGCACATGACAGAGAAGACGACCAACCTGGAGCAGTGCAACTTCGTCAGCAATGATAAAAATGTTACCGACTATGACCCAGCCTATGTTGTTTGCTCAGGTAATGGATTATTTTAATGTATTTTCCAAAAATTAAGTAAAACGTGATCCGTGAATGTGTCTTTGTGTCAAAATGCCCATTATCAAATTCCAGTTGATTTTGCCGATATTACCTTTACCATGGAGGTGATATTATCAGTTTTTATTCTGCAATGTTGTCTGTTTGCTGGACAGTTGCGAGACCATCTCACAGATTCCAATCAAATCTGGGGGGAAGTTAAATCAAAGAACAATTTTTTCATTTTTGGTGATCAGTCAAGACAAAACTATGAGTATAGGCCAAACCATTTTTCACCTGAAACAACTTTACAACCATCTGGGGAGAAAAACAACAACAACAACAAAGTGGCTAAATTTGTCTTCACCACATTGTTGTTTAAATATGGCTCTTGTTTTTTCACAAGCCCTATTTTATATAAATTATGACAACTCTTGAACACCATATTAAAACCATATGTATGTGATACAAGCACATATTAATCAGAGTTTTCCTGTAAACCCTGATGTGCACAACCCCTTGACAGATTTTAATGGTCATAACTCAGTGGTCATGAGCCTACCTTTCTTACACCTCATTTGATTCAAGCACAAAGTTAACATTATTCTCCATCAGTGTATATTTTGATCCAAATTATTTATTTCTTGTTTATTTTGTTAAAGCGACAGATGACCTAAATAAAATAAGGTTTTAACTCTGTACTTTTTATTGATTTGTTGCAGGCAGTGTTGAGTCCAAAATGGATGTTTCCAGAGAGAAATGTTCTGGTAATGTGAAGGTGTTGTATGAAGGCAAGTTGCGCCCAGTTTGCAAGGATGCTCTTGAAGACAGCAACACACAAAAAACCATCTGTGAGGAGCTGGGATGTGGTCAGGCTGGCAACCTCACTGAGTACTTCGGATCTAAATCACAAGAGACTCCTGTCATTTCAAAAATTGAGTGTTCAGGTGACAGTAAGTCATTAAAAGCTTGCGAAATCACTACTTCTAAAGTCTCCTGCACTCTTGGTGGCCTCCAGTGCTCCAGTAAGTGGAATGATTTTGTCTTAAATTGATTTGTCTTTGTCAAACTACAGTTTGTGTTTGTCATGTTTTCTTTATGTAATATTTTCATGTCGGTAAAGTCAGGAAAAGTTTTTGTTTTAGCATTGCAGCATATCTGAGACCTTCCTTTAGAGGAATTGTAATAATAACATGCATATTTGCTCTCTTGCGCAGAGTTGAAATATGAAGCTATGGCCAGGAGACCGTTAGCTTAACTTAACATACAGACCACAGTGGGAAGCAGCTAGCTTTGCTTCATCCAGTGGTTAAAAAAAAATCTGCCCATCACCACCTCTAAAGTTAATAACGGACTATTTCTTGGCCAGTTTTAAACTTTTCAAGTCACATGCTGTGTCTCAAATCACATACTTCCATTAGTATACTTCTGTAGTATACTAACGTTATAATGTGCACTACGTGCATTGGCGTAGTGCGCAAATTTCGACAGGGTAGTGTTGTCTCAAACCAAACACGGCTGTTGTGCGCTCACCGGAAATGACGACCGCAAATTAGCTAGTTAGTAAACTAGCGTTAGCATTCGCATTATCTTTCACGGTACCAAATCATTACAGACTGTTAAATTAACCCAATGAACATACTGCTGGCTTATACCCGACAACAGTATAGTTTGAATTTGTACAACAACACATGAATTT
The DNA here is from genome assembly GCF_011397635.1 of Epinephelus fuscoguttatus. Classification (NCBI taxonomy): domain Eukaryota; kingdom Metazoa; phylum Chordata; class Actinopteri; order Perciformes; family Serranidae; genus Epinephelus; species Epinephelus fuscoguttatus. Next base: position 13,559,555 of record NC_064758.1, on the reverse strand, counting down.
GTACAATGCAGCGACGTTCACGGTTGCACAGTCCTGCACAGCCGCCATTTCCAGTTTGAAAAGTGGTCCCTCCCCTTCCGCTACGTAACCAAGATGACGACCATTGAGTGCGAGAAGTGTCCATAGTTCCACACTCAACTTTTTGACCATTTTGAGTGCACCATCCGGGTACTCATAGTGCACTGCATTTTTCTATACTTCTTAGCATGAAAGCACTTATTCACTCAAAACATTTGTGTACAGAAGACGCAATTTGAGACACAGCAAGAGTCTTTGCGCTAAGCTAAGCTAAGCTAAGCTAAGCTAACTTTCCTCTGCACATAGCTTCCTATATGATGTAAGTGGTATAGAGTGCTGCAGGGAATGTGTAAGTCAGCATGGAAGTAAATATCACCCTTGGTCTCTCGTCAAAAAGCCTAAGGGATCTTTATTTTTTTGCAGAAAATAACCTCTGTGGCATACAAAAGTTTATGATACTTACACGTGTCACTCTGCAAAAAAATCCTCACAAATGAACACCACTTTTATGATTTTGGAAGTGGTGAAAGTGAAAAGCTAACATTAAGCTAAACATTAAGCTATGAATGCACTGCAGCTGTGCTTGGTGTGATGATGTTGTGTAGTCTCGTTTAGCCACTTTTTTAGCAACCGTTTTTATCTAAAACATGAAAAAGCTTTAAAAGTTATGAGTGCTGTATTTACTGGTGTATTTTATGTCATAAGGAAAAAAGAGGGAAAGTCTCTTAAGTTTGTGTGAACCACAGACCTTACTTCAGGCATCTCACCAAAAAATATTTAAAAAAAAAAAAAAAAAAACACTGAGCGTGCTAAAATTTTAGCATTTCTCTGGGTTTTGGGTCTCATCCCTGCACCACTCCAGTGTTTTTCTTACCGAATTCTCAGCAGAAAAGCAAAATTGACAGAAATATTGAACCACTCCTTTAACATCAACACAAACCTAATCAAGGTCATTTTATTTGCCCAGCAATTAAAATATTAGCTACTCTTTAGACATGACAAATATGTGTAAGAGTCTTTGTCAAATTGGTAGGGACTCACAGTGTAAGATATTTTACTCTAGTTTGTGTCCACAACATTTAATCTGAATCTTTGAGTTCCTGCTAATTACAAGTTTTGTGTTTCATGAATCTAATCTCACCTCTCCCCCACTGATTATTCTAGGCTGGAGTAAGATACAGCTGACAGTAGCCAACAAGGCCTGTAGTGGAGCTGTGTCTGTTGTCTCGCAGGGGAAAATAAGCCCTGTCTCCATTCAAGGCTGGACAGGAGAAGCGGGGGACAGACTTTGCCACGATCTGGATTGCGGCAGTCTCAAGTCAAATAAGACAACGAAATTGCATTTTCCCTCGGCCACAAACTTCAGCTGTGCAGGTGAAAAGAATCCAGAAAACATCTGGAAGTGTAAAAAGGAAACCTTTGTTCTTGACAAAGGGGACGAAGAAGTGGAACAGCTTTTAATTGAATGTCAAGGTAAAATCTATTTCTGTAGGATTATTGACAAATGATAATAAAATCTGTAGTTGCTTCAGAAACCATCTAAAAGCAAGACATGACACCAGCAGTGTGTAAAACTAAAAGCTATTTCCTTTTTACCATTACCTCACAGTCATTTTATTACACATAAAGGCCTGATATTTTAGGAAATACACTTATATTAATAATAATAATAATAATAATAATAATAATGATAATAATAATATACTAGTCCATACCCAATGAGTGCACAGTTGATCACATGCAGTTTCACATGGTGTGTGTTTGGGATACAGGTCATAGGAGATTGCAGATTAAATAGTCAACTGAACCCATTAAGAAGAGCAATGTATTCAGACAGAGTTTTTGTGAAATTGAGAGTACGCTTGCTTTATTGGAAGTACAGTAGTACCATTGCCAATAGTGGGATAGTTAGTGGGCTAAAACTGTACATTAGTAGTTGAGGTAGCACGTTGAAAGGCAGATAGTTAAAGTGTTTATATGTTGTATTGATTTAAAAGTGGGGCGCACTGGTAGAATGACTGACTGACTGACAGAATGACACACTGACAGTTTCCGTGATTATGTACAGCATACCATACCATGACTTAGTCATACCAAAAATAATAAGAGAAAAAAAAACACATTTGGCCACAGGGGGAGCCACAGCGATCGGTCACATTTTAGCCATTTTAAAGCATTTTCCTGTTGTTATAGCGTCACCCAGTTGCCAATTAGAGTTACATTTCTCCAGTCACCTTGAGGCGTCCTGTTCTACATATCTACTAAGTTTAGTAAAAATCAATATGGTGGTTAGGCCTAGATAAGAAATTAGCTCTCTAGCGCCCCCATTTTGTTTGATGGGGTCAATAATGGAGGAGTCCCCTCAGATTATGTGTGGTCATATGCCTACAAAGCTGCGTGGTGATCGGTGAAACCCTTGAGATGTTATACACCTTTATGTGATGAGCCACGCCCTCTGCAATATTCATTGCCTTATAGAAGCTCAGTTTTAGTAAGTTTTCCAACTTTTGCCAAGAGGGAACTTTAGATATTGGTCCCTAGATTATGTTCACAGAGTTTCATGCAGATCGGTCAAACTTCCTAGGAAGAGATCGATTTTAAGTGTTTTTAAAAAATTCAAAATGGTGGAAAATCTATATAACTGGAAGTTATGGGTTCTTGAGGCAAATTTGTTCCTCATGAGGAGAGGCATCTCTGTGCACAGTTTCATGTCTCTATGGCATACGAGGCATGAGATATGCCCATTCAAAGTTTGCAATTTAAATCGGTTGCTATAGCGCCCCCCTTTGGCCAATTGATGTAATATTGCTTCATTCGCATCCTCCCATGACCCTCTACCACTGTGCCAAATTTCACATGGATTGACCAAGTCAGTGAGGAGAAAAACGCGGAAGACACACAGACAGCCACAGACAGAGTTTTCCTCATTATATAGTAAGATAATAATACATTTTCAGGGTATTATGGGCGAGAGCATTTGGGAGACATCCCTGTGTTCAAGGTCCTATTTTCCCCATCTCCATATTCCCTTAATATAACACATCTTTACATTTGTCTTCCTAGCAATTTAAAGATTTAAAGATTTATAAATAGTTATGTATTTTTCATGACGTAAACTTACATTGTCATCATTGTCATTATTCATTCAGCCACTGTGGAGATATCAATGTCAAACGTTGAGAAAACTGTCGAGGTTTCAAGGGGTTAGGGTAAGTAGATAGGCTAGAAGCTGTAAGTGGCATTAGAACACTGAGGGCGATTCACAGTATCTTTTAAGAAGTTTACACCCCTGTCCAGTTGGTGGCCTCTGCATTTTATTTAGCTATTGTCTAGTCTTGTCTTCGATCTCACCTGCATGACCTCATTGTCTAACTGGATTTAGCCATTGCACTGGCAGGCTGTATCCCCACCAAGCAGCAACCTCTGTGGCTAAAAAAATTAAGCCAACATGGAAGAGCCAAAAACCGCAGTTCCTGTAATGGCTGCTTACGGCTGGCTCCAGTAGCAAGTTAATTGCTATAGACAGCAGAAATAAACAATTTTGGTACAAAAAAAACCAAAACAGTTTTGGTCCCTATAGCTAATTTCTCCCATCAAGACAACTGTATGGGGCTGAATTTTTAAATAAGTAATCCGTTCAAATGTTATTGAGGCTTTAAGTTACCCATAATCAAGGGCCAGGGTGTCTGCCAACAGTGTCCTCAGCTTCTCAGTCAGATCCACCCCTTGGTCCTCCACATCTCGAGCCTCTCACCTACATCTGGTCCCTTCTGGCTCCAAAAATTCATTGACAGCAACCAAACAGTAGTCCACCACCCAATAGGTGACATCACAGTAGCCACTGTTAACTCGTAAAGATAACAAGGCAGCAAAACATCCCTTCATTTTATGGTTACGGTCACTCATGTGTGTAAACTTTTTTATCTTAAGAACAATGGTTACATGTCCTTAAAAACAAGCCATGTGCATGCACGGACGCAAGCATCGTAGGTGTACTGTGGTAGTTCAACAAAGTGCACTATGCACCTGCTTATAAATGCATGCTCTATAAGTATTTCCTGTATCTAAATGATTAAAAATGAAAATTATTAAATCAAAATGAAGCACATGACAGAATTTTTACAACCCTTTTCATCAAAATGACGGATAAAGAGAAATTCTAACACAGCATCTGATAGGTGGGTGATTTCAACATGCTGATTCAGGGAAACATACACTGAACATTTGTCCAAGGGAAAAAAAATTGCTATTGCTAAGAGTATGAAACCCTTTGAAATTTCTCTTTAATTGGTCATATTAGGAGGATTTTAAGCTGCGGAACACAGAACCTTGAGAACACAGATACTCTGCCGAATATTTAAACCAGAAAACCACAACTTTGATCTTGTTGTTTTATTGCTTTTCTTTCTAGATGAGCCCAATGTCACCCTTTCGGGGCAGTGTCATGGTGAAGTGATGATAAACGGCCGTGAGGTTTGCAGCAGTACCTGGAGAGATGAAGACTCACAGTTGGTTTGCCAACAGGAATGTGGCAATGCTATTCCTGGTGTCCCCAGTCTGAAGCCCAGACCTCCTCTTTCAAATATGGATTACTACCATGTCAGCTGTGAGAGCTACCATTACAAACTCGGCAATTGCAAGAGATTCATGGGAAAGTGTGACAAAAAAGTGGTTTATGTTTCCTGTACTGGTAAGTATGTATCTATATATAGATATGTATATGTGCTATTTGTGCCATCAAAATAATGCAAAGTATTCATCTAATCCTCCCTGTGTGATATTATTTTAAATGATTTGGCTTTAATTCTTGATTCTTATTTCATATATTTTATTAGAATATCAAGAATTGACTTGATAATCAATTAAATGTGAAATATTTTTAGGGTATTTATTCAAATACAGGATAGAATACATTATTACTGCAATAGACACTTTAGCTTTATGCACTTTTTGCTCTTCTTTCCGAGAGTTAGATTAAAAGACTGATGCAACTCTCATGTCAGCTACAGACAGGAGATCGTCAATCTAGTTTAGCATCCAGATAAAAAGCAGTGTGTATTCTGTGTGAAAAATGAAATTTAAAACTGCAACTTGTAATTTTTACACTCTCCTTTTTGTATCTGTGGACAGAGCCAGGTTAGCTTTTCCCTCTGTTTGCAGTCTTCATGCTCAGTTTAGCCAACCATCTCCTGTTTTATGTTTTTCAGACACATATGAGAGCATTATGGATCTTATCACTTAACTCCCGACTAGAAAGTGGATAAGCCTATTTCATAAAAAAAGAGTTGAAGCTAAATTATGATAATAATGAATATTTATTTATTTATTTATTTTACAGACAACAATGTCAAGTTCAGCACCACACGAAAGTGTGGAGGTCAGATTTTAGTGACGTATCGAGGCAAATCTGAAAAAGTGTGTCCCCTGACGTCATTTCCCGAGGCAATGAAGGCGAAGCTGTGTCAAAGCTTTAATTGTGGTGGTCACGATAGGAGCGTAAAGAGAAGTGATAACAAGACCAAAGTAAGTCTTTGTATCACACTTTTTTGGGGGGCTTTCTGACGATGTCCCACTCATTTGTCTGACGATGTTGCCTCTATAATTTTAAGGAAAACTTGGAAACAGCACTGAGTTGCGATGCCAAAGACATCCAGGACATCAATTACTGTGTCAAGTACGAGACGTGTAACGCCATACCAGCTGAGATCTACTGCGACAGTAACCAAAACCATGAATCCTCTCCCAATAAGTCAAGCTAGTTCCTAAAATATTCATTCAGTTGTTTTGCATATGAATCACCTTTTCTGTAAACTGTACAATTTGAACTTATTTAACTTTATCTAATTTCTGATGTGATTGGCGTGGCACAAAATAACGTGATGAATCAAGTGGCATCCCACTCTGAGTAAATGCAGATATGACAATGTGACTGTGTTTGATTTCAGACTATGAGGGACACCCACAAATCATTGAACAGCCAAAAGATTTCACAGTGCCCATTATCCTGGGAGTGGTATTTCTGCTGGTTCTGGTGATACTGATTGTTGTATTTTTACGAATCTACACTGTCAGGAAAAACAAGAAAGGCAAGAATTTCTCATGTGAGTACATTATTCTGTTGCACTTACTCTGCTAGTTGTTATTAATTTGGTTACAATTAAATACTGATTGATGATTTGCTTCAATGTTAATGACTTGCCTTGAAAAACTATTGTTCCAACAAACTGAAAAGCAACTCAGTCAATCTATCTATCTGACCATCCTGATCATCCCGGTGTCAATTTAAAAAAAAAAAAAAGATGTACTGGAGCCTTTTGCCACAAGAGGCCAGTCTTCCTGCATGCGGTCAAACTCTGACTGCTTTATGCCGTATCAGACCATTTGAATAACAATATCTCTGCTGCTTTTGTCCAGCATTTATATTTCAGCTCTTAAGCTTCTTAAATTTAAATAGTAGCACATTAGTGCCATAATAATTACATAAAGGAAAATGCAAGAACAGAACCGGAACAGTTACAGTCTGTAAAAAAAGTTTAATGCATGCATATGTTGTGTACTAATTGTTTTTCCACCTTTTCTACATTAGTGCGAGACAGTTGTTTGTCACAAAGCCGTAAATGTCTAATGTTCTTCTTTTCTTTCTTTTTTTTTTTTTTAATGTAGCGAGAATGTTGCCAAGACAAGAAGTGGAGTTTGAAAGTGGCGACTACGAGGATGTCACAGACAAAGAGAATGAAATGGAAGACTTGAGTCGTGGCAGTGAGTCTCAAAACATATTCATTCACTTATTTTATTTGTATATATTTGTTGAATCAGTTAATCCTTATTAGGGGCTGCACCTCAATTATTATTATAGGAATAGTAGCATAAGAAGTGGTAACAGTATTTTATTTTACATTGCATTATTTTATTATACTACATTACAACTGTATTGCTCATTGTGCTTTTATATAACTAAATATTGGTTATATTCTGTGATACAAACTTCAGATTATCAAATAATTGCTGTATAATATATTTATTACATCTACTTCTATATATATTACATATAACATTGTATAACTCATTATATTATTTTGTACTTTTATTCATTCATATTCTTCATAATATATATAGCTCACACATCATCAGCCAGAGTTGCACTACTGGAGTTCTTGTGCACAAATATTTGCGCAATGTATTTGCTGTGTATAACTTTTTTAATGCCACATCTCTAATTGCTCTAATTAATCTCCTATTTCATTTTTTAAAAAATTAATTTCATTCGCATGGTTCTTTGTCTCTGTAGTCTTACTTTTTAGCTTGTCTCATTGTTGCTGCAACAGGAGAATCTCTCCTTAAGGATAATTAAAGGCTTACCCTCACATTCACACTTGATTTCAAAGTAACAATAAGCACTTGGGATATGATGAAAATATCTTTAATGATTGAGTTTATTCAAGATTTGAGATGTGAGTCAGTGTAAAAGTATTTGCAAGGTGTTCTGTTGCTGTCGTTCGTGCAGGATTCCTACCAGAGGTCATCACAGAGAACGACGCGCACAGCGCTTCCTCTTTACCTTACGATGATATTGATGACATGCTTGAGGCTCAGCACCTGACCTCTCAGGTTGCTACTTCTGGTGCCTCAGGAGACAACTCCATGCGTGATGGTGCCCTTGATCAAAGCGAAGGAAAGTTTTGAACCAGTTGAATCATATCTTTTTCACCAACTTGCATATGGATCTTTGACTAATTATATTGTTGTTAATTCAACTACGCACATTTTAACATACAACTGTCTTTCTTCTTAACAGATGGGGTGACCTATGAGGTGGACGACCCACAGGAGAATTACGACGACATCGAAGCTGGCCCTGAAATCACTGCGACTGAGGCTGAAATCCATGAAACCCCACAAACCGCACCTGAGAGCAACACAGCGCCACCTCCAGAATTAGTGGAGGGGGATGACGACTACCTGGTGCCAGGCGCAGATGGGTGAGCCAAGACTGGGTTCAAAGCCAAGTGACATAATTTTCAATCCGGCAAAGCAGAACTCCCCTCAACCCCGGGAAGAAAAGAGAAAGAAATGCATCCCTAGATTAAACTGACTAAAATATGCATACTCTGACATACTGATAATTTCAAATCAGACAATATTGTTTAAAAGAAAAGATGTTTCAAAGTCTAAACATTTTCTGTATATAATGACAAAATAATCTGACTGTGTACTGCTGATTTGTGTACCTTTCATTGACATGAAGATAGTTTTATTTCTTTTGTTTGGTATCAAAAGGTTTGGCCTGCAACAAGATAACAGGTAGTAAAATTTCCTTTTTCTTCAAATGTACAAAATTAGAGTGATAGGGACAAAGAGCAATAAGCACGGTTGCTTATCTTTTCTTATTGGTCTAAAATCTACTGCCTGTTGCGTTGTACAGTCATATATGATTGTTTAAGAATGATGTGCAGTTGTATATACAGTAGTTAAGCTTCTATGACTTATGCAATCTTTTACAAGAGATTGGTTTTTCAGCAGTTTGTCAGTTCATTGATTGCAATCCATCCAAACACCCATACGATCAAGGCCTGTAGCTAATGAAAATTTAGCTCCATAGAGCACAGAGACAGCAAAAATGCAACAAATGTTATATGAGTGAACACAGCTGATACTGTAAACTCAGGTCATATCAACACATTGTTACATCATATATTTTTATAATTGTATAAGCTTTGTAAGGATGTAGAACTTTGAGATTTTACACATTTTTTTTTTTTTAATAAAGGAATAGTTGCAGAGAGTTAGATGAGAGGAAAGATATCACTCTCATGTCTGTAGGGTAAATATGAAGCTACAGCAACCAACTGGTTAGCCTGAAATAGGAAAACAATAATTAAACAGTAGTAGTTTTACGATGCTCTCCAGTGTAGAGACAGCTGCTGACCCAAACCCAGGATGAGCCTTGGTGAGATGGAGGCAGCTGCCAGGGGGGAAGAGCGGTTTTGCCTGTTCAGGCTTCAAGATAATGTTATCATCTGCCTTCTGCGTAAAAGGAGTGAGTTTACAGCTTGCAGCAACCTTTAATGATACAGTCTCTGGCTGTTTGATATCTAGTGTTGGAAAAAAAATGTGTTCCTCATTTCTGACCCATTGTTAGCGTAGCTAGCAGGCATTAGCTCGAGGGGCTAATTTGGCTTGTTTACTAAGCTAAGTGAACATCGCTGTCACCCTGTTCAAATTTTAAATTTTCATATGAAAAAAGAAAGAGTAGTCACATGTATTGAAAAGCCAAATCAAATTTGACTGAGATAATTCTGAGCCTGGTATAGCCCTATACAGCTAGCATAGCCAGCTAACGTCTGTCTGCAGATGCCAAAATTCACCAATTAACACATTACTTTTGTTTGATTCATACCATCTCCGAAAGCCAAATAAAACAACAAGTTGGGTTTCAATACTTGCACTGATTACACAAATAGGATATTAAAAATTATAGGTGCCAGTCGGTGGATTTTAATATCTTTGGACAGGCAGACTAGCTGTTTCCCCCTGCTTCCTATCTTGATTCTAAGCTAAGCTAACCATCTCCTGGCTCTACTGCAGCTTCATATTCACCATACAGATGTAAGATCAGTATTAGTCTTTTCATCTAACTCTCAGCAAGAAATGCAAAAATGTTTCTATTTTCGACTTTTATTGTTTGAGTGTTGACAATTTATATGTTTTACATTTAACTGGTAACAACAACAACAAAAAAAAGTGTGTTATGTAAATTGCGTTATTTTGTACTCCTGTAAAGATGCTGTATATCTTGTATTTCATGTTTAACTTCAGAATTAAATTCAGTCAGTGCATCATAGCGTCACTCCATTGTGTTACATAAGAAGCTGTGTGCAGAAACAACATTGAATTCTTTGCCGGAGCTTTGTGTATGCTCTGTGTTTACAGTTTCAGGTTCTATCCTCTCCCTGCCTCAGAGAGTCCTGGGTTTTGGAGATGGCTCAGATGTTGAGTATCAAACTGTATGTTATATATGTCATATATAGTTTGATACACAGCACAATAAGCCGTTTTCTTCACAAGACGTCGTTTGTCGAGGGACTCCACATTGCTTGAAATTCACTCTGTTTTATTTTGGTTTGTTAATTTATTATTAATACACTGCACTGTTATGAACTTGCTTGTCATTTATCACACAGAGCCAAACACTCTTAAACACTGAACACTCGGAACATTTCGAATACAGTTTCATCTCCATGCACTTGAACATTCTCTATAATCACTTATACATACTTAATACACTTAACATTTCCCCCCAAGCTGCTGGGACATGGAGAGGGAGCAGCTGCCCTCTACGAATGTTAACATGAGTAAGGCCATCCATAAGGGACTGACAGACATACTGGTGCTGCTTTTTACAGATCGACGGACCTGATAGTTTCATATGTTTAATCAGGAGTTAGCCAAGGGCCACTGAGATCAGAGAGCCAGCGATACTACCAAAGGGACTAATTTGTAAGCAGCAGCCCTCGTATGATATGTAAACATCACACCCAGGCCTGCTGTCAGAGGCCTTGCTGAGGGATTATGATGGTGGATTAAGTTTGCTGTGTGGCTGAAGCTTAAACAGATACAGCAGAGACCAAGAGATCTCTAAGTGAAAGAGGTAATGTTTTCATAAAGTCTCAAGTGCCACTTGTGCACAGCAGGACCCTGTGGGACCTAGCATGACCAGAGGGAACTCAAAGGGTGTAAGCGCTGTGCTGTTCAGTCGAATTTGTAATATTTTGATAAGAAATTCTCTTTATTGACAGCAGACATGATCTCTTAACAACAAAACAGCAGGTGGTCAGTGCTCTGGCTTACTTTTACGCACTCTGACATTAAAGGAACATACTGACGTTTGCATGATTACCTTAAAGGGATAGTGCACCCAAAAATGAAAATTCAGCCATTATCTACTCACCCATATGCCGATGGAGGCTCAGGTGAAGTTTTAGAGTCCTCACATCACTTGCGGAGATCCCAGGGGAGAGGGGGTAGCAACAAAACTCCAGAGAGAAGCAGTTAGACCTACAGGCTACAATGAGGCTAAAAACAGAGTTCAAATGACGTTTTTCCAAACAACTTTTTATGTCGGGGCTTCAGGACACTTGGATCACTACAGATGAGCAGCATGGAGATTTTTTGTGGTTTCAATTATGTGTTTGAATCTGGGGCGCTGTAAGCCTCCATTAGGTGGAATTTTGTTGCTACCTCCTCTCCCCTTGGATCTCTGCAAGTGTTCTCTAAAAGTTCACCTGAGCCTCCATCGGTATATGGGTGAATTTTCATTATTGGGTGCACTGTCCCTTTAAATAATTTTAATTGTTCCATTACCTAGTTTATAAGAATGACTGCATTATGTGTTGGTGGTACATAATGTTATGCACATAAACATTTAATAAATTGTTTATAGCACACTTTAAGTGGTTGTAGGCAGGAATAAGTGTTTGTTAATGTATTCATTAACTCCTCCTGTAGGCACCAATAAGTGGTGCCTGGTGTACAAACAGATAATGAGTTACAATACAGTAAAACACAGTTGTAAGAGGCACTAAAATGTCTTTGTAGCTACAAGTTAAGTGTTGTTTATTCCATTCAATTTGGAAATAATGCAGCTATAAATTCTGGAAACATTACTAAATGCAAATGGCTCTTTCACTCTGCAGTTTGGGCATCATTTAGCCCAATACCCTTAAATCATTTTATGTACCATTTTCCAGAGAATGCCATTGTATTTAGGGATGTTAGTGTTAGTAGTCCACTACATCCTCCTCTTAACGCCTCATTATGAGTTGGAAGTTAATCATGTTTTGCATTTGCATGTTCACCTCAACTGATTTTATACTGCTGCAGCTTGGATCGGAACATAGTATCTTATCATAAATAATATGGCGGGACACCTGTAGAAGGCAAATGTCTATTTAATGGATATAAACATTATGAAGCTGTCATGAGCACAGCAATAATTAATTATCAGAATTTATTTTTTATACTATCATGGATGGATTATCAGTGACAAAGCCAATCAGGATATGAAATGTTTCTTTATAGATGACCTTTGACACACCTCATCTTATGTGAATGTCAGTTTTATTCTTTAGTTTATTATCTTTTCACACTATTGAATGAGGTTTTATAATCAGTGTTACATTTTCCAAATGCACGTTTTGCTATTCTGAAAGAACGAGAACCCTGTCTTGTATGAGCCCTCAGATGCCTTTGACCAAATGTTCGTAACCTCATGTTTCAAATATTCATCCCGAGCACTCTGATCCATCTCCTCTGCTGGCTGTGGCTCTTGTGTTCCTCATTTGTTCAAACACAGATCGGTGTTGATTAAAAGTTTCTTCAGCTACCTCATGATGACTTTTTATGGAGGTGACAGACAGACGAGCCATCGGCTGGGAGAAAGGTCCCAGTTGTGGTGATTTTCCATAACAAACAATATGGTATTATTTATAGTGCTCCCGTGTGTATGGAGTCATCCAGAGCAGTGAGAGAGAAGACACGTGACTTTTTGATATGTACGGCCTTTGTGTCAACACATGCTCCACACATAACAGTATCAAATCATACTATGACCATTCAGCTTTACAATGAGAAATATAAAGTCCGGTTCTTACTACTCGTATGTAAACGCCAGAATAGCATAACTCATAACTGGGATACTAGTGTGCATGTAAATGTACTCACTGATGGACTCTGTGTTGTTAATGAGATGATACCAAGCAGGAGTTGACGAAATTGTATCAACATGTTATTTTGCTATGACCAGATTATTGAGGGATGGGTTCAAGTACCTCTTTAAGAAATGGCATGACTTTCCTGGACTTGTCAAAGTTTAGGCTTGGTCTCTGTGTCTAGCTTTGCATCCAGAAAGTTTAGTCATGGTTGCCCCCATACTACTACCAGTTGCAGTGGTAGATGTTTCATCTGTTTATCTGTTACTTTCAGTCATAGAATTTGACTTTTCTGCTGCATAGTTTTTACATGCTTGTAATTACAATATATGATGTTAAGGTGTAACAATTTACTCAAGACTGTGGGAAACTGACGTGTATGTATTTTAATATAATATATGATAAAGACTTCATGATTTGTAACTCATGACTTTATTATCAGTTAATAAATTGCTAGATTATAAAAAAAACAGATATTTAGTTTATTGCCAACTTTTTAACATTAGCAGTACATGAACAATTAATAAATGGTTTACACCACACTTTAATTTCCTTCAACCCTGCGTCCTAAGGACATTACATTTTGGGTAGGCCAAATCACATACTTTGCCTAACTTTGACCTGTTGTCCTCGTTCATGGACACTTTTTGGGCCATCTAGTGGTAGCAACAGCAGAATACACTAATCCATGTAAAAACAAGATGGCAGTTATCTCTGTCAAGTCAGTCTACAGCCGAACCTGAAACAAAAGTGGACAAGGTACAAAACCTGATCACATATTATGGTTGAACCCATGAATTTATGCTTAATAATGCCTGTAGTTTGATATGTAAATTTGATAAGAAATTCGACCCAATTTAGCAATAGTCACAAGCTACGGCATTGTTAGTTAGGAAGAACTCATTTGGGGACATTGGGACTGCATGAGGCCAATTGGGTGAGACAGACTGTTCTTACAGACAAAAAAGACATTCCTAATTTAGAATATAGAGAAAGGAAAATTCATACAGAGTTACAAAATGAACAAAATTCAAGGCTTGTTAATATGTTGCATAATTTGCAGTTTTGCATTTGCACAGCCAGGTTCAGGGATTGAAATAACAGCTTTATACTTTACCACACTTTTGTGACTATTAAAAATAAACCCAATCTCTCCACATGAGGAAATCTATTTTCCCCCTAAAACTACTTATTGTTCACTACTTACTGACAATGATTTGTTTTCTTACACTTATCAGGTCCTACTTCTCCCAAATAGCTGAGGGAAATTAAAAATGCAAACTAAACAAAAGCATGGGTCTCAGGGGGTTAATATAATTTTAGGTACATTGGTATAAATATTTATGAATGTCTTTATTAATGACTATAACTCCTATGGGCATCCATAAGTGGAGGCTGGTTTATAAATAGACAAAGAGTTACAATATTTTAAAACACAGCTTTAAAAGTTTATCATAGCTATAAGTAAAGCCTTGTTTATTCTATTCTGTTTGGAAGTAATGCTGTTCTAAATTTTGGTAACATTGTTAAATGCTGATGGCTCTTTCACTTTATATTAAGCCCTTGTGGTTGATGTTTCAAAATTATAAATAAAGAGACATTATAAAGAGATTTAAATGTAAATGTAACTAAGTCATTGATAAATGAACATGAACACATCTTTAAATTATCTTTACTGTAAAGTTAAAGAGCCAAAACAACAACCAAAAAACAACAACAACAACAACAAAAAAAACAGATGGATTTTCATTGGAAGGTTGTTCCACAGTTGTGGTGCCCTTATGGTAAATGCCCTGCTACCCTCTGTCTTAAGTCTTACCCGAGGGACTGATAGCAATAGCTGGTCTGCAGATCTAAGAGTGGGAGCAGGGCTGTAAGGGGATGAGAAGGTTATTAATGTATGATGGGGCAAGGTAACCAGTGCAGTGAGGCAAGAATAGGGGAAATGTGTTCATATTTTCGAGGTTAAGCATGAAGAAGTTACAAGCCATCCAGGACCTTATGATTGCCAGATGGTCTGTGCGAGAGGTTACTGAGGAGTAGTCTGATGGATTTACAGATGAATAGATTTGTGCATCGTCTGCATAAAAATGAAAAGTGATATTGAAGTTTTGCATGACTTGATTCAGTGGCACCATGTAGATACTAAACAGTAGAGGGCCAAAAAGGGACCCTTGAGGAATGCCACAGGTGATATTAGCGGGGCTAGACGAGACATTCCCAACTGATATGGAGATGGTTCTGTTATTTAGGTAAGACCTGAACCAGTTTAAAGCATCCAGTCATGCCAACCCAGTTCTCCAGTCGATCAATTAATAAGCAATGATCTACAGTGTCAAAAGCAGCAGATAAGTCGAGTAATGCCCAGACAGTACAACAACCATCTCCTGAATTCATCCTAATATTATTATATTATAATATATTATTATGTTATATTTAAAACTTTTAAAAGTGCAGTTCCTGTATTTTGATGACTTTGAAAACCACACTGAAACTTCTCAAAAAGTGAGTGGTCATTCATGAATGATAATAACTGAGAATGTACTATTTTCTCCAGTACTTGGGCAAGAAATGGTAATTTGGATGTGGGCCTAAAATTATTGAGATTATCCTCATCGAGATTATATTTTTTTAAAAGGGGTTGAACAACTGGTGATTTTAAAATTGGAGGCACAACTCCAAGATAAGGATAAGGATAAGGATAAGGACTTGTGAAATAAAATATCTGAAGATAAAAAGGCAGAGACCTCTTTTAAAAGTGTTGTTGGTAACAACAACCAACAGGGAGGTGGAAGATTTCACGCCATTAATCATCCTCACTAAACCTGACTGGGATATCAGATAAAATGAGTCAAAAGTCTGATGCACCTCTCTGCATGGTGAGATAGACAGTAATGGAATGATTTGGGCTCTGATGCTTGAGACATTATCGACAAAGACAGACCAAAATGCCTCACATCTTTCAATAGAAGGGACTCCATTGGAATCTGGAGTGTGCTGGATAAGAGAATTAATCGTCCTAAATAGCAATTTGGGGTTGTGAGGATTTGTAGCAATAAGATGTGAGAAGTATTTTGATTCTTTTACAGTGCCATTTAATTCTTTTTGAAGCTCATGGAATTGAAATTGCTACATAATTTGGATGCTTTCTATTTCTGTTCAGCACATCTGGCCGCCCTTCTAGTGCCCTGTCCTACCGTGTCCTACCTTAAAGAAACAACTTCCATGGTAGGACACGGTTTAGACATTTCAAAGGGAGCTACAGCACAGTGCACAAATTTAGTAGCCAGCTCTTCCACGGAACATGAAAAGTCTAGGGGATCAAGCTGTTGAGATGCCTTACAGGGGATGGGTTGAAAGTGTTGAGGGCCTCTAAGATTAGAGATTGCAGGCACTAAAGGGACATTGAAAAGGACAGCAACTTGGTCAGAAACATGCATTAGTTAGATAAAGCATGAGTAAATTATCTATATCATAATATTTACATTTTTATAAAGCTGAGTAAGCTACAATCTCTCCAGGCATCCCTTGGTAACTGCAAAAGCACCCTGGCTGGGAAACACCGGCATTGGGTGCCAAAAGGGCCAAAAATGACCCTCTTCCAGGACATGTGTATCCATCTGTCACAGTGCATGATGATTTATTTATGCAATGTTTAAGTACTCAAGTATTAGGAACATGACACCCTTGCCTTGTAGATAAGATAAAGGGGAAAGTCTATGACCACAGTGTCTCTCTTAACAGCATGAAGCAATCTTTATTTGGCAGGCAAAGGAAGTCATGTGATGATAAGACTCATGATACTTGTGTAGATGTAGTTTCCTGGAAATGATGCTTTGCTTATCTGTTATCTAGTCTACTACCGAGAGTTTCTTACATTTAGCAGGAAAGCATAATCTGAAACACCTAAATAACTTACATTTTAAAGTTCTCTTGTGAAGCAAGATTTTTAAAGTCCACAAGTTTAATTAACTGGTTGTAAAGCTGTGTTACACTGAACAGGCATGCAAAACATTGTTTTAATGTTTTTAAACGCTGGGTCTGTTACTGTGTGTGTGAATGCCATCACAGAGGGCTTAGTGGTCAGATTTACTTGGCTGTATTAGTTTGTATGACAGGCCTGGTTGTGCAGTCAGGCCCAGGGGTCAGCTGAAAGATGACCCTGGTTAGTGTAATGCCCTAAATATGCTGTAAAGCATGAGGGGGCCAAGCAGGATCAGGCCCCGGGCCAAGTTTGGGTCTGCCCCCCTTTCAGAGGCCGACACGTCCTGTCCTGAAAGCACCTGTGGTGTCCCGTATACTCCAACAAAAGCAGGACATCCATCAGTGGAGAGTCAGCTGTAGCGGATTGCAAAGAGATTATAAAATGTAAAGGGGCTGAAGAGGGCCAGTGCAGTGAAGTAGATGAGAGGGGGGGATTGAAAACTGAGTGAGATACATACTGAGATCTGACATATGTCATGGCTCTAACTTCAAGGACAGCAGTGTGATGTATGAACAAGAGAGTGGATGGAAAAACAAGACTAAGTGGATGGATGCATGATTTTTATTTGTTCAATTTTCTATTTTAATCTACATGCTCTTACATCACAACATTATAGCAATGATACAAAGATCATGTGAACTGTGTGGGTGATATGATAAAAACAGTTACAGAAATGAGTCTGTCGTCACACTAAGCAAAACTTTTTAAAATTGTTTTTATGTCAACCATTTCTTAGTTTTAAAAATCAAACATTTAATTACAAAATCTATATAAAATAACAAAATACACAAAAAGTTAAGCTCATACATGGCTCAACATTTATTAACTCAACAACTTTCAAAATATTGATTAGTATATAACTTATATAGATGCATCCTGCATTAATATTAAATGACAGACTGTAAGATGTGGTGCAGTTGAAGGCAAATTTTATCAGTGAACTTTTATGATTTATGAGAAGTTTCATTGCCGCTGAATTGCAGTCAATCAGGAAAGCATGCAAAGTCCACACACATCCTACGCACTGCTTTCTTTGTGCAAACATTACACAACAGCGCCATCCCCAAAGGCAGAAGGTCAGAACATGCAACAGCAGTCTGTTGCACTCCAGATGATGTCTGGCAGGAAATGAACATGTGCTGCCTGGTGCTTGCATTTGCAGTGATATCTGGAAACACATGGTGAACCCGACAATTTTTATAATTGCTGTCCACAAAAACCTAATACTTCCTCTGCTGCACCAGAATGTTATGCTGTGGGACTATTCAGTCCAAGAAGCAATGGGTTTGTGTGTTGTCATGTACTGCAAAAGACTTGACACTAACTGACTTCACACTATAGGATTTAGGGGGATATATTGGCAGAAATGGAATATGATAAGTATATGTTTTGTAGTGTATAATCACCTGAAACTAAGAATCCTGTTTTTGTTATCTACACAGGGAGCGGGTCCTCATCTACTGAGACTGCCATGTTTCCACAGTAGCCCAGAATGGACAAACCAAAAACTGGTTCTAGATATGTCCATGTCCATTCAAGCCCCTTTGCATCAAGAGTCAGAAAAACACATATTTTTTAATGTCAAACTGCTTTATTTGGTGTTTTTACCGGTTTAAATCACAGGGTCAGTTTGTTTCAGAGAGGAAAGGACCCCTGCAGATAATTCTGCTCCCAATAAAAACCTCTTAAACATCTTGATCTTAAGTTATCAGAGAAATCAGGTGCACGCACGTTAGCAGGGGCTAGGCTAACGGCCCTCTCAGACATGCCAAACAGCACCAGAGAAACACAGCTTTGTAATGTGAAACTGCTTTATTCAGTGTTTTTACCAGTTTTAATCAATGTGTCACTTTGTTTTGGAGAGGAAGAGCAGATAATTCGGCTCACAATAAAAACTTCCTGAACATCTGAATCAGAAATAAGGTGAGCACACATTTGCGGATACTAAGTTAATGGTCCGTCTCCAGCAGTTTTAGAGAGTCTTGTCTTGTATTGGAGAGGAAGAAACCTCTGCAGAAGAATGGCTCATGGTAAAAACTTCCTTAATGCTGAAGAAGTCCAAACTTGATAAGTTTCAGCTGGTTGCAGTCTGCAATCCTCACCACTAGATGCCACTAAGTCCCCCTAAATCTTACAATCTGGGCCTTTAAAAGCATCTTTGATTAAAACATATAGTGCAACTTAATGGGCTTAAATTAATGTTCAGTCATGATATACATAATAATTATTAATATTAACCCATCAGCAGCTGAAAATAACTATGTACATTTATTCTGATATTGTGCCTAAAGGGCCAGCATTTTAGTACTGCACTCCAATAAGGTTGAAGGACTAAAGAGGAATGGTGCAGCAATGGCTGACACATCCTGGCTTTATATCTCTCGTATGGGTCAAGCTCAAAAAACACTGGATCTTACATTCCCACAATGCAATGTGTGTCCACTTCTTTTAAAGCCCAATGCATGAAACCACAATCACATCATCAGGGTTATTTTTTGGAACTTAAACTTAAGCTCCCTCCAAAGTCACAAAGGACATCATGCTACTGTTTTCACAGGCTGAGTAGTACCTCTCATAAAACTGACAACTTTTTGATACTTAAACTTGAGTATTTACATTGACGTTACATTTTACATTTACATTTAACTGCTTAACAACATTTTACTCATTTACACTGATCTGACAGCTATAGTTACTTTGCACATCCAGATTTTACATTCAAAACATATGATCTATAAAATATGGTGAATTTTTATGGGTTGAAATACCCCAGCAGCATGGCTGCATTGACCTGTTAAGGGGATTAACCTGTTTTGGGGCTGTGTTGTTCCCCTCCTTCATTAGACCCAGGGACCAATGAGTACTCCTACACTGGAGTACGACCTGGTCCCATGTGAGCACAGTAAACTAACGTAAAGTCTTAGAACTAGATTTTACACAGGGTCCCTCTTCAAAGACTAAGTAATAATGTAGGCTTTAGTGGTGTAAGTTTAAAGAAATAATAATTCAAAACATAACATACAATGTATGATCAGTATATATTACTGTAAGTAAGGATGCATTTTGCTTAAAATACTTTAATTTAGTAAATTTTGAATGCAGAACTTTTCCTTAAAGGAGCACCGTGTATGATTTATGGGGAGCCACTGGCAGAAAAGAAATACAATATTTATTAGTGTATCACCTGAAACTAAGAATCATTCTGGTTTTATTAGCTTAGAATTAGCCCTTCGTATCTTATTAGGGAGTGGGTGCTCTTTCATGTCGACCGCCATGTTGTACTGAAATGTTTCCATAGTAGCATTTAGCCTTTCATGTTTTCATGTCAATGCCACTATAGGCTCTTTACGCGCAGTCTCTTTTATCGTTTTATTAAGGCTTATTGATATATTATTTTGAAATAATTAATATTTGTACCAGGCAATGTTAGAAAACGCCAACCTCCTTTATACTTTTTATCAGACTTGCACCGATTAATCAGCAGTGCTCGTAATTGGGCCGATTTTCATGTGATCAGCTGTGACCTGTGACCGGCCGGTCAGTCTAAAATATGCCGATTTAAAACGCCGGTCAAATTCCCGGCGCGCTGCATGATTGACATCGTGTAACATCAGCAGCGCACACACATACCTGACAGTGCATCTCAGGTGATGTTGCAGAGTAACAAAAAAGTGATGTAAGTGATTTCCACAGGGAGTATATAAGTACAGTAAAGCATTATTTTTTTAAAGTAATGAGTAATACATTTTCCTTTTAAAGTGATGACCCCAATGCTGCCACTAAATGGCACTAAATTCTTCCCACTGCTCCTTTAAATAAAGGACCAGAGTATTTCTTCTACCACAGAAACTGCAGCATCTGTGAACTTTATGTTGCTGTCAAATGGTCTTCATCATTCATCACTGCAAATCACATGCCTGATGCCAGGCACCTATGACTGTATATTTGACATGCTGTCTGAGCATATAGAAGCTATAGATTATACAAATGCAGTCTGTTACTAAGTATTAGGCTGCACCACCTTGCCATGCCCAGGATTATTCCTAAAGGCGCTGACTTTTTCTTTTTCTGCTGTCTGCTGCTGCCCGGTCCCGTGTACCTTCTTAAGCCAGTCCTTGTCCACATACGCTCTCACCTCTCCCACTGTACACCTCTTTTCTACATCCAGATCCAGGAGCTTACTGAACATCTCCATGGCCTCTGGAGTGAACCTTCTCCACAGAGGAGGAATGTCCTCCTCTGTGTTGGGTTTCTCCTCCATTCTGCACCAATCTGCAAACTCCTGGTAGAAGTCGTCTGACTCCATGCAGCGCTCCCAGGGAAAGTAGCCCGTAAGGATGCAGAAGATAACCACCCCGAAGGCCCAGGTGTCCAGGCTGGGTTCCACACTAAGCGGAGGAGCGGTCACTTCTTTCTGACCCTCCATCAGGGCCACGGTACAAAGCTCCGGGGCCATGTAAGGCAGGGTTCCTGTTATGAAGCGTATCAGAGTGCCTCTCTTCTGGGCCAGGCCAAAGTCTGCCAGCTTCACTTGGCAGCAGTGATTGTCCAACAGGAGGATGTTTTCAGGCTTGACATCACGATGGACCAGACCATGGCTGTGGATAAACTCCAGTGCACTGGCGATCTGGAGGACACAACGTTTTACTGAAGATTCGGGGATACCCACCTGAAAAAATCAGACAAAGGAGAGAGAGGACTCTTTGTGTTATTTACAAAGTTGCCAGAATAAAAAGTGAGCACTCATCACAAAGTACCGTGTAAAGAAAATAAGGCTGGATCCAAGTGTCCACCCTCCAGACTTTCAGGCATTTTCCCTTTACATATTTCAACATACTTACAGTATATGGTTAAATATTTCCACATGATGCAGGTCACATCTCATTTTTTTTATACATTTAATGCAGGCAATATATTATAATTTATATCCTTCGTCCCAACAGCAATAAGACTGTTTAACACTTCCTGAATCCAGTCACACACACAGTTACACACATCATATTAGCCACAACTGTCTGTTTTAATACCTATGTGTCGTTGTTGATGAGGGGAAGTGTGGTTGTTGTTCTTTCTCTTTTATGAGTTGCTGGACAGCTTGCGTTAATATTGCCCTTATATCAGCCCTACACCTCAGAGAATTGTGAATATCACAATCTGTATTCATATAAAACTAAAGCCTAGAGGCTTTTAAATACAAAGTTGTTACAGGCATAAATTTCACAAAGACATATTTTTTAAAAGACAGTTACTTTAACTAAAGGTAATATATCAGTCCCTTCATGATATTGGGGTGTTGTGATCCTGGCACTTAACGCAGATTCAGACAATAACCATGAATTCTATGGGATCTTGCAATCTTTTCCAGTCACCGCAATTTAATGCAAATTTGATCATTTAAAATGGGTGAAATCTCATTTCATTGAAGATCTGCGCACAGCTCTGCAATGATTCTTAAACATGTTAGTCTGACTGCAATCATACTAAATCCCAATTTCTCAAAGTCGGACTAACACACCCAGATAATGCGAACGGAGTCGAATCAGTCCTGCGTTTATGCAGTCAATTGGAAGTTCGGAACCAAACTGGCCTTGGTGCTCTGCACATGCTCCAGTTTCCACCCAGGGCTTTGACCTGGAAGTCGAATAGCATTAAATGTATAACAGAAGGAGCTGGTAACAACATGGTGAAATCTACATCCAGAGCCATACATTTTTGAATGGATCACGAGACATCTTTCATGCTGTGTTAGCTGAAGGGATAAATATTTTGAACTACATGGATGGGAGGAAAACACAGAGTGGCCACCTGTTCAAAAAAGTGGCAGAACAGCTGGACGACGCTAGATTGTTTGCTCTGTGACATAAAAGGTCAACCGGAAAAAGGTCAATACTAACAAACTGAAAGGGAGTATGTTGCCACCTATCGTAGTGGAAGCAGACATACTTTGGCCAGTAAATCGATTCCTGTACCGTGCTTGTATACTGAGACAAGGACAGTGGTCCAGTTACATGGCCTTGTTGAGCTACAGTTACAGCTTGATTTATCTGTGCTTATAAATGTGCTGTCTGTGTTTATCATGGGACTACTGGTGTGAAAGTGCGTGCTCTGTTCTTCGGACAAAGTCACACAGACAGTTACAGGGCTTCTGTTAGCATCACATGGCTAATGTTTATTAACAGGTTTGAAGCCAGAGTAGAGCTGTTTCGCTGTCAGTGTAAGATTGTTGGGACCCTTGAACTGTTTGGTGCTGGACGTTAGCAACTGCTGTTGTGTTAACCTCAGGTAGGCCTAACACTCCAGAAAAGTCATTCTAATAAAATTCCCATCAACCTCAACTGTACTTTGTGTTCTGTACTAATTAGCAAAAATTAGCATGCCAACATACTAAATTAAAACAGCTGTGACACTGTGAGCTGGTTAGCATGCTGACATTAGCATTCATCTCAAAGCACCATGCTGTACCTAAATACAGCCTCACAGAGCCAGTAGCCTGGTATTAACCTTAGTGTCTTAGTGGTGTTTTGCCAGTGTTTGACTCACCTTTGGCTGGATGACAGCAAACAGGTCCCTGCCGATCACAAGCTCCTGGGCAAAGCAGTAGTGCTCATCAGACTGGAAGGCAATGCCAAAGAGACCCACAATGCAGGGGTGGCAGGACAGGTGTAAGGAGATGCAGTACTCTCGCAGAAAGCCCTGCAGCTTAGTCGAGGCTTTGGGCATCACTTTCAAGGCCATGGGAGTCCCTGCGCAACATCCATACTTTACTTTGGCTATTATTAAAACCATTCATGCACATCTTCTTTGTCTTACTAGGGAAATGAAGTATTACAGATATAGTGACACTGAACGGATATTAGGTATTATGCTGTATACTGTAATGACTATCTAATATTCATTGCAAGGCTTTTCTACAACGTTAAACTTCACCCAGGTCACCCCCGATTGCAGTTCCAATGGTTATCTAAGCCTCCAGGCCTCAAGCCAGCCAGCTTTATGCCAGCTCGTGCTCTGTGTTCTGCTCTCCCCTTTGTCATTGCTCTACTCTGGAGTTTGGGGTTCCCATCCCATCAGAAAAGTGCAATCACTAATTTTTAGCTCTCTGTCCAGCTCAACCAGCTATGAATTACAACAAATTTGCATTGGCTGGAAAGTTTTGAAAAGTTATTTATTTTCATTCATTTATTTCATTTCAGTGAAATGCCCCCTAATTTTGGGGATTTCAGAACACCCACATAGAATTGTAACTGGGCTGACAGTTACAAAAAAAATAAAACATATTAAACAAAGAACTTAAATTATTATTATTCAACATCAAACTCATTGCCTTTTTAATTGGGAAAAAGTGGTTTCAGATCAGCAAGACTTTATGACCATTATTATATTTCTGTAATTGGTGATTGCTAAAAGGTTCTCGACTTAAAGAGAATTGAAGGTGCAGTCATACCCCGGAAGCGATGCGTCACAAGCAGCACTTTGCCGTATTTCCCTCGGCCAATCTCCTTGATGATGTTGAAATGTTCCTGGATCTCAAGCTGACTGAGGCTCTGTGCCGTCAGCTCCATCAGCTCGTCGATCAGGCTGCCGTCAGGGAGGCCCAGCTCAATCATCTGTACCCACACATGGAGAGAACAAAAGAAATTAAACCTTAGGGGTGTAAAAACACATAGATTTTTTACTACTTATTGGAATATATTAAAAACGACAAAATTAAAGACACCATGAAAGAATGCAGAAAAGCAGAAATTGGTGCATAGAAATTCACAATAATGCAGGAAATTAAGTGTTTGATACTTAAAACGTTCTTGCAGAGGAACCAAACCTCCGCTAATGTTCACACAAATCTTATCCCCTTGCAAACAATTTTTGTCTGAGCTTAGTCCTTCCCTAGCGATAGCAAAGCAGGGTGTTTATCCCTACATAAACCCCTAAAAGACAAAATTGCAACATTTGGCATTATTAATTGTTCCAGTTGCACAGATGTTTTTTTTTGACTTTTCATTTATGTGAGAAGATTTTTATGTATTCCATATATTATGTTGTTTCAAGATTTGGTCAAAAAACAGTTATATTCCATTGACCCTTTAACCACAGTTAAAGGATCGTGGTCCTGATGGTCATGATAATTATAATAATAGTAATAATAATAATAATAATAATAATAATAATAATGCATTTTATTTATAGGCACCTTTCAGAGCACTCAAGGACACCTTATAAGTCAAAGTTAAAAAAGAAAAAACAAGCAGCAATGCATAAAGAGATCATAGAATCAAACAATTCTGTAATATACAATACAAGTTAATAAAATGACTAGACAAAAATCATTATTATAAATATTAGGTATAAAATCATCATCATAAAGTCATAAATCAATCAATTTTATTTATAAAGCCCAATATCACAAATCACAGTTTGCCTCACAGGGCTTTACAGCATACGACATCCCTCTGTCCTTAGGACCCTCACAGCACATAAATCATCAGTGCAGGCCACCATATGTGTGTTTCCGTTAAATCAGCCCGAATATGCCAACTTGAAAAGGTGTGTATTCAGATTGGAATTGAAAGTGGAAAGGGAGTCAGTATTGCAAATGTCATGGGGGAGAGAATTCCAGAGGTGGCTTGCAGAACGGCTGAGGGCTCTAGAACCCATTGTAGTCAAGCAGGCAGATGGTGATGTGAGCTGGAGAGCACGGGAGGGTGTGTGGATATGAAGGAGTTCCGACAGGTAGGAAGGGATTTGATTATGAAGGACCTTACAGGTGAGAAGCAGAATCTTGAAATTGATGTGATATTTAATTTGCTCGAGACCAGGAGTGATACGATCTATGGAGGGGGTTCTAGTAATGATACGGCTGGTATGGGTAAAACATGTACCATAACCACAATCCATGCTTTGACCCTGGCTTAGGATCATGGATGAAAGACAACAAAAATAATAAACTGCCTTCCATTATTACCCTCATTATTGCATATAATCATGTGAATTCTTTTTTCCTCTCTTTATTTCTGTTTCATTTCAAGGCTCCGGCAAAAATCTTAATGGCCGCACGTCCAGCCTGGAGCGACTCAAAAAACCCCGCTTTCGTCAGGACATTCAGATGTTGAACTCTGTCTTCTGACCTTTGTATGTCCTTGTCAAATCAAGTTTATTTATAGAACACATTAAAAAGTGTGGACCAAATTGCTTTACAAAGAGATTAAATAAAACACAATAATTATCAAAATAAGAACACAAACATAAAGAAATAATTATAAGTCAATCAATAAAAGCGTACCGTATCTTGATGAAATCATAGCACAAGCAGCCGTGCACGAATAACAAAATTAAGAAAAGAAATTGGTTCCGCAAATCTTCATGATAATTAAGGAGCTAAAGAAAAGAGACGGGTTTTTAGGTGGGTTTCAGCAGAGGGGTAAATTTTAACTGTTAG